>NW_028136526.1:1800000-2310000 GCF_964662115.1 Mustela nivalis
CCCCAATTTTTAACCATAGTTCGGGTTGTCCCTTCACTCTTCCCCAGGGCTCTTCTTTGGAATTCCTCTTTTGGTGGGACACCTGAGGTAACAAACCTGAAAGGAGTCCTCCCATCCCACAGATTGACGAAAAACAATTGGGATCGGGCCAAATCCACAGAGAGGAAGATTCGTCCATGGCCCATGAGACCTCCCCAACATTCCACGGCCATCGCTGAAACAAAAGTCAGAGACAAAAGCCTGACCAAGCGCCTCAGACTCGCTCATTCTTCATTTCCTGAAGAGTTCTTCTCATGGTTTGTAGATCGGGCGTGCCATACCTACGTCCCCAAACATAAGCTGAGTTTGTGTTTTCAGTCTTCTGTCCTCAAAGTCCTGGGCCACACTCCCTCCAGGCTGGGGCCCCTGGAGCCACACATTAGGACTGCCCCCACCCAATCCATGGGAATTCTGCCCATTCCATTGTCAAAAATCGTACAAATTAGGAGAACCCTCCAAAGTCCCTGAGGCCATCCCAATAGTGTAGGTGCCCGGGACAAAAAAGGGCGGTTGATACCGGCTGAGCATCTACCTCCACTCATCTACCTCCACTCATACCAAGAAGATTGAACCAGACAGGACCCGAGGCCATTATCGGATCCATTGCTTTGGTTTACAGGCATGTCTCCTCAAAAGCCTGGATTCCAATACCAGCAGAGGGGATTTCCTGAGGCACCCATCAGAACAAATCTCGTCTCCACAAGGAAACTTGTGCATGGGAGCTATGCCAAAGCTTAGGAGAATACTTCAGGGTCCCGGTGCCACCTCCCCATTCCAAGGCCCTCATGGACACAAACACACGTTAGGACCCATCCTCTGGAAAGTGCATTTCAACTCAGCCAGCCCGGTTGCTCCCGCAGATCCATTAGATCTAAACTGTCTTGTTGCTAGGAGACAATTGGAAGGCGAGGCCGACTTCCCAGGCATCCATCCTGGAACGGTGCTCTGGAGTCATTCCATAAGGGATGAACTGGAGCTGTCCAACAGGTCTCAATTGTCCCGCAGAAGGAATCCTTGAAGGGGGCATCCCACATCTCCCAACGTGGAAAACCTCCATGGCCTCGAGATTCCGCTCCCTTCATGAAGGGGCCGTCATGCACAGAAACTCCAACCTGAGCCAACGTCGGATCCTCGCCCTGACTTCAGATGCATGAGATATTGGTTCAGATCTGCAGGGGGTACCTGCCGTGCCCTCACCCTGAATCCGAAGTCTAGCTTGTGTTCTCAGACTTCCGTCCTCACTCTCCTGGCCCCGAAGCCCTCAAGTTTGGCAATTGCGGACCGACAATGAAGCACTCTGCCTGCCCTCTAGAAAAAATATATTGCCTAATGAGCAGCCCAGGCAGCTTAAATGAGGATATACCTACACGGCACTCGAATGTACCCAAATTATATAGTCTAACCTGGGCACTAATGCACTGTCTGACACAACCTGAGCCCGGACCTGCTGACCAACACCCAGACAGCTGACCGCACGCTGAGCATATCAGACCAGCCATGGCCTTAGGTCATCATCTCTTCCCTACCTCAGTTTTCAGGCTTCAGAACCTAGACCTTATCTCCAATCACTGCCCACGGGTGACTGTGATGCAGAAATCAGAACTCTTCCTGACCCATGGCAAGAAACCTTGTGGTTGGCATGTTGTCCAACGTTCAGTGTAGGAGAAACCAGCATTCTCCCTGAGGCCGCGCCCATTCTTGAGTGCGAGGAGAGCATAAAGACGCATTGTGACCTCAGCGTGAGTCCTGTCCTCTAGTAAGTCCTCTCAGTGGCTGGACCATTAGAAGTCATAATGGGCTTGACATGTCCCTAGTCCCCAATTTTTAACCAGATTTCTGGTTGTCCAGTCGCCCCACCCCAGGGCTCTACTCTGGAATCCCTCATTTGGTGGGACATCTGAGGTTCAAAAACAAAATGAAACAAATCGACAACAACAACAAAAAAACGGACTTCTTCCATCCCCAGAATGACCACAAACTCTTTGGACGGGACCGAACCCCCAGAGAGTAAGACTCGTCCATTTCCCATGAAGTCACCCGGCAATTTCACGACCATGAGTGACACGATATCCAGAGACAAAAACGTGAGCAAGAGCCTCACACTCGCCCTTTTTTCATATCCCGAAGTGTTCTCCTCATGGTCTGTAGATCAGTCCTGCCATACCTATGACCCAAAACATAAGCCGAGTTTGTGTTTTCAGACAACTGTCCAAACAGCTCTGGCCTACACACCCTACAGGCTCAGGGCCCTGGAGCCAAACCTGAAGACTGTACTTGCCCTCTCCAAGGGAATTGTATGTGCCCATTCCAATGGCCAAAACCCTACTAGTAGGATAACCTCCAAAGTCCCTGAGGCCATCCCAATAGTTGTGGCTTCCCATGACAAACAGGGGCAATCTGAGCCCATCTGAGCACCTACCTGCACTCAGACCCGTAGACTGATGTCCCCAGCGGTAAAAAGGAACGAACAGGCCCCTAGGCACTAATCGGATCCATTGCTTTGGTTTCCAGGCATCTCTCCTCAGAGGCCTGGATTTCAATACCAGCATATGGCTGTTTCTTGACTCACCCATCAGAACAAATCTCATCTACACATGGGAAACATGCACGTTGGAGCTGTGTCAAAGCCTCTGTTTAGGAGAACCCTTCAGGGCCCCAGGGCCACCGCTTCATTCCAAGGTCTCCATAGACACAAAAACATATTAGGACACATCCACAGGAGAGTCCATTTCAACTCAGCCTCCTCGGTTGCCCCCCACATCCAGCAGATCTAACCTGTCTTGTTGCTTGGAGACCATTGGAATGCGAGGTGGGCTACCCAGCCATCCATCCTTAGAACCCTGCTCGGAATCGTTGGCCTGGAGCCAACCAACAGGTCTCAATTGTCCTGCAGAAGAATCTTTGCAGTTTGGAGCTTCTCACAACTCCCATCGTGGGAAAACGCCCATGTCCTCGTGATCCAACCCCCTTCAAGAATGGGCCATCAGGGCAGAAAGTCCAACCTGAGCGATCGTCTGATCCTTGCCCTGACTTCAGATGCATGAGATCTAGATTGAGGTCTGTAGATTGTGCCTGCCATATCCTCACCCAGAAACCTAGGCCTAGCTTGGGTTCTCAGACTCCGTCCTCAGACTACTGGCCCACAAGCCCTCCAGTTGGGCAATCCAGAACTACAATGCCGCACTCTGCCTGCCCTACAGACGTAAAACATTGCCCTCAGGGCTACCCCGAAACCGCAAATGAGGATCAACCTGCACGCCATTCGGCTGTACCCCAAACATATAGGCTGACCTGGGCACTATTTCCCCTTCTGACCCAGCCTGAGCCTGGTCCTCCTGGTCCCACCCAGACAGCTGGCCGCACACTGAGCACATCGGACCCGCCATGGCCTTAGGTCGTCATCTCTTCCCAACTGCGGTTTTCAGGCTCCAGAACCTAGACCTTATCTCCAACCACTGCCCAGGGTTGAAAATGATGCAGAAATCAGAACTCTTTCCCCATGGCAAGAAACCTTGTGGTTGGCATGTTGTCCAACGTTCAGTGTAGTTGAAACAAGCGTGGCCCATGAGGCCCAGCCCATGCTTGCGGCCACATTGGTCACAAACACACATTGTGACCCTCAGCCTGAAGCCCAGTCCTCAGGTAAGGCCTCTCAGGGCCTATATGAAGAGACAGCATATTGGGCTTGCCATGCCCCTAGGCCCCAATTTTTAACCATAGTTCGGGTTGTCCCTTCACTCTTCCCCAGGGCTCTGCTTTGGAATTCCTCTTTTGGTGGGACACCTGATGTAACAAACCTGAAAGGAGTCCTCCCATCCCACAGATTGACGAAAAACAATTGGGATCGGGCCAAATCCACAGAGAGGAAGATTCGTCCATGGCCCATGAGACCTCCCCAACATTCCACGGCCATCGCTGAAACAAAAGTCAGAGACAAAAGCCTGACCAAGCGCCTCAGACTCGCTCATTCTTCATATCCTGAAGAGTTCTTCTCATGGTTTGTAGATCGGGCGTGCCATACCTACGTCCCCAAACATAAGCTGAGTTTGTGTTTTCAGTCTTCTGTCCTCAAAGTCCTGGGCCACACTCCCTCCAGGCTGGGGCCCCTGGAGCCACACATTAGGACTGCCCCCACCCAATCCATGGGAATTCTGCCCATTCCATTGTCAAAAATCGTACAAATTAGGAGAACCCTCCAAAGTCCCTGAGGCCATCCCAATAGTGTAGGTGCCCGGGACAAAAAAGGGCGGTTGATACCGGCTGAGCATCTACCTCCACTCATCTACCTCCACTCATACCAAGAAGATTGAACCAGACAGGACCCGAGGCCATTATCGGATCCATTGCTTTGGTTTACAGGCATGTCTCCTCAAAAGCCTGGATTCCAATACCAGCAGAGGGGATTTCCTGAGGCACCCATCAGAACAAATCTCGTCTCCACAAGGAAACTTGTGCATGGGAGCTATGCCAAAGCTTAGGAGAATACTTCAGGGTCCCGGTGCCACCTCCCCATTCCAAGGCCCTCATGGACACAAACACACGTTAGGACCCATCCTCTGGAAAGTGCATTTCAACTCAGCCACCCCGGTTGCTCCCGCAGATCCATTAGATCTAAACTGTCTTGTTGCTAGGAGACAATTGGAAGGCGAGGCCGACTTCCCAGGCATCCATCCTGGAACGGTGCTCTGGAGTCATTCCATAAGGGATGAACTGGAGCTGTCCAACAGGTCTCAATTGTCCCGCAGAAGGAATCCTTGAAGGGGGCATCCCACATCTCCCAACGTGGAAAACCTCCATGGCCTCGAGATTCCGCTCCCTTCATGAAGGGGCCGTCATGCACAGAAACTCCAACCTGAGCCAACGTCGGATCCTCGCCCTGACTTCAGATGCATGAGATATTGGTTGAGATCTGCAGGGGGTACCTGCCGTGCCCTCACCCTGAATCCGAAGTCTAGCTTGTGTTCTCAGACTTCCGTCCTCACTCTCCTGGCCCCGAAGCCCTCAAGTTTGGCAATTCCGGACCGACAATGAAGCACTCTGCCTGCCCTCTAGAAAAAATATATTGCCTAATGAGCAGCCCAGGCAGCTTAAATGAGGATATACCTACACGGCACTCGAATGTACCCAAATTATATAGTCTAACCTGGGCACTAATGCACTGTCTGACACAACCTGAGCCCGGACCTGCTGACCAACACCCAGACAGCTGACCGCACGCTGAGCATATCAGACCCGCCATGGCCTTAGGTCATCATCTCTTCCCTACCTCAGTTTTCAGGCTTCAGAACCTAGACCTTATCTCCAATCACTGCCCACGGGTGACTGTGATGCAGAAATCAGAACTCTTCCTGACCCATGGCAAGAAACCTTGTGGTTGGCATGTTGTCCAACGTTCAGTGTAGGAGAAACCAGCATTCACCCTGAGGCCCCGCCCATTCTTGCGTGCGACGAGAGCATAAACACGCATTGTGACCTCAGCGTGAGTCCTGTCCTCTAGTAAGTCCTCTCAGTGGCTGGACCATTAGATGTCATAATGGGCTTGACATGTCCCTAGTCCCCAATTTTTAACCAGATTTCTGGTTGTCCAGTCGCCCCACCCCAGGGCTCTACTCTGGAATCCCTCACCTGGTGGGACATCTGAGGTTGAAAAACAAAATGAAACAAATCGACAACAACAACAAAAAAAACGGACTTCTTCCATCCCCAGAATGACCCCAAACTCTTTGGACGGGACCGAACCCCCAGAGAGTAAGACTCGTCCATTTCCCATGAAGTCACCCGGCAATTTCACGACCATGAGTGACACGATATCCAGAGACAAAAACGTGAGCAAGAGCCTCACACTCGCCCTTTTTTCATATCCCGAAGTGTTCTCCTCATGGTCTGTAGATCAGTCCTGGCATACCTATGACCCAACACATAAGCCGAGTTTGTGTTTTCAGACAACTGTCCAAACAGCTCTGGCCTACACACCCTACAGGCTCAGGGCCCTGGAGCCAAACCTGAGGACTGTACTTGCCCTCTCCAAGGGAATTGTATGTGCCCATTCCAATGGCCACAACCCTACTAGTAGGACAACCTCCAAAGTCCCTGAGGCCATCCCAATAGTTGTGGCTTCCCAGGACAAACAGGGGCAATCTGAGCCCATCTGAGCACCTACCTGCACTCAGACCCGTAGACTGATGTCCCCAGAGGTAAAAAGGAACGAACAGGCCCCTAGGCACTAATCGAATCCATTGCTTTGGTTTCCAGGCATCTCTCCTCAGAGGCCTGGATTTCAATACCAGCATATGGCTGTTTCATGACTCACCCATCAGAACAAATCTCATCTACACATGGGAAACATGCACGTTGGAGCTGTGTCAAAGCCTCTGTTTAGGAGAACCCTTCAGGGCCCCAGGGCCACCGCTTCATTCCAAGGTCTCCATAGACACAAAAACATATTAGGACACATCCACAGGCGAGTCCATTTCAACTCAGCCTCCTCGGTTGCCCCCCACATCCAGCAGATCTAACCTGTCTTGTTGCTTGGAGACCATTGGAATGCGAGGTGGGCTCTCCAGCCATCCATCCTTAGAACTCTGCTCGGAATCGTTGGCCTGGAGCCAACCAACAGGTCTCAATTGTCCTGCAGAAGAATCTTTGCAGTTTGGAGCTTCTCACAACTCCCATCGTGGGAAAACCCCCATGTCCTCGTGATCCAACCCCCTTCAAGAATGGGCCATCAGGGCAGAAAGTCCAACCTGAGCGATCGTCTGATCCTTGCCCTGACTTCAGATGCATGAGATCTAGATTGAGGTCTGTAGATTGTGCCTGCCATATCCTCACCCAGAAACCTAGGCCTAGCTTGGGTTCTCAGACTCCGTCCTCAGACTACTGGCCCACAAGCCCTCCAGTTGGGCAATCCAGAACTACAATGCCGCACTCTGCCTGCCCTACAGACGTAAAACATTGCCCTCAGGGCTACCCCGAAACCGCAAATGAGGATCAACCTGCACGCCATTCGGCTGTACCCCAAACATATAGGCTGACCTGGGCACTATTTCCCCTTCTGACCCAGCCTGAGCCTGGACCTCCTGGTCCCACCCAGACAGCTGGCCGCACACTGAGCACATCGGACCCGCCATGGCCTTAGGTCGTCATCTCTTCCCAACTGCGGTTTTCAGGCTCCAGAACCTAGACCTTATCTCCAACCACTGCCCAGGGTTGAAAATGATGCAGAAATCAGAACTCTTTCCCCATGGCAAGAAACCTTGTGGTTGGCATGTTGTCCAACGTTCAGTGTAGTTGAAACAAGCGTGGCCCATGAGGCCCAGCCCATGCTTGCGGCCACATTGGTCACAAACACACATTGTGACCCTCAGCCTGAAGCCCAGTCCTCAGGTAAGGCCTCTCAGGGCCTATATGAAGAGACAGCATATTGGGCTTGCCATGCCCCTAGGCCCCAATTTTTAACCATAGTTCGGGTTGTCCCTTCACTCTTCCCCAGGGCTCTGCTTTGGAATTCCTCTTTTGGTGGGACACCTGAGGTAACAAACCTGAAAGGAGTCCTCCCATCCCACAGATTGATGAAAAACAATTGGGATCGGGCCAAATCCACAGAGAGGAAGATTCGTCCATGGCCCATGAGACCTCCCCAACATTCCACGGCCATCGCTGAAACAAAAGTCAGAGACAAAAGCCTGACCAAGCGCCTCAGACTCGCTCATTCTTCATATCCTGAAGAGTTCTTCTCATGGTTTGTAGATCGGGCGTGCCATACCTACGTCCCCAAACATAAGCTGAGTTTGTGTTTTCAGTCTTCTGTCCTCAAAGTCCTGGGCCACACTCCCTCCAGGCTGTGGCCCCTGGAGCCACACATTAGGACTGCCCCCACCCAATCCATGGGAATTCTGCCCATTCCATTGTCAAAAATCGTACAAATTAGGAGAACCCTCCAAAGTCCCTGAGGCCATCCCAATAGTGTAGGTGCCCGGGACAAAAAAGGGCGGTTGAAACCGGCTGAGCATCTACCTCCACTCATCTACCTCCACTCATACCAAGAAGATTGAACCAGACAGGACCCGAGGCCATTATCGGATCCATTGCTTTGGTTTACAGGCATGTCTCCTCAAAAGCCTGGATTCCAATACCAGCAGAGGGGATTTCCTGAGGCACCCATCAGAACAAATCTCGTCTCCACAAGGAAACTTGTGCATGGGAGCTATGCCAAAGCTTAGGAGAATACTTCAGGGTCCCGGTGCCACCTCCCCATTCCAAGGCCCTCATGGACACAAACACACGTTAGGACCCATCCTCTGGAAAGTGCATTTCAACTCAGCCACCCCGGTTGCTCCCGCAGATCCATTAGATCTAAAATGTCTTGTTGCTAGGAGACAATTGGAAGGCGAGGCCGACTTCCCAGGCATCCATCCTGGAACGGTGCTCTGGAGTCATTCCATAAGAGATGAACTGGAGCTGTCCAACAGGTCTCAATTGTCCCGCAGAAGGAATCCTTGAAGGGGGCATCCCACATCTCCCAACGTGGAAAACCTCCATGGCCTCGAGATTCCGCTCCCTTCATGAAGGGGCCGTCATGCACAGAAACTCCAACCTGAGCCAACGTCGGATCCTCGCCCTGACTTCAGATGCATAAGATATTGGTTCAGATCTGCAGGGGGTACCTGCCGTGCCCTCACCCTGAATCCGAAGTCTAGCTTGTGTTCTCAGACTTCCGTCCTCACTCTCCTGGCCCCGAAGCCCTCAAGTTTGGCAATTGCGGACCGACAATGAAGCACTCTGCCTGCCCTCTAGAAAAAATATATTGCCTAATGAGCAGCCCAGGCAGCTTAAATGAGGATATACCTACACGGCACTCGAATGTACCCAAATTATATAGTCTAACCTGGGCACTAATGCACTGTCTGACACAACCTGAGCCCGGACCTGCTGACCAACACCCAGACAGCTGACCGCACGCTGAGCATATCAGACCCGCCATGGCCTTAGGTCATCATCTCTTCCCTACCTCAGTTTTCAGGCTTCAGAACCTAGACCTTATCTCCAATCACTGCCCACGGGTGACTGTGATGCAGAAATCAGAACTCTTCCTGACCCATGGCAAGAAACCTTGTGGTTGGCATGTTGTCCAACGTTCAGTGTAGGAGAAACCAGCATTCACCCTGAGGCCCCGCCCATTCTTGCGTGCGACGAGAGCATAAACACGCATTGTGACCTCAGCGTGAGTCCTGTCCTCTAGTAAGTCCTCTCAGTGGCTGGACCACTAGATGTCATAATGGGCTTGACATGTCCCTAGTTCCCAATTTTTAACCAGATTTCTGGTTGTCCAGTCGCCCCACCCCAGGGCTCTACTCTGGAATCCCTCATTTGGTGGGACATCTGAGGTTGAAAAACAAAATGAAACAAATCGACAACAACAACAAAAAAACGGACTTCTTCCATCCCAAGAATGACCCCAAACTCTTTGGAAGGGACCGAACCCCCAGAGAAAAGACTCGTCCATTTCCCATGAAGTCACCCGGCAATTTCACGACCATGAGTGACACGATATCCAGAGACAAAAACGTGAGCAAGAGCCTCACACTCGCCCTTTTTTCATATCCCGAAGTGTTCTCCTCATGGTCTGTAGATCAGTCCTGCCATACCTATGACCCAAAACATAAGCCGAGTTTGTGTTTTCAGACAACTGTCCAAACAGCTCTGGCCTACACACCCTACAGGCTCAGGGCCCTGGAGCCAAACCTGAGGACTGTACTTGCCCTCTCCAAGGGAATTGTATGTGCCCATTCCAATGGCCACAACCCTACTAGTAGGACAACCTCCAAAGTCCCTGAGGCCATCCCAATAGTTGTGGCTTCCCAGGACAAACAGGGGCAATCTGAGCCCATCTGAGCACCTACCTGCACTCAGACCCGTAGACTGATGTCCCCAGAGGTAAAAAGGAACGAACAGGCCCCTAGGCACTAATCGGATCCATTGCTTTGGTTTCCAGGCATCTCTCCTCAGAGGCCTGGATTTCAATACCAGCATATGGCTGTTTCTTGACTCACCCATCAGAACAAATCTCATCTACACATGGGAAACATGCACGTTGGAGCTGTGTCAAAGCCTCTGTTTAGGAGAACCCTTCAGGGCCCCAGGGCCACCGCTTCATTCCAAGGTCTCCATAGACACAAAAACATATTAGGACACATCCACAGGCGAGTCCATTTCAACTCAGCCTCCTCGGTTGCCCCCCACATCCAGCAGATCTAACCTGTCTTGTTGCTTGGAGACCATTGGAATGCGAGGTGGGCTACCCAGCCATCCATCCTTAGAACCCTGCTCGGAATCGTTGGCCTGGAGCCAACCAACAGGTCTCAATTGTCCTGCAGAAGAATCTTTGCAGTTTGGAGCTTCTCACAACTCCCATCGTGGGAAAACCCCCATGTCCTCGTGATCCAACCCCCTTCAAGAATGGGCCATCAGGGCAGAAAGTCCAACCTGAGCGATCGTCTGATCCTTGCCCTGACTTCAGATGCATGAGATCTAGATTGAGGTCTGTAGATTGTGCCTGCCATATCCTCACCCAGAAACCTAGGCCTAGCTTGGGTTCTCAGACTCCGTCCTCAGACTACTGGCCCACAAGCCCTCCAGTTGGGCAATCCAGAACTACAATGCCGCACTCTGCCTGCCCTACAGACGTAAAACATTGCCCTCAGGGCTACCCCGAAACCGCAAATGAGGATCAACCTGCACGCCATTCGGCTGTACCCCAAACATATAGGCTGACCTGGGCACTATTTCCCCTTCTGACCCAGCCTGAGCCTGGACCTCCTGGTCCCACCCAGACAGCTGGCCGCACACTGAGCACATCGGACCCGCCATGGCCTTAGGTCGTCATCTCTTCCCAACTGCGGTTTTCAGGCTCCAGAACCTAGACCTTATCTCCAACCACTGCCCAGGGTTGAAAATGATGCAGAAATCAGAACTCTTTCCCCATGGCAAGAAACCTTGTGGTTGGCATGTTGTCCAACGTTCAGTGTAGTTGAAACAAGCGTGGCCCATGAGGCCCAGCCCATGCTTGCGGCCACATTGGTCACAAACACACATTGTGACCCTCAGCCTGAAGCCCAGTCCTCAGGTAAGGCCTCTCAGGGCCTATATGAAGAGACAGCATATTGGGCTTGCCATGCCCCTAGGCCCCAATTTTTAACCATAGTTCGGGTTGTCCCTTCACTCTTCCCCAGGGCTCTGCTTTGGAATTCCTCTTTTGGTGGGACACCTGAGGTAACAAACCTGAAAGGAGTCCTCCCATCCCACAGATTGACGAAAAACAATTGGGATCGGGCCAAATCCACAGAGAGGAAGATTCGTCCATGGCCCATGAGACCTCCCCAACATTCCACGGCCATCGCTGAAACAAAAGTCAGAGACAAAAGCCTGACCAAGCGCCTCAGACTCGCTCATTCTTCATATCCTGAAGAGTTCTTCTCATGGTTTGTAGATCGGGCGTGCCATACCTACGTCCCCAAACATAAGCTGAGTTTGTGTTTTCAGTCTTCTGTCCTCAAAGTCCTGGGCCACACTCCCTCCAGACTGGGGCCCCTGGAGCCACACATTAGGACTGCCCCCACCCAATCCATGGGAATTCTGCCCATTCCATTGTCAAAAATCGTACAAATTAGGAGAACCCTCCAAAGTCCCTGAGGCCATCCCAATAGTGTAGGTGCCCGGGACAAAAAAGGGCGGTTGATACCGGCTGAGCATCTACCTCCACTCATCTACCTCCACTCATAACAAGAAGATTGAACCAGACAGGACCCGAGGCCATTATCGGATCCATTGCTTTGGTTTACAGGCATGTCTCCTCAAAAGCCTGGATTCCAATACCAGCAGAGGGGATTTCCTGAGGCACCCATCAGAACAAATCTCGTCTCCACAAGGAAACTTGTGCATGGGAGCTATGCCAAAGCTTAGGAGAATACTTCAGGGTCCCGGTTCCACCTCCCCATTCCAAGGCCCTCATGGACACAAACACACGTTAGGACCCATCCTCTGGAAAGTGCATTTCAACTCAGCCACCCCGGTTGCTCCCGCAGATCCATTAGATCTAAACTGTCTTATTGCTAGGAGACAATTGGAAGGCGAGGCCGACTTCCCAGGCATCCATCCTGGAACGGTGCTCTGGAGTCATTCCATAAGGGATGAACTGGAGCTATCCAACAGGTCTCAATTGTCCCGCAGAAGGAATCCTTGAAGGGGGCATCCCACATCTCCCAACGTGGAAAACCTCCATGGCCTCGAGATTCCGCTCCCTTCATGAAGGGGCCGTCATGCACAGAAACTCCAACCTGAGCCAACGTCGGATCCTCGCCCTGACTTCAGATGCATGAGATATTGGTTCAGATCTGCAGGGGGTACCTGCCGTGCCCTCACCCTGAATCCGAAGTCTAGCTTGTGTTCTTAGACTTCCTTCCTCACTCTCCTGGCCCCGAAGCCCTCAAGTTTGGCAATTGCGGACCAACAATGAAGCACTCTGCCTGCCCTCTAGAAAAAATATATTGCCTAATGAGCAGCCCAGGCAGCTTAAATGAGGATATACCTACACGGCACTCGAATGTACCCAAATTATATAGTCTAACCTGGGCACTAATGCACTGTCTGACACAACCTGAGCCCGGACCTGCTGACCAACACCCAGACAGTTGACCGCACGCTGAGCATATCAGACCCGCCATGGCCTTAGGTCATCATCTCTTCCCTACCTCAGTTTTCAGGCTTCAGAACCTAGACCTTATCTCCAATCACTGCCCACGGGTGACTGTGATGCAGAAATCAGAACTCTTCCTGACCCATGGCAAGAAACCTTGTGGTTGGCATGTTGTCCAACGTTCAGTGTAGGAGAAACCAGCATTCACCCTGAGGCCCCGCCCATTCTTGCGTGCGACGAGAGCATAAACACGCATTGTGACCTCAGCGTGAGTCCTGTCCTCTAGTAAGTCCTCTCAGTGGCTGGACCATTAGATGTCATAATGGGCTTGACATGTCCCTAGTCCCCAATTTTTAACCAGATTTCTGGTTGTCCAGTCGCCCCACCCCAGGGCTCTACTCTGGAATCCCTCATTTGGTGGGACATCTGAGGTTGAAAAACAAAAGGAAACAAATCGACAACAACAACAAAAAAACGGACTTCTTCCATCCCCAGAATGACCCCAAAATCTTTGGACGGGACCGAACCCCCAGAGAGTAAGACTCGTCCATTTCCCATGAAGTCACCCGGCAATTTCACGACCATGAGTGACACGATATCCAGAGACAAAAACGTGAGCAAGAGCCTCACACTCGCCCTTTTTTCATATCCCGAAGTGTTCTCCTCATGGTCTGTAGATCAGTCCTGCCATACCTATGACCCAAAACATAAGCCGAGTTTGTGTTTTCAGACAACTGTCCAAACAGCTCTGGCCTACACACCCTACAGGCTCAGGGCCCTGGAGCCAAACCTGAGGACTGTACTTGCCCTCTCCAAGGGAATTGTATGTGCCCATTCCAATGGCCACAACCCTACTAGTAGGATAACCTCCAAAGTCCCTGAGGCCATCCCAATAGTTGTGGCTTCCCAGGACAAACAGGGGCAATCTGAGCCCATCTGAGCACCTACCTGCACTCAGACCCGTAGACTGATGTCCCCAGCGGTAAAAAGGAACGAACAGGCCCCTAGGCACTAATCGGATCCATTGCTTTGGTTTCCAGGCATCTCTCCTCAGAGGCCTGGTTTTCAATACCAGCATATGGCTGTTTCTTGACTCACCCATCAGAACAAATCTCATCTACACATGGGAAACATGCACGTTGGAGCTGTGTCAAAGCCTCTGTTTAGGAGAACCCTTCAGGGCCCCAGGGCCACCGCTTCATTCCAAGGTCTCCATAGACACAAAAACATATTAGGACACATCCACAGGAGAGTCCATTTCAACTCAGCCTCCTCGGTTGCCCCCCACATCCAGCAGATCTAACCTGTCTTGTTGCTTGGAGACCATTGGAATGCGAGGTGGGCTACCCAGCCATCCATCCTTAGAACCCTGCTCGGAATCGTTGGCCTGGAGCCAACCAACAGGTCTCAATTGTCCTGCAGAAGAATCTTTGCAGTTTGGAGCTTCTCACAACTCCCATCGTGGGAAAACCCCCATGTCCTCGTGATCCAACCCCCTTCAAGAATGGGCCATCAGGGCAGAAAGTCCAACCTGAGCGATCGTCTGATCCTTGCCCTGACTTCAGATGCATGACATCTAGATTGAGGTCTGTAGATTGTGCCTGCCATATCCTCACCCAGAAACCTAGGCCTAGCTTGGGTTCTCAGACTCCGTCCTCAGACTACTGGCCCACAAGCCATCCAGTTGGGCAATCCAGAACTACAATGCCGCACTCTGCCTGCCCTACAGACGTAAAACATTGCCCTCAGTGCTACCCCGAATCCGCAAATGAGGATCAACCTGCACGCCATTCGGCTGTACCCCAAACATATAGGCTGACCTGGGCACTATTTCCCCTTCTGACCCAGCCTGAGCCTGGACCTCCTGGTCCCACCCAGACAGCTGGCCGCACACTGAGCACATCGGACCCGCCATGGCCTTAGGTCGTCATCTCTTCCCAACTGCGGTTTTCAGGCTCCAGAACCTAGACCTTATCTCCAACCACTGCCCAGGGTTGAAAATGATGCAGAAATCAGAACTCTTTCCCCATGGCAAGAAACCTTGTGGTTGGCATGTTGTCCAACGTTCAGTGTAGTTGAAACAAGCGTGGCCCATGAGGCCCAGCCCATGCTTGCGGCCACATTGGTCACAAACACACATTGTGACCCTCAGCCTGAAGCCCAGTCCTCAGGTAAGGCCTCTCAGGGCCTATATGAAGAGACAGCATATTGGGCTTGCCATGCCCCTAGGCCCCAATTTTTAACCATAGTTCGGGTTGTCCCTTCACTCTTCCCCAGGGCTCTGCTTTGGAATTCCTCTTTTGGTGGGACACCTGAGGTAACAAACCTGAAAGGAGTCCTCCCATCCCACAGATTGACGAAAAACAATTGGGATCGGGCCAAATCCACAGAGAGGAAGATTCGTCCATGGCCCATGAGACCTCCCCAACATTCCACGGCCATCGCTGAAACAAAAGTCAGAGACAAAAGCCTGACCAAGCGCCTCAGACTCGCTCATTCTTCATATCCTGAAGAGTTCTTCTCATGGTTTGTAGATCGGGCGTGCCATACCTACGTCCCCAAACATAAGCTGAGTTTGTGTTTTCAGTCTTCTGTCCTCAAAGTCCTGGGCCACACTCCCTCCAGGCTGGGGCCCCTGGAGCCACACATTAGGACTGCCCCCACCCAATCCATGGGAATTCTGCCCATTCCATTGTCAAAAATCGTACAAATTAGGAGAACCCTCCAAAGTCCCTGAGGCCATCCCAATAGTGTAGGTGCCCGGGACAAAAAAGGGCGGTTGAAACCGGCTGAGCATCTACCTCCACTCATCTACCTCCACTCATACCAAGAAGATTGAACCAGACAGGACCCGAGGCCATTATCGGATCCATTGCTTTGGTTTACAGGCATGTCTCCTCAAAAGCCTGGATTCCAATACCAGCAGAGGGGATTTCCTGAGGCACCCATCAGAACAAATCTCGTCTCCACAAGGAAACTTGTGCATGGGAGCTATGCCAAAGCTTAGGAGAATACTTCAGGGTCCCGGTGCCACCTCCCCATTCCAAGGCCCTCATGGACACAAACACACGTTAGGACCCATCCTCTGGAAAGTGCATTTCAACTCAGCCACCCCGGTTGCTCCCGCAGATCCATTAGATCTAAACTGTCTTGTTGCTAGGAGACAATTGGAAGGCGAGGCCGACTTCCCAGGCATCCATCCTGGAACGGTGCTCTGGAGTCATTCCATAAGGGATGAACTGGAGCTGTCCAACAGGTCTCAATTGTCCCGCAGAAGGAATCCTTGAAGGGGGCATCCCACATCTCCCAACGTGGAAAACCTCCATGGCCTCGAGATTCCGCTCTTTTCATGAAGGGGCCGTCATGCACAGAAACTCCAACCTGAGCCAACGTCGGATCCTCGCCCTGACTTCAGATGCATGAGATATTGGTTCAGATCTGCAGGGGGTACCTGCCGTGCCCTCACCCTGAATCCGAAGTCTAGCTTGTGTTCTCAGACTTCCGTCCTCACTCTCCTGGCCCCGAAGCCCTCAAGTTTGGCAATTGCGGACCGACAATGAAGCACTCTGCCTGCCCTCTAGAAAAAATATATTGCCTAATGAGCAGCCCAGGCAGCTTAAATGAGGATATACCTACACGGCACTCGAATGTACCCAAATTATATAGTCTAACCTGGGCACTAATGCACTGTCTGACACAACCTGAGCCCGGACCTGCTGACCAACACCCAGACAGCTGACCGCACGCTGAGCATATCAGACCCGCCATGGCCTTAGGTCATCATCTCTTCCCTACCTCAGTTTTCAGGCTTCAGAACCTAGACCTTATCTCCAATCACTGCCCACGGGTGACTGTGATGCAGAAATCAGAACTCTTCCTGACCCATGGCAAGAAACCTTGTGGTTGGCATGTTGTCCAACGTTCAGTGTAGGAGAAACCAGCATTCACCCTGAGGCCCCGCCCATTCTTGAGTGCGACGAGAGCATAAACACGCATTGTGACCTCAGCGTGAGTCCTGTCCTCTAGTAAGTCCTCTCAGTGGCTGGACCATTAGATGTCATAATGGGCTTGACATGTCCCTAGTCCCAAATTTTTAACCAGATTTCTGATTGTCCAGTCGCGCCACCCCAGGGCTCTACTCTGGAATCCCTCATTTGGTGGGACATCTGAGGTTGAAAAACAAAATGAAACAAATCGAAAACAACAACAAAAAAAGTGAATTCTTCCATCCCCAGAATGACCCCAAACTCTTTGGACGGGACCGAACCCCCAGAGAGTAAGACTCGTCCATTTCCCATGAAGTCACCCGGCAATTTCACGACCATGAGTGACACGATATCCAGAGACAAAAACTTGAGCAAGAGCCTCACACTCGCCCTTTTTTCATATCCCGAAGTGTTCTCCTCATGGTCTGTAGATCAGTCCTGCCATACCTATGACCCAAAACATAAGCCGAGTTTGTGTTTTCAGACAACTGTCCAAACAGCTCTGGCCTACACACCCTACAGGCTCAGGGCCCTGGAGCCAAACCTGAGGACTGTACTTGCCCTCTCCAAGGGAATTGTATGTGCCCATTCCAATGGCCACAACCCTACTAGTAGGATAACCTCCAAAGTCCCTGAGGCCATCCCAATAGTTGTGGCTTCCCAGGACAAACAGGGGCAATCTGAGCCCATCTGAGCACCTACCTGCACTCAGACCCGTAGACTGATGTCCCCAGCGGTAAAAAGGAACGAAAAGGCCCCTAGGCACTAATCGGATCCATTGCTTTGGTTTCCAGGCATCTCTCCTCAGAGGCCTGGATTTCAATACCAGCATATGGCTGTTTCTTGACTCACCCATCAGAACAAATCTCATCTACACATGGGAAACATGCACGTTGGAGCTGTGTCAAAGCCTCTGTTTAGGAGAACCCTTCAGGGCCCCAGGGCCACCGCTTCATTCCAAGGTCTCCATAGACACAAAAACATATTAGGACACATCCACAGGAGAGTCCATTTCAACTCAGCCTCCTCGGTTGCCCCCCACATCCAGCAGATCTAACCTGTCTTGTTGCTTGGAGACCATTGGAATGCGAGGTGGGCTACCCAGCCATCCATCCTTAGAACCCTGCTCGGAATCGTTGGCCTGGAGCCAACCAATAGGTCTCAATTGTCCTGCAGAAGAATCTTTGCAGTTTGGAGCTTCTCACAACTCCCATCGTGGGAAAACCCCCATGTCCTCGTGATCCAACCCCCTTCAAGAATGGGCCATCAGGGCAGAAAGTCCAACCTGAGCGATCGTCTGATCCTTGCCCTGACTTCAGATGCATGAGATCTAGATTGAGGTCTGTAGATTGTGCCTGCCATATCCTCACCCAGAAACCTAGGCCTAGCTTGGGTTCTCAGACTCCGTCCTCAGACTACTGGCCCACAAGCCCTCCAGTTGGGCAATCCAGAACTACAATGCCGCACTCTGCCTGCCCTACAGAAGTAAAACATTGCCCTCAGGGCTACCCCGAAACCGCAAATGAGGATCAACCTGCAGGCCATTCGGCTGTACCCCAAACATATAGGCTGACCTTGGCACTATTTCCCCTTCTGACCCAGGCTGAGCCTGGACCTCCTGGTCCCACCCAGACAGCTGGACGCACACTGAGCACATCGGACCCGCCATGGCCTTAGGTCGTCATCTCTTCCCAACTGCGGTTTTCAGGCTCCAGAACCTAGACCTTATCTCCAACCACTGCCCAGGGTTGAAAATGATGCAGAAATCAGAACTCTTTCCCCATGGCAAGAAACCTTGTGGTTGGCATGTTGTCCAACGTTCAGTGTAGTTGAAACAAGCGTGGCCCATGAGGCCCAACCCATGCTTGCGGCCACATTGGTCACAAACACACATTGTGACCCTCAGCCTGAAGCCCAGTCCTCAGGTAAGGCCTCTCAGGGCCTATATGAAGAGACAGCATATTTTGCATGCCATGATCCTAGGCCCCAATTTTTAACCATAGTTCGGGTTGTCCCTTCACTTTTCCCCAGGACTCTGCTTTGGAATTCCTCTTTTGGTGGGACACCTGAGGTAACAAACCTGAAAGGAGTCCTCCCATCCCACAGATTGACGAAAAACAATTGGGATCGGGCCAAATCCACAGAGAGGAAGATTCGTCCATGGCCCATGAGACCTCCACAACATTCCACGGCCATCGCTGAAACAAAAGTCAGAGACAAAAGCCTGACCAAGCGCCTCAGACTCGCTCATTCTTCATATCCTGAAGAGTTCTTCTCATGGTTTGTAGATCGGGCGTGCCATACCTACGTCCCCAAACATAAGCTGAGTTTGTGTTTTCAGTCTTCTGTCCTCAAAGTCCTGGGCCACACTCCCTCCAGGCTGGGGCCCCTGGAGCCACACATTACGACTGCCCCCACCCAATCCAAGGGAATTCTGCCCATTCCATTGTCAAAAATCGTACAAATTAGGAGAACCCTCCAAAGTCCCTGAGGCCATCCCAATAGTGTAGGTGCCCGGGACAAAAAAGGGCGGTTGATACCGCCTGAGCATCTACCTCCACTCATCTACCTCCACTCATACCAAGAAGATTGAACCAGACAGGACCCGAGGCCATTATCGGATCCATTGCTTTGGTTTACAGGCATGTCTCCTCAAAAGCCTGGATTCCAATACCAGCAGAGGGGATTTCCTGAGGCACCCATCAGAACAAATCTCGTCTCCACAAGGAAACTTGTGCATGGGAGCTATGCCAAAGCTTAGGAGAATACTTCAGGGTCCCGGTGCCACCTCCCCATTCCAAGGCCCTCATGGACACAAACACACGTTAGGACCCATCCTCTGGAAAGTGCATTTCAACTCAGCCACCCCGGTTGCTCCCGCAGATCCATTAGATCTAAAATGTCTTGTTGCTAGGAGACAATTGGAAGGCGAGGCCGACTTCCCAGGCATCCATCCTGGAACGGTGCTCTGGAGTCATTCCATAAGGGATGAACTGGAGCTGTCCAACAGGTCTCAATTGTCCCGCAGAAGGAATCCTTGAAGGGGGCATCCCACATCTCCCAACGGGGAAAACCTCCATGGCCTCGAGATTCCGCTCCCTTCATGAAGGGGCCGTCATGCACAGAAACTCCAACCTGAGCCAACGTCGGATCCTCGCCCTGACTTCAGATGCATGAGATATTGGTTCAGATCTGCAGGGGGTACCTGCCGTGCCCTCACCCTGAATCCGAAGTCTAGCTTGTGTTCTCAGACTTCCGTCCTCACTCTCCTGGCCCCGAAGCCCTCAAGTTTGGCAATTCCGGACCGACAATGAAGCACTCTGCCTGCCCTCTAGAAAAAATATATTGCCTAATGAGCAGCCCAGGCAGCTTAAATGAGGATATACCTACACGGCACTCGAATGTACCCAAATTATATAGTCTAACCTGGGCACTAATGCACTGTCTGACACAACCTGAGCCCGGACCTGCTGACCAACACCCAGACAGCTGACCGCACGCTGAGCATATCAGACCCGCCATGGCCTTAGGTCATCATCTCTTCCCTACCTCAGTTTTCAGGCTTCAGAACCTAGACCTTATCTCCAATCACTGCCCACGGGTGACTGTGATGCAGAAATCAGAACTCTTCCTGACCCATGGCAAGAAACCTTGTGGTTGGCATGTTGTCCAACGTTCAGTGTAGGAGAAACCAGCATTCACCCTGAGGCCCCGCCCATTCTTGCGTGCGACGAGAGCATAAACACGCATTGTGACCTCAGCGTGAGTCCTGTCCTCTAGTAAGTCCTCTCAGTGGCTGGACCATTAGATGTCATAATGGGCTTGACATGTCCCTAGTCCCCAATTTTTAACCAGATTTCTGGTTGTCCAGTCGCCCCACCCCAGGGCTCTACTCTGGAATCCCTCATTTGGTGGGACATCTGAGGTTGAAAAACAAAAGGAAACAAATCGACAACAACAACAAAAAAACGGACTTCTTCCATCCCCAGAATGACCCCAAACTCTTTGGACGGGACCGAACCCCCAGAGAGTAAGACTCGTCCATTTCCCATGAAGTCACCCGGCAATTTCACGACCATGAGTGACACGATATCCAGAGACAAAAACTTGAGCAAGAGCCTCACACTCGCCCTTTTTTCATATCCCGAAGTGTTCTCCTCATGGTCTGTAGATCAGTCCTGCCATACCTATGACCCAAAACATAAGCCGAGTTTGTGTTTTCAGACAACTGTCCAAACAGCTCTGGCCTACACACCCTACAGGCTCAGGGCCCTGGAGCCAAACCTGAGGACTGTACTTGCCCTCTCCAAGGGAATTGTATGTGCCCATTCCAATGGCCACAACCCTACTAGTAGGATAACCTCCAAAGTCCCTGAGGCCATCCCAATAGTTGTGGCTTCCCAGGACAAACAGGGGCAATCTGAGCCCATCTGAGCACCTACCTGCACTCAGACCCGTAGACTGATGTCCCCAGAGGTAAAAAGGAACGAACAGGCCCCTAGGCACTAATCGGATCCATTGCTTTGGTTTCCAGGCATCTCTCCTCAGAGGCCTGGATTTCAATACCAGCATATGGCTGTTTCTTGACTCACCCATCAGAACAAATCTCATCTACACTTGGGAAACATGCACGTTGGAGCTGTGTCAAAGCCTCTGTTTAGGAGAACCCTTCAGGGCCCCAGGGCCACCGCTTCATTCCAAGGTCTCCATAGACACAAAAACATATTAGGACACATCCACAGGAGAGTCCATTTCAACTCAGCCTCCTCGGGTGCCCCCCACATCCAGCAGATCTAACCTGTCTTGTTGCTTGGAGACCATTGGAATGCGAGGTGGGCTCTCCAGCCATCCATCCTTAGAACCCTGCTCGGAATCGTTGGCCTGGAGCCAACCAACAGGTCTCAATTGTCCTGCAGAAGAATCTTTGCAGTTTGGAGCTTCTCACAACTCCCATCGTGGGAAAACCCCCATGTCCTCGTGATCCAACCCCCTTCAAGAATGGGCCATCAGGGCAGAAAGTCCAACCTGAGCGATCGTCTGATCCTTGCCCTGACTTCAGATGCATGAGATCTAGATTGAGGTCTGTAGATTGTGCCTGCCATATCCTCACCCAGAAACCTAGGCCTAGCTTGGGTTCTCAGACTCCGTCCTCAGACTACTGGCCCACAAGCCCTCCAGTTGGGCAATCCAGAACTACAATGCCGCACTCTGCCTGCCCTACAGACGTAAAACATTGCCCTCAGGGCTACCCCGAAACCGCAAATGAGGATCCACCTGCACGCCATTCGGCTGTACCCCAAACATATAGGCTGACCTGGGCACTATTTCCCCTTCTGACCCAGCCTGAGCCTGGACCTCCTGGTCCCACCCAGACAGCTGGCCGCACACTGAGCACATCGGACCCGCCATGGCCTTAGGTCGTCATCTCTTCCCAACTGCGGTTTTCAGGCTCCAGAACCTAGACCTTATCTCCAACCATTGCCCAGGGTTGAAAATGATGCAGAAATCAGAACTCTTTCCCCATGGCAAGACACCTTGTGGTTGGCATGTAGTCCAACGTTCAGTGTAGTTGAAACAAGCGTGGCCCATGAGGCCCAGCCCATGCTTGCGGCCACATTGGTCACAAACACACATTGTGACCCTCAGCCTGAAGCCCAGTCCTCAGGTAAGGCCTCTCAGGGCCTATATGAAGAGACAGCATATTGGGCTTGCCATGCCCCTAGGCCCCAATTTTTAACCATAGTTCGGGTTGTCCCTTCACTCTTCCCCAGGGCTCTGCTTTGGAATTCCTCTTTTGGTGGGACACCTGAGGTAACAAACCTGAAAGGAGTCCTCCCATCCCACAGATTGACGAAAAACAATTGGGATCGGGCCAAATCCACAGAGAGGAAGATTCGTCCATGGCCCATGAGACCTCCCCAACATTCCACGGCCATCGCTGAAACAAAAGTCAGAGACAAAAGCCTGACCAAGCGCCTCAGACTCGCTCATTCTTCATATCCTGAAGAGTTCTTCTCATGGTTTGTAGATCGGGCGTGCCATACCTACGTCCCCAAACATAAGCTGAGTTTGTGTTTTCAGTCTTCTGTCCTCAAAGTCCTGGGCCACACTCCCTCCAGGCTGGGGCCCCTGGAGCCACACATTACGACTGCCCCCACCCAATCCATGGGAATTCTGCCCATTCCATTGTCAAAAATCGTACAAATTAGGAGAACCCTCCAAAGTCCCTGAGGCCATCCCAATAGTGTAGGTGCCCGGGACAAAAAAGGGCGGTTGATACCGCCTGAGCATCTACCTCCACTCATCTACCTCCACTCATACCAAGAAGATTGAACCAGACAGGACCCGAGGCCATTATCGGATCCATTGCTTTGGTTTACAGGCATGTCTCCTCAAAAGCCTGGATTCCAATACCAGCAGAGGGGATTTCCTGAGGCACCCATCAGAACAAATCTCGTCTCCACAAGGAAACTTGTGCATGGGAGCTATGCCAAAGCTTAGGAGAATACTTCAGGGTCCCGGTGCCACCTCCCCATTCCAAGGCCCTCATGGACACAAACACACGTTAGGACCCATCCTCTGGAAAGTGCATTTCAACTCAGCCACCCCGGTTGCTCCCGCAGATCCATTAGATCTAAACTGTCTTGTTGCTAGGAGACAATTGGAAGGCGAGGCGGACGTCCCAGGAATCCATCCTGGAACAGTGCTCTGGAGTCATTCATTAAGGGATGAACTGGAGCTGTCCAACAGGTCTCAATTGTCCCGCAGAAGGAATCCTTGAAGGGGGCATCCCACATCTCCCAACGTGGAAAACCTCCATGGCCTCGAGATTCCGCTCCCTTCATGAAGGGACCGTCATGCACAGAAACTCCAACCTGAGCCAACGTCGGATCCTCGCCCTGACTTCAGATGCATGAGATATTGGTTCAGATCTGCAGGGGGTACCTGCCGTGCCCTCACCTTGAATCCGAAGTCTAGCTTGTGTTCTCAGACTTCCGTCCTCACTCTCCTGGCCCCGATGCCCTCAAGTTTGGCAATTGCGGACCGACAATGAAGCACTCTGCCTGCCCTCTAGAAAAAATATATTGCCTAATGAGCAGCCCAGGCAGCTTAAATGAGGATATACCTACACGGCACTCGAATGTACCCAAATTATATAGTCTAACCTGGGCACTAATGCACTGTCTGACACAACCTGAGCCCGGACCTGCTGACCAACACCCAGACAGCTGACCGCACGCTGAGCATATCAGACCCGCCATGGCCTTAGGTCATCATCTCTTCCCTACCTCAGTTTTCAGGCTTCAGAACCTAGACCTTATCTCCAATCACTGCCCACGGGTGACTGTGATGCAGAAATCAGAACTCTTCCTGACCCATGGCAAGAAACCTTGTGGTTGGCATGTTGTCCAACGTTCAGTGTAGGAGAAACCAGCATTCACCCTGAGGCCCCGCCCATTCTTGCGTGCGACGAGAGCATAAACACGCATTGTGACCTCAGCGTGAGTCCTGTCCTCTAGTAAGTCCTCTCAGTGGCTGGACCATTAGATGTCATAATGGGCTTGACATGTCCCTAGTCCCCAATTTTTAACCAGATTTCTGGTTGTCCAGTCGCCCCACCCCAGGGCTCTACTCTGGAATCCCTCATTTGGTGGGACATCTGAGGTTGAAAAACAAAATGAAACAAATCGACAACAACAACAAAAAAACGGACTTCTTCCATCCCCAGAATGACCCCAAACTCTTTGGACGGGACCGAACCCCCAGAGAGTAAGACTCGTCCATTTCCCATGAAGTCACCCGGCAATTTCACGACCATGAGTGACACGATATCCAGAGACAAAAACGTGAGCAAGAGCCTCACACTCGCCCTTTTTTCATATCCCGAAGTGTTCTCCTCATGGTCTGTAGATCAGTCCTGCCATACCTATGACCCAAAACATAAGCCGAGTTTGTGTTTTCAGACAACTGTCCAAACAGCTCTGGCCTACACACCCTACAGGCTCAGGGCCCTGGAGCCAAACCTGAGGACTGTACTTGCCCTCTCCAAGGGAATTGTATGTGCCCATTCCAATGGCCACAACCCTACTAGTAGGATAACCTCCAAAGTCCCTGAGGCCATCCCAATAGTTGTGGCTTCCCAGGACAAACAGGGGCAATCTGAGCCCATCTGAGCACCTACCTGCACTCAGACCCGTAGACTGATGTCCCCAGCGGTAAAAAGGAACGAACAGGCCCCTAGGCACTAATCGGATCCATTGCTTTGGTTTCCAGGCATCTCTCCTCAGAGGCCTGGATTTCAATACCAGCATATGGCTGTTTCTTGACTCACCCATCAGAACAAATCTCATCTACACATGGGAAACATGCACGTTGGAGCTGTGTCAAAGCCTCTGTTTAGGAGAACCCTTCAGGTCCCCAGGGACACCGCTTCATTCCAAGGTCTCCATAGACACAAAAACATATTAGGACACATCCACAGGCGAGTCCATTTCAACTCAGCCTCCTCGGTTGCCCCCCACATCCAGCAGATCTAACCTGTCTTGTTGCTTGGAGACCATTGGAATGCGAGGTCGGCTACCCAGCCATCCATCCTTAGAACCCTGCTCGGAATCGTTGGCCTGGAGCCAACCAACAGGTCTCAATTGTCCTGCAGAAGAATCTTTGCAGTTTGGAGCTTCTCACAACTCCCATCGTAGGAAAACCCTCATGTCCTCGTGATCCAACCCCCTTCAAGAATGGGCCATCAGGGCAGAAAGTCCAACCTGAGCGATCGTCTGATCCTTGCCCTGACTTCAGATGCATGAGATCTAGATTGAGGTCTGTAGATTGTGCCTGCCATATCCTCACCCAGAAACCTAGGCCTAGCTTGGGTTCTCAGACTCCGTCCTCAGACTACTGGCCCACAAGCCCTCCAGTTGGGCAATCCAGAACTACAATGCCGCACTCTGCCTGCCCTACAGAAGTAAAACATTGCCCTCAGGGCTACCCCGAAACCGCAAATGAGGATCAACCTGCACGCCATTCGGCTTTACCCCAAACATATAGGCTGACCTGGGCACTATTTCCCCTTCTGACCCAGCCTGAGCCTGGACCTCCTGGTCCCACCCAGACAGCTGGCCGCACACTGAGCACATCGGACCCGCCATGGCCTTAGGTCGTCATCTCTTCCCAACTGCGGTTTTCAGGCTCCAGAACCTAGACCTTATCTCCAACCACTGCCCAGGGTTGAAAATGATGCAGAAATCAGAACTCTTTCCCCATGGCAAGAAACCTTGTGGTTGGCATGTTGTCCAACGTTCAGTGTAGTTGAAACAAGCGTGGCCCATGAGGCCCAGCCCATGCTTGCGGCCACATTGGTCACAAACACACATTGTGACCCTCAGCCTGAAGCCCAGTCCTCAGGTAAGGCCTCTCAGGGCCTATATGAAGAGACAGCATATTGGGCTTGCCATGCCCCTAGGCCCCAATTTTTAACCATAGTTCGGGTTGTCCCTTCACTCTTCCCCAGGGCTCTGCTTTGGAATTCCTCTTTTGGTGGGACACCTGAGGTAACAAACCTGAAAGGAGTCCTCCCATCCCACAGATTGACGAAAAACAATTGGGATCGGGCCAAATCCACAGAGAGGAAGATTCGTCCATGGCCCATGAGACCTCCCCAACATTCCACGGCCATCGCTGAAACAAAAGTCAGAGACAAAAGCCTGACCAAGCGCCTCAGACTCGCTCATTCTTCATATCCTGAAGAGTTCTTCTCATGGTTTGTAGATCGGGCGTGCCATACCTACATCCCCAAACATAAGCTGAGTTTGTGTTTTCAGTCTTCTGTCCTCAAAGTCCTGGGCCACACTCCCTCCAGGCTGGGGTCCCTGGAGCCACACATTAGGACTGCCCCCACCCAATCCATGGGAATTCTGCCCATTCCATTGTCAAAAATCGTACAAATTAGGAGAACCCTCCAAAGTCCCTGAGGCCATCCCAATAGTGTAGGTGCCCGGGACAAAAAAGGGCGGTTGATACCGGCTGAGCATCTACCTCCACTCATCTACCTCCACTCATACCAAGAAGATTGAACCAGACAGGACCCGAGGCCATTATCGGATCCATTGCTTTGGTTTACAGGCATGTCTCCTCAAAAGCCTGGATTCCAATACCAGCAGAGGGGATTTCCTGAGGCACCCATCAGAACAAATCTCGTCTCCACAAGGAAACTTGTGCATGGGAGCTATGCCAAAGCTTAGGAGAATACTTCAGGGTCCCGGTGCCACCTCCCCATTCCAAGGCCCTCATGGACACAAACACACGTTAGGACCCATCCTCTGGAAAGTGCATTTCAACTCAGCCACCCCGGTTGCTCCCGCAGATCCATTAGATCTAAACTGTCTTGTTGCTAGGAGACAATTGGAAGGCGAGGCCGACTTCCCAGGCATTCATCCTGGAACGGTGCTCTGGAGTCATTCCATAAGGGATGAACTGGAGCTGTCCAACAGGTCTCAATTGTCCCGCAGAAGGAATCCTTGAAGGGGGCATCCCACATCTCCCAACGTGGAAAACCTCCATGGCCTCGAGATTCCGCTCTCTTCATGAAGGGGCCGTCATGCACAGAAACTCCAACCTGAGCCAACGTCGGATCCTCGCCCTGACTTCAGATGCATGAGATATTGGTTCAGATCTGCAGGGGGTACCTGCCGTGCCCTCACCCTGAATCCGAAGTCTAGCTTGTGTTCTCAGACTTCCGTCCTCACTCTCCTGGCCCCGAAGCCCTCAAGTTTGGCAATTGCGGACGGACAATGAAGCACTCTGCCTGCCCTCTAGAAAAAATATATTGCCTAATGAGCAGCCCAGGCAGCTTAAATGAGGATATACTTACACGGCACTCGAATGTACCCAAATTATATAGTCTAACCTGGGCACTAATGCACTGTCTGACACAACCTGAGCCCGGACCTGCTGACCAACACCCAGACAGCTGACCGCACGCTGAGCATATCAGACCCGCCATGGCCTTAGGTCATCATCTCTTCCCTACCTCAGTTTTCAGGCTTCAGAACCTAGACCTTATCTCCAATCACTGCCCACGGGTGACTGTGATGCAGAAATCAGAACTCTTCCTGACCCATGGCAAGAAACCTTGTGGTTGGCATGTTGTCCAACGTTCAGTGTAGGAGAAACCAGCATTCACCCTGAGGCCCCGCCCATTCTTGCGTGCGACGAGAGCATAAACACGCATTGTGACCTCAGCGTGAGTCCTGTCCTCTAGTAAGTCCTCTCAGTGGCTGGACCATTAGAAGTCATAATGGGCTTGACATGTCCCTAGTCCCCAATTTTTAACCAGATTTCTGGTTGTCCAGTCGCCCCACCCCAGGGCTCTACTCTGGAATCCCTCATTTGGTGGGACATCTGAGGTTCAAAAACAAAATGAAACAAATCGACAACAACAACAAAAAAACGGACTTCTTCCATCCCCAGAATGACCCCAAACTCTTTGGACGGGACCGAACCCCCAGAGAGTAAGACTCGTCCATTTCCCATGTAGTCACCCGGCAATTTCACGACCATGAGTGACACGATATCCAGAGACAAAAACTTGAGCAAGAGCCTCACACTCGCCCTTTTTTCATATCCCGAAGTGTTCTCCTCATGGTCTGTAGATCAGTCCTGCCATACCTATGACCCAAAACATAAGCCGAGTTTGTGTTTTCAGACAACTGTCCAAACAGCTCTGGCCTACACACCCTACAGGCTCAGGGCCCTGGAGCCAAACCTGAGGACTGTACTTGCCCTCTCCAAGGGAATTGTATGTGCCCATTCCAATGGCCACAACCCTACTAGTAGGATAACCTCCAAAGTCCCTGAGGCCATCCCAATAGTTGTGGCTTCCCAGGACAAACAGGGGCAATCTGAGCCCATCTGAGCACCTACCTGCACTCAGACCCGTAGACTGATGTCCCCAGAGGTAAAAAGGAACGAACAGGCCCCTAGGCACTAATCGGATCCATTGCTTTGGTTTCCAGGCATCTCTCCTCAGAGGCCTGGATTTCAATACCAGCATATGGCTGTTTCTTGACTCACCCATCAGAACAAATCTCATCTACACATGGGAAACATGCACGTTGGAGCTGTGTCAAAGCCTCTGTTTAGGAGAACCCTTCAGGGCCCCAGGGCCACCGCTTCATTCCAAGGTCTCCATAGACACAAAAACATATTAGGACACATCCACAGGCGAGTCCATTTCAACTCAGCCTCCTCGGTTGCCCCCCACATCCAGCAGATCTAACCTGTCTTGTTGCTTGGAGACCATTGGAATGCGAGGTCGGCTACCCAGCCATCCATCCTTAGAACCCTGCTCGGAATCGTTGGCCTGGAGCCAACCAACAGGTCTCAATTGTCCTGCAGAAGAATCTTTGCAGTTTGGAGCTTCTCACAACTCCCATCGTGGGAAAACCCCCATGTCCTCGTGATCCAACCCCCTTCAAGAATGGGCCATCAGGGCAGAAAGTCCAACCTGAGCGATCGTCTGATCCTTGCCCTGACTTCAGATGCATGAGATCTAGATTGAGGTCTGTAGATTGTGCCTGCCATATCCTCACCCAGAAACCTAGGCCTAGCTTGGGTTCTCAGACTCCGTCCTCAGACTACTGGCCCACAAGCCCTCCAGTTGGGCAATCCAGAACTACAATGCCGCACTCTGCCTGCCCTACAGAAGTAAAACATTGCCCTCAGGGCTACCCCGAAACCGCAAATGAGGATCAACCTGCACGCCATTCGGCTGTACCCCAAACATATAGGCTGACCTGGGCACTATTTCCCCTTCTGACCCAGCCTGAGCCTGGACCTCCTGGTCCCACCCAGACAGCTGGCCGCACACTGAGCACATCGGACCCGCCATGGCCTTAGGTCGTCATCTCTTCCCAACTGCGGTTTTCAGGCTCCAGAACCTAGACCTTATCTCCAACCACTGCCCAGGGTTGAAAATGATGCAGAAATCAGAACTCTTTCCCCATGGCAAGAAACCTTGTGGTTGGCATGTTGTCCAACGTTCAGTGTAGTTGAAACAAGCGTGGCCCATGAGGCCCAGCCCATGCTTGCGGCCACATTGGTCACAAACACACATTGTGACCCTCAGCCTGAAGCCCAGTCCTCAGGTAAGGCCTCTCAGGGCCTATATGAAGAGACAGCATATTGGGCTTGCCATGCCCCTAGGCCCCAATTTTTAACCATAGTTCGGGTTGTCCCTTCACTCTTCCCCAGGGCTCTGCTTTGGAATTCCTCTTTTGGTGGGACACCTGAGGTAACAAACCTGAAAGGAGTCCTCCCATCCCACAGATTGACGAAAAACAATTGGGATCGGGCCAAATCCACAGAGAGGAAGATTCGTCCATGGCCCATGAGACCTCCCCAACATTCCACGGCCATCGCTGAAACAAAAGTCAGAGACAAAAGCCTGACCAAGCGCCTCAGACTCGCTCATTCTTCATATCCTGAAGAGTTCTTCTCATGGTTTGTAGATCGGGCGTGCCATACCTACGTCCCCAAACATAAGCTGAGTTTGTGTTTTCAGTCTTCTGTCCTCAAAGTCCTGGGCCACACTCCCTCCAGGCTGGGGCCCCTGGAGCCACACATTAGGACTGCCCCCACCCAATCCATGGGAATTCTGCCCATTCCATTGTCAAAAATCGTACAAATTAGGAAAACCCTCCAAAGTCCCTGAGGCCATCCCAATAGTGTAGGTGCCCGGGACAAAAAAAGGCGGTTGATACCGGCTGAGCATCTACCTCCACTCATCTACCTCCACTCATACCAAGAAGATTGAACCAGACATGACCCGAGGCCATTATCGGATCCATTGCTTTGGTTTACAGGCATGTCTCCTCAAAAGCCTGGATTCTAATACCAGCAGAGGGGATTTCCTGAGGCACCCATCAGAACAAATCTCGTCTCCACAAGGAAACTTGTGCATGGGAGCTATGCCAAAGCTTAGGAGAATACTTCAGGGTCCCGGTGCCACCTCCCCATTCCAAGGCCCTCATGGACACAAACACACGTTAGGACCCATCCTCTGGAAAGTGCATTTCAACTCAGCCACCCCGGTTGCTCCCGCAGATCCATTAGATCTAAACTGTCTTGTTGCTAGGAGACAATTGGAAGGCGAGGCCGACTTCCCAGGCATCCATCCTGGAACGGTGCTCTGGAGTCATTCCATAAGGGATGAACTGGAGCTGTCCAACAGGTCTCAATTGTCCCGCAGAAGGAATCCTTGAAGGGGGCATCCCACATCTCCCAACGTGGAAAACCTCCATGGCCTCGAGATTCCGCTCCCTTCATGAAGGGGCCGTCATGCACAGAAACTCCAACCTGAGCCAACGTCGTATCCTCGCCCTGACTTCAGATGCATGAGATATTGGTTCAGATCTGCAGGGGGTACCTGCCGTGCCCTCACCCTGAATCCGAAGTCTAGCTTGTGTTCTCAGACTTCCGTCCTCACTCTCCTGGCCCCGAAGCCCTCAAGTTTGGCAATTGCGGACCGACAATGAAGCACTCTGCCTGCCCTCTAGAAAAAATATATTGCCTAATGAGCAGCCCAGGCAGCTTAAATGAGGATATACCTACACGGCACTCGAATGTACCCAAATTATATAGTCTAACCTGGGCACTAATGCACTGTCTGACACAACCTGAGCCCGGACCTGCTGACCAACACCCAGACAGCTGACCGCACGCTGAGCATATCAGACCCGCCATGGCCTTAGGTCATCATCTCTTCCCTACCTCAGTTTTCAGGCTTCAGAACCTAGACCTTATCTCCAATCACTGCCCACGGGTGACTGTGATGCAGAAATCAGAACTCTTCCTGACCCATGGCAAGAAACCTTGTGGTTGGCATGTTGTCCAACGTTCAGTGTAGGAGAAACCAGCATTCACCCTGAGGCCCCGCCCATTCTTGCGTGCGACGAGAGCATAAACACGCATTGTGACCTCAGCGTGAGTCCTGTCCTCTAGTAAGTCCTCTCAGTGGCTGGACCATTAGAAGTCATAATGGGCTTGACATGTCCCTAGTCCCCAATTTTTAACCAGATTTCTGGTTGTCCAGTCGCCCCACCCCAGGGCTCTACTCTGGAATCCCTCATTTGGTGGGACATCTGAGGTTCAAAAACAAAATGAAACAAATCGACAACAACAACAAAAAAACGGACTTCTTCCATCCCCAGAATGACCCCAAACTCTTTGGACGGGACCGAACCCCCAGAGAGTAAGACTCGTCCATTTCCCATGAAGTCACCCGGCAATTTCACGACCATGAGTGACACGATATCCAGAGACAAAAACTTGAGCAAGAGCCTCACACTCGCCCTTTTTTCATATCCCGAAGTGTTCTCCTCATGGTCTGTAGATCAGTCCTGCCATACCTATGACCCAAAACATAAGCCGAGTTTGTGTTTTCAGACAACTGTCCAAACAGCTCTGGCCTACACACCCTACAGGCTCAGGGCCCTGGAGCCAAACCTGAGGACTGTACTTGCCCTCTCCAAGGGAATTGTATGTGCCCATTCCAATGGCCACAACCCTACTAGTAGGATAACCTCCAAAGTCCCTGAGGCCATCCCAATAGTTGTGGCTTCCCAGGACAAACAGGGGCAATCTGAGCCCATCTGAGCACCTACCTGCACTCAGACCCGTAGACTGATGTCCCCAGCGGTAAAAAGGAACGAACAGGCCCCTAGGCACTAATCGGATCCATTGCTTTGGTTTCCAGGCATCTCTCCTCAGAGGCCTGGATTTCAATACCAGCATATGGCTGTTTCTTGACTCACCCATCAGAACAAATCTCATCTACACATGGGAAACATGCACGTTGGAGCTGTGTCAAAGCCTCTGTTTAGGAGAACCCTTCAGGGCCCCAGGGCCACCGCTTCATTCCAAGGTCTCCATAGACACAAAAACATATTAGGACACATCCACAGGAGAGTCCATTTCAACTCAGCCTCCTCGGTTGGCCCCCACATCCAGCAGATCTAACCTGTCTTGTTGCTTGGAGACCATTGGAATGCGAGGTGGGCTACCCAGCCATCCATCCTTAGAACCCTGCTCGGAATCGTTGGCCTGGAGCCAACCAACCGGTCTCAATTGTCCTGCAGAAGAATCTTTGCAGTTTGGAGCTTCTCACAACTCCCATCGTGGGAAAACCCCCATGTCCTCGTGATCCAACCCCCTTCAAGAATGGGCCATCAGGGCAGAAAGTCCAACCTGAGCGATCGTCTGATCCTTGCCCTGACTTCAGATGCATGAGATCTAGATTGAGGTCTGTAGATTGTGCCTGCCATATCCTCACCCAGAAACCTAGGCCTAGCTTGGGTTCTCAGACTCCGTCCTCAGACTACTGGCCCACAAGCCCTCCAGTTGGGCAATCCAGAACTACAATGCCGCACTCTGCCTGCCCTACAGACGTAAAACATTGCCCTCAGGGCTACCCCGAAACCGCAAATGAGGATCAACCTGCACGCCATTCGGCTGTACCCCAAACATATAGGCTGACCTGGGCACTATTTCCCCTTCTGACCCAGCCTGAGCCTGGACCTCCTGGTCCCACCCAGACAGCTGGCCACACACTGAGCACATCGGACCCGCCATGGCCTTAGGTCGTCATCTCTTCCCAACTGAGGTTTTCAGGCTCCAGAACCTAGACCTTATCTCCAACCACTGCCCAGGGTTGAAAATGATGCAGAAATCAGAACTCTTTCCCCATGGCAAGAAACCTTGTGGTTGGCATGTTGTCCAACGTTCAGTGTAGTTGAAACAAGCGTGGCCCATGAGGCCCAGCCCATGCTTGCGGCCACATTGGTCACAAACACACATTGTGACCCTCAGCCTGAAGCCCAGTCCTCAGGTAAGGCCTCTCAGGGCCTATATGAAGAGACAGCATATTGGGCTTGCCATGCCCCTAGGCCCCAATTTTTAACCATAGTTCGGGTTGTCCCTTCACTCTTCCCCAGGGCTCTGCTTTGGAATTCCTCTTTTGGTGGGACACCTGAGGTAACAAACCTGAAAGGAGTCCTCCCATCCCACAGATTGACGAAAAACAATTGGGATCGGGCCAAATCCACAGAGAGGAAGATTCGTCCATGGCCCATGAGACCTCCCCAACATTCCACGGCCATCGCTGAAACAAAAGTCAGAGACAAAAGCCTGACCAAGCGCCTCAGACTCGCTCATTCTTCATATCCTGAAGAGTTCTTCTCATGGTTTGTAGATCGGGCGTGCCATACCTACGTCCCCAAACATAAGCTGAGTTTGTGTTTTCAGTCTTCTGTCCTCAAAGTCCTGGGCCACACTCCCTCCAGGCTGGGGCCCCTGGAGCCACACATTAGGACTGCCCCCACCCAATCCATGGGAATTCTGCCCATTCCATTGTCAAAAATCGTACAAATTAGGAGAACCCTCCAAAGTCCCTGAGGCCATCCCAATAGTGTAGGTGCCCGGGACAAAAAAGGGCGGTTGATACCGGCTGAGCATCTACCTCCACTCATCTACCTCCACTCATACCAAGAAGATTGAACCAGACAGGACCCGAGGCCATTATCGAATCCATTGCTTTGGTTTACAGGCATGTCTCCTCAAAAGCCTGGATTCCAATACCAGCAGAGGGGATTTCCTGAGGCACCCATCAGAACAAATCTCGTCTCCACAAGGAAACTTGTGCATGGGAGCTATGCCAAAGCTTAGGAGAATACTTCAGGGTCCCGGTGCCACCTCCCCATTCCAAGGCCCTCATGGACACAAACACACGTTAGGACCCATCCTCTGGAAAGTGCATTTCAACTCAGCCAGCCCGGTTGCTCCCGCAGATCCATTAGATCTAAACTGTCTTGTTGCTAGGAGACAATTGGAAGGCGAGGCCGACTTCCCAGGCATCCATCCTGGAACGGTGCTCTGGAGTCATTCCATAAGGGATGAACTGGAGCTGTCCAACAGGTCTCAATTGTCCCGCAGAAGGAATCCTTGAAGGGGGCATCCCACATCTCCCAACGTGGAAAACCTCCATGGCCTCGAGATTCTGCTCCCTTCATGAAGGGGCCGTCATGCACAGAAACTCCAACCTGAGCCAACGTCGGATCCTCGCCCTGACTTCAGATGCATGAGATATTGGTTCAGATCTGCAGGGGGTACCTGCCGTGCCCTCACCCTGAATCCGAAGTCTAGCTTGTGTTCTCAGACTTCCGTCCTCACTCTCCTGGCCCCGAAGCCCTCAAGTTTGGCAATTGCGGACCGACAATGAAGCACTCTGCCTGCCCTCTAGAAAAAATATATTGCCTAATGAGCAGCCCAGGCAGCTTAAATGAGGATATACCTACACGGCACTCGAATGTACCCAAATTATATAGTCTAACCTGGGCACTAATGCACTGTCTGACACAACCTGAGCCCGGACCTGCTGACCAACACCCAGACAGCTGACCGCACGCTGAGCATATCAGACCCGCCATGGCCTTAGGTCATCATCTCTTCCCTACCTCAATTTTCAGGCTTCAGAACCTAGACCTTATCTCCAATCACTGCCCACGGGTGACTGTGATGCAGAAATCAGAACTCTTCCTGACCCATGGCAAGAAACCTTGTGGTTGGCATGTTGTCCAACGTTCAGTGTAGGAGAAACCAGCATTCACCCTGAGGCCCCGCCCATTCTTGAGTGCGACGAGAGCATAAACACGCATTGTGACCTCAGCGTGAGTCCTGTCCTCTAGTAAGTCCTCTCAGTGGCTGGACCATTAGAAGTCATAATGGGCTTGACATGTCCCTAGTCCCCAATTTTTAACCAGATTTCTGGTTGTCCAGTCGCCCCACCCCAGGGCTCTACTCTGGAATCCCTCATTTGGTGGGACATCTGAGGTTCAAAAACAAAATGAAACAAATCGACAACAACAACAAAAAAACGGACTTCTTCCATCCCCAGAATGACCCCAAACTCTTTGGACGGGACCGAACCCCCAGAGAGTAAGACTCGTCCATTTCCCATGTAGTCACCCGGCAATTTCACGACCATGAGTGACACGATATCCAGAGACAAAAACTTGAGCAAGAGCCTCACACTCGCCCTTTTTTCATATCCCGAAGTGTTCTCCTCATGGTCTGTAGATCAGTCCTGCCATACCTATGACCCAAAACATAAGCCGAGTTTGTGTTTTCAGACAACTGTCCAAACAGCTCTGGCCTACACACCCTACAGGCTCAGGGCCCTGGAGCCAAACCTGAAGACTGTACTTGCCCTCTCCAAGGGAATTGTATGTGCCCATTCCAATGGCCACAACCCTACTAGTAGGATAACCTCCAAAGTCCCTGAGGCCATCCCAATAGTTGTGGCTTCCCAGGATAAACAGGGGCAATCTGAGCCCATCTGAGCACCTACCTGCACTCAGACCCGTAGACTGATGTCCCCAGCGGTAAAAAGGAACGAACAGGCCCCTAGGCACTAATCGGATCCATTGCTTTGGTTTCCAGGCATCTCTCCTCAGAGGCCTGGATTTCAATACCAGCATATGGCTGTTTCTTGACTCACCCATCAGAACAAATCTCATCTACACATGGGAAACATGCACGTTGGAGCTGTGTCAAAGCCTCTGTTTAGGAGAACCCTTCAGGGCCCCAGGGCCACCGCTTCATTCCAAGGTCTCCCTAGACACAAAAACATATTAGGACACATCCACAGGCGAGTCCATTTCAACTCAGCCTCCTCGGTTGCCCCCCACATCCAGCAGATCTAACCTGTCTTGTTGCTTGGAGACCATTGGAATGCGAGGTGGGCTACCCAGCCATCCATCCTTAGAACCCTGCTCGGAATCGTTGCCTGGAGCCAACCAACAGGTCTCAATTGTCCTGCAGAAGAATCTTTGCAGTTTGGAGCTTCTCACAACTCCCATCGTGGGAAAACCCCCATGTCCTCGTGATCCAACCCCCTTCAAGAATGGGCCATCAGGGCAGAAAGTCCAACCTGAGCGATCGTCTGATCCTTGCCCTGACTTCAGATGCATGAGATCTAGATTGAGGTCTGTAGATTGTGCCTGCCATATCCTCACCCAGAAACCTAGGCCTAGCTTGGGTTCTCAGACTCCGTCCTCAGACTACTGGCCCACAAGCCCTCCAGTTGGGCAATCCAGAACTACAATGCCGCACTCTGCCTGCCCTACAGACGTAAAACATTGCCCTCAGGGCTACCCCGAAACCCCAAATGAGGATCAACCTGCACGCCATTCGGCTGTACCCCAAACATATAGGCTGACCTGGGCACTATTTCCCCTTCTGACCCAGCCTGAGCCTGGACCTCCTGGTCCCACACAGACAGCTGGCCGCACACTGAGCACATCGGACCCGCCATGGCCTTAGGTCGTCATCTCTTCCCAACTGCGGTTTTCAGGCTCCAGAACCTAGACCTTATCTCCAACCACTGCCCAGGGTTGAAAATGATGCAGAAATCAGAACTCTTTCCCCATGGCAAGAAACCTTGTGGTTGGCATGTTGTCCAACGTTCAGTGTAGTTGAAACAAGCGTGGCCCATGAGGCCCAGCCCATGCTTGCGGCCACATTGGTCACAAACACACATTGTGACCCTCAGCCTGAAGCCCAGTCCTCAGGTAAGGCCTCTCAGGGCCTATATGAAGAGACAGCATATTGGGCTTGCCATGCCCCTAGGCCCCAATTTTTAACCATAGTTCGGGTTGTCCCTTCACTCTTCCCCAGGGCTCTGCTTTGGAATTCCTCTTTTGGTGGGACACCTGAGGTAACAAACCTGAAAGGAGTCCTCCCATCCCACAGATTGACGAAAAACAATTGGGATCGGGCCAAATCCACAGAGAGGAAGATTCGTCCATGGCCCATGAGACCTCCCCAACATTCCACGGCCATCGCTGAAACAAAAGTCAGAGACAAAAGCCTGACCAAGCGCCTCAGACTCGCTCATTCTTCATATCCTGAAGAGTTCTTCTCATGGTTTGTAGATCGGGCGTGCCATACCTACGTCCCCAAACATAAGCTGAGTTTGTGTTTTCAGTCTTCTGTCCTCAAAGTCCTGGGCCACACTCCCTCCAGGCTGGGGCCCCTGGAGCCACACATTAGGACTGCCCCCACCCAATCCATGGGAATTCTGCCCATTCCATTGTCAAAAATCGTACAAATTAGGAGAACCCTCCAAAGTCCCTGAGGCCATCCCAATAGTGTAGGTGCCCGGGACAAAAAAGGGCGGTTGATACCGGCTGAGCATCTACCTCCACTCATCTACCTCCACTCATACCAAGAAGATTGAACCAGACAGGACCCGAGGCCATTATCGGATCCATTGCTTTGGTTTACAGGCATGTCTCCTCAAAAGCCTGCATTCCAATACCAGCAGAGGGGATTTCCTGAGGCACCCATCAGAACAAATCTCGTCTCCACAAGGAAACTTGTGCATGGGAGCTATGCCAAAGCTTAGGAGAATACTTCAGGGTCCCGGTGCCACCTCCCCATTCCAAGGCCCTCATGGACACAAACACACGTTAGGACCCATCCTCTGGAAAGTGCATTTCAACTCAGCCACCCCGGTTGCTCCCGCAGATCCATTAGATCTAAACTGTTTTGTTGCTAGGAGACAATTGGAAGGCGAGGCCGACTTCCCAGGCATCCATCCTGGAACGGTGCTCTGGAGTCATTCCATAAGGGATGAACTGGAGCTGTCCAACAGGTCTCAATTGTCCCGCAGAAGGAATCCTTGAAGGGGGCATCCCACATCTCCCAACGTGGAAAACCTCCATGGCCTCGAGATTCCGCTCCCTTCATCAAGGGGCCGTCATGCACAGAAACTCCAACCTGAGCCAACGTCGGATCCTCGCCCTGACTTCAGATGCATGAGATATTGGTTCAGATCTGCAGGGGGTACCTGCCGTGCCCTCACCCTGAATCCGAAGTCTAGCTTGTGTTCTCAGACTTCCGTCCTCACTCTCCTGGCCCCGAAGCCCTCAAGTTTGGCAATTGCGGACCGACAATGAAGCACTCTGCCTGCCCTCTAGAAAAAATATATTGCCTAATGAGCAGCCCAGGCAGCTTAAATGAGGATATACCTACACGGCACTCGAATGTACCCAAATTATATAGTCTAACCTGGGCACTAATGCACTGTCTGACACAACCTGAGCCCGGACCTGCTGACCAACACCCAGACAGCTGACCGCACGCTGAGCATATCAGACCCGCCATGGCCTTAGGTCATCATCTCTTCCCTACCTCAGTTTTCAGGCTTCAGAACCTAGACCTTATCTCCAATCACTGCCCATGGGTGACTGTGATGCAGAAATCAGAACTCTTCCTGACCCATGGCAAGAAACCTTGTGGTTGGCATGTTGTCCAACGTTCAGTGTAGGAGAAACCAGCATTCACCCTGAGGCCCCGCCCATTCTTGCCTGCGACGAGAGCATAAACACGCATTGTGACCTCAGCGTGAGTCCTGTCCTCTAGTAAGTCCTCTCAGTGGCTGGACCACTAGATGTCATAATGGGCTTGACATGTCCCTAGTCCCCAATTTTTAACCAGATTTCTGGTTGTCCAGTCGCCCCACCCCAGGGCTCTACTCTGGAATCCCTCATTTGGTGGGACATCTGAGGTTGAAAAACAAAATGAAACAAATCGACAACAACAACAAAAAAAACGGACTTCTTCCATCCCCAGAATGACCCCAAACTCTTTGGACGGGACCGAACCCCCAGAGAGTAAGACTCGTCCATTTCCCATGAAGTCACCCGGCAATTTCACGACCATGAGTGACACGATATCCAGAGACAAAAACGTGAGCAAGAGTCTCACACTCGCCCTTTTTTCATATCCCGAAGTGTTCTCCTCATGGTCTGTAGATCAGTCCTGCCATACCTATGACCCAAAACATAAGCCGAGTTTGTGTTTTCAGACAACTGTCCAAACAGCTCTGGCCTACACACCCTACAGGCTCAGGGCCCTGGAGCCAAACCTGAGGACTGTACTTGCCCTCTCCAAGGGAATTGTATGTGCCCATTCCAATGGCCACAACCCTACTAGTAGGATAACCTCCAAAGTCCCTGAGGCCATCCCAATAGTTGTGGCTTCCCAGGACAAACAGGGGCAATCTGAGCCCATCTGAGCACCTACCTGCACTCAGACCCGTTGACTGATGTCCCCAGAGGTAAAAAGGAACGAACAGGCCCCTAGGCACTAATCGGATCCATTGCTTTGGTTTCCAGGCATCTCTCCTCAGAGGCCTGGATTTCAATACCAGCATATGGCTGTTTCATGACTCACCCATCAGAACAAATCTCATCTACACATGGGAAACATGCACGTTGGAGCTGTGTCAAAGCCTCTGTTTAGGAGAACCCTTCAGGGCCCCAGGGCCACCGCTTCATTCCAAGGTCTCCCTAGACACAAAAACATATTAGGACACATCCACAGGCGAGTCCATTTCAACTCAGCCTCCTCGGTTGCCCCCCACATCCAGCAGATCTAACCTGTCTTGTTGCTTGGAGACCATTGGAATGCGAGGTGGGCTACCCAGCCATCCATCCTTAGAACCCTGCTCGGAATCGTTGCCTGGAGCCAACCAACAGGTCTCAATTGTCCTGCAGAAGAATCTTTGCAGTTTGGAGCTTCTCACAACTCCCATCGTGGGAAAACCCCCATGTCCTCGTGATCCAACCCCCTTCAAGAATGGGCCATCAGGGCAGAAAGTCCAACCTGAGCGATCGTCTGATCCTTGCCCTGACTTCAGATGCATGAGATCTAGATTGAGGTCTGTAGATTGTGCCTGCCATATCCTCACCCAGAAACCTAGGCCTAGCTTGGGTTCTCAGACTCCGTCCTCAGACTACTGGCCCACAAGCCCTCCAGTTGGGCAATCCAGAACTACAATGCCGCACTCTGCCTGCCCTACAGACGTAAAACATTGCCCTCAGGGCTACCCCGAAACCCCAAATGAGGATCAACCTGCACGCCATTCGGCTGTACCCCAAACATATAGGCTGACCTGGGCACTATTTCCCCTTCTGACCCAGCCTGAGCCTGGACCTCCTGGTCCCACCCAGACAGCTGGCCGCACACTGAGCACATCGGACCCGCCATGGCCTTAGGTCGTCATCTCTTCCCAACTGCGGTTTTCAGGCTCCAGAACCTAGACCTTATCTCCAACCACTGCCCAGGGTTGAAAATGATGCAGAAATCAGAACTCTTTCCCCATGGCAAGAAACCTTGTGGTTGGCATGTTGTCCAACGTTCAGTGTAGTTGAAACAAGCGTGGCCCATGAGGCCCAGCCCATGCTTGCGGCCACATTGGTCACAAACACACATTGTGACCCTCAGCCTGAAGCCCAGTCCTCAGGTAAGGCCTCTCAGGGCCTATATGAAGAGACAGCATATTGGGCTTGCCATGCCCCTAGGCCCCAATTTTTAACCATAGTTCGGGTTGTCCCTTCACTCTTCCCCAGGGCTCTGCTTTGGAATTCCTCTTTTGGTGGGACACCTGAGGTAACAAACCTGAAAGGAGTCCTCCCATCCCACAGATTGACGAAAAACAATTGGGATCGGGCCAAATCCACAGAGAGGAAGATTCGTCCATGGCCCATGAGACCTCCCCAACATTCCACGGCCATCGCTGAAACAAAAGTCAGAGACAAAAGCCTGACCAAGCGCCTCAGACTCGCTCATTCTTCATATCCTGAAGAGTTCTTCTCATGGTTTGTAGATCGGGCGTGCCATACCTACGTCCCCAAACATAAGCTGAGTTTGTGTTTTCAGTCTTCTGTCCTCAAAGTCCTGGGCCACACTCCCTCCAGGCTGGGGCCCCTGGAGCCACACATTAGGACTGCCCCCACCCAATCCATGGGAATTCTGCCCATTCCATTGTCAAAAATCGTACAAATTAGGAGAACCCTCCAAAGTCCCTGAGGCCATCCCAATAGTGTAGGTGCCCGGGACAAAAAAGGGCGGTTGATACCGGCTGAGCATCTACCTCCACTCATCTACCTCCACTCATACCAAGAAGATTGAACCAGACAGGACCCGAGGCCATTATCGGATCCATTGCTTTGGTTTACAGGCATGTCTCCTCAAAAGCCTGCATTCCAATACCAGCAGAGGGGATTTCCTGAGGCACCCATCAGAACAAATCTCGTCTCCACAAGGAAACTTGTGCATGGGAGCTATGCCAAAGCTTAGGAGAATACTTCAGGGTCCCGGTGCCACCTCCCCATTCCAAGGCCCTCATGGACACAAACACACGTTAGGACCCATCCTCTGGAAAGTGCATTTCAACTCAGCCACCCCGGTTGCTCCCGCAGATCCATTAGATCTAAACTGTTTTGTTGCTAGGAGACAATTGGAAGGCGAGGCCGACTTCCCAGGCATCCATCCTGGAACGGTGCTCTGGAGTCATTCCATAAGGGATGAACTGGAGCTGTCCAACAGGTCTCAATTGTCCCGCAGAAGGAATCCTTGAAGGGGGCATCCCACATCTCCCAACGTGGAAAACCTCCATGGCCTCGAGATTCCGCTCCCTTCATCAAGGGGCCGTCATGCACAGAAACTCCAACCTGAGCCAACGTCGGATCCTCGCCCTGACTTCAGATGCATGAGATATTGGTTCAGATCTGCAGGGGGTACCTGCCGTGCCCTCACCCTGAATCCGAAGTCTAGCTTGTGTTCTCAGACTTCCGTCCTCACTCTCCTGGCCCCGAAGCCCTCAAGTTTGGCAATTGCGGACCGACAATGAAGCACTCTGCCTGCCCTCTAGAAAAAATATATTGCCTAATGAGCAGCCCAGGCAGCTTAAATGAGGATATACCTACACGGCACTCGAATGTACCCAAATTATATAGTCTAACCTGGGCACTAATGCACTGTCTGACACAACCTGAGCCCGGACCTGCTGACCAACACCCAGACAGCTGACCGCACGCTGAGCATATCAGACCCGCCATGGCCTTAGGTCATCATCTCTTCCCTACCTCAGTTTTCAGGCTTCAGAACCTAGACCTTATCTCCAATCACTGCCCACGGGTGACTGTGATGCAGAAATCAGAACTCTTCCTGACCCATGGCAAGAAACCTTGTGGTTGGCATGTTGTCCAACGTTCAGTGTAGGAGAAACCAGCATTCACCCTGAGGCCCCGCCCATTCTTGCCTGCGACGAGAGCATAAACACGCATTGTGACCTCAGCGTGAGTCCTGTCCTCTAGTAAGTCCTCTCAGTGGCTGGACCACTAGATGTCATAATGGGCTTGACATGTCCCTAGTCCCCAATTTTTAACCAGATTTCTGGTTGTCCAGTCGCCCCACCCCAGGGCTCTACTCTGGAATCCCTCATTTGGTGGGACATCTGAGGTTGAAAAACAAAATGAAACAAATCGACAACAACAACAAAAAAAACGGACTTCTTCCATCCCCAGAATGACCCCAAACTCTTTGGACGGGACCGAACCCCCAGAGAGTAAGACTCGTCCATTTCCCATGAAGTCACCCGGCAATTTCACGACCATGAGTGACACGATATCCAGAGACAAAAACGTGAGCAAGAGTCTCACACTCGCCCTTTTTTCATATCCCGAAGTGTTCTCCTCATGGTCTGTAGATCAGTCCTGCCATACCTATGACCCAAAACATAAGCCGAGTTTGTGTTTTCAGACAACTGTCCAAACAGCTCTGGCCTACACACCCTACAGGCTCAGGGCCCTGGAGCCAAACCTGAGGACTGTACTTGCCCTCTCCAAGGGAATTGTATGTGCCCATTCCAATGGCCACAACCCTACTAGTAGGATAACCTCCAAAGTCCCTGAGGCCATCCCAATAGTTGTGGCTTCCCAGGACAAACAGGGGCAATCTGAGCCCATCTGAGCACCTACCTGCACTCAGACCCGTTGACTGATGTCCCCAGAGGTAAAAAGGAACGAACAGGCCCCTAGGCACTAATCGGATCCATTGCTTTGGTTTCCAGGCATCTCTCCTCAGAGGCCTGGATTTCAATACCAGCATATGGCTGTTTCATGACTCACCCATCAGAACAAATCTCATCTACACATGGGAAACATGCACGTTGGAGCTGTGTCAAAGCCTCTGTTTAGGAGAACCCTTCAGGGCCCCAGGGCCACCGCTTCATTCCAAGGTCTCCATAGACACAAAAACATATTAGGACACATCCACAGGCGAGTCCATTTCAACTCAGCCTCCTCGGTTGCCCCCCACATCCAGCAGATCTAACCTGTCTTGTTGCTTGGAGACCATTGGAATGCGAGGTGGGCTCTCCAGCCATCCATCCTTAGAACCCTGCTCGGAATCGTTGGCCTGGAGCCAACCAACAGGTCTCAATTGTCCTGCAGAAGAATCTTTGCAGTTTGGAGCTTCTCACAACTCCCATCGTGGGAAAACCCCCATGTCCTCGTGATCCAACCCCCTTCAAGAATGGGCCATCAGGGCAGAAAGTCCAACCTGAGCGATCGTCTGATCCTTGCCCTGACTTCAGATGCATGAGATCTAGATTGAGGTCTGTAGATTGTGCCTGCCATATCCTCACCCAGAAACCTAGGCCTAGCTTGGGTTCTCAGACTCCGTCCTCAGACTACTGGCCCACAAGCCCTCCAGTTGGGCAATCCAGAACTACAATGCCGCACTCTGCCTGCCCTACAGACGTAAAACATTGCCCTCAGGGCTACCCCGAAACCCCAAATGAGGATCAACCTGCACGCCATTCGGCTGTACCCCAAACATATAGGCTGACCTGGGCACTATTTCCCCTTCTGACCCAGCCTGAGCCTGGACCTCCTGGTCCCACCCAGACAGCTGGCCGCACACTGAGCACATCGGACCCGCCATGGCCTTAGGTCGTCATCTCTTCCCAACTGCGGTTTTCAGGCTCCAGAACCTAGACCTTATCTCCAACCACTGCCCAGGGTTGAAAATGATGCAGAAATCAGAACTCTTTCCCCATGGCAAGAAACCTTGTGGTTGGCATGTTGTCCAACGTTCAGTGTAGTTGAAACAAGCGTGGCCCATGAGGCCCAGCCCATGCTTGCGGCCACATTGGTCACAAACACACATTGTGACCCTCAGCCTGAAGCCCAGTCCTCAGGTAAGGCCTCTCAGGGCCTATATGAAGAGACAGCATATTGGGCTTGCCATGCCCCTAGGCCCCAATTTTTAACCATAGTTCGGGTTGTCCCTTCACTCTTCCCCAGGGCTCTGCTTTGGAATTCCTCTTTTGGTGGGACACCTGAGGTAACAAACCTGAAAGGAGTCCTCCCATCCCACAGATTGACGAAAAACAATTGGGATCGGGCCAAATCCACAGAGAGGAAGATTCGTCCATGGCCCATGAGACCTCCCCAACATTCCACGGCCATCGCTGAAACAAAAGTCAGAGACAAAAGCCTGACCAAGCGCCTCAGACTCGCTCATTCTTCATATCCTGAAGAGTTCTTCTCATGGTTTGTAGATCGGGCGTGCCATACCTACGTCCCCAAACATAAGCTGAGTTTGTGTTTTCAGTCTTCTGTCCTCAAAGTCCTGGGCCACACTCCCTCCAGACTGGGGCCCCTGGAGCCACACATTAGGACTGCCCCCACCCAATCCATGGGAATTCTGCCCATTCCATTGTCAAAAATCGTACAAATTAGGAGAACCCACCAAAGTCCCTGAGGCCATCCCAATAGTGTAGGTGCCCGGGACAAAAAAGGGCGGTTGATACCGGCTGAGCATCTACCTCCACTCATCTACCTCCACTCATACCAAGAAGATTGAACCAGACAGGACCCGAGGCCATTATCGGATCCATTGCTTTGGTTTACAGGCATGTCTCCTCAAAAGCCTGGATTCCAATACCAGCAGAGGGGATTTCCTGAGGCACCCATCAGAACAAATCTCGTCTCCACAAGGAAACTTGTGCATGGGAGCTATGCCAAAGCTTAGGAGAATACTTCAGGGTCCCGGTTCCACCTCCCCATTCCAAGGCCCTCATGGACACAAACACACGTTAGGACCCATCCTCTGGAAAGTGCATTTCAACTCAGCCACCCCGGTTGCTCCCGCAGATCCGTTAGATCTAAACTGTCTTGTTGCTAGGAGACAATTGGAAGGCGAGGCCGACTTCACAGGCATCCATCCTGGAACGGTGCTCTGGAGTCATTCCATAAGGGATGAACTGGAGCTGTCCAACAGGTCTCAATTGTCCCGCAGAAGGAATCCTTGAAGGGGGCATCCCACATCTCCCAACGTGGAAAACCTCCATGGCCTCGAGATTCCGCTCCCTTCATGAAGGGGCCGTCATGCACAGAAACTCCAACCTGAGCCAACGTCGGATCCTCGCCCTGACTTCAGATGCATGAGATATTGGTTCAGATCTGCAGGGGGTACCTGCCGTGCCCTCACCCTGAATCCGAAGTCTAGCTTGTGTTCTCAGACTTCCGTCCTCACTCTCCTGGCCCCGAAGCCCTCAAGTTTGGCAATTGCGGACCGACAATGAAGCACTCTGCCTGCCCTCTAGAAAAAATATATTGCCTAATGAGCAGCCCAGGCAGCTTAAATGAGGATATACCTACACGGCACTCGAATGTACCCAAATTATATAGTCTAACCTGGGCACTAATGCACTGTCTGACACAACCTGAGCCCGGACCTGCTGACCAACACCCAGACAGCTGACCGCACGCTGAGCATATCAGACCAGCCATGGCCTTAGGTCATCATCTCTTCCCTACCTCAGTTTTCAGGCTTAAGAACCTAGACCTTATCTCCAATCACTGCCCACGGGTGACTGTGATGCAGAAATCAGAACTCTTCCTGACCCATGGCAAGAAACCTTGTGGTTGGCATGTTGTCCAACGTTCAGTGTAGGAGAAACCAGCATTCACCCTGAGGCCCCGCCCATTCTTGCGTGCGACGAGAGCATAAACACGCATTGTGACCTCAGCGTGAGTCCTGTCCTCTAGTAAGTCCTCTCAGTGGCTGGACCACTAGATGTCATAATGGGCTTGACATGTCCCTAGTCCCCAATTTTTAACCAGATTTCTGGTTGTCCAGTCGCCCCACCCCAGGGCTCTACTCTGGAATCCCTCATTTGGTGGGACATCTGAGGTTGAAAAACAAAATGAAACAAATCGACAACAACAACAAAAAAACGGACTTCTTCCATCCCCAGAATGACCCCAAACTCTTTGGACGGGACCGAACCCCCAGAGAGTAAGACTCGTCCATTTCCCATGAAGTCACCCGGCAATTTCACGACCATGAGTGACACGATATCCAGAGACAAAAACGTGAGCAAGAGCCTCACACTCGCCCTTTTTTCATATCCCGAAGTGTTCTCCTCATGGTCTGTAGATCAGTCCTGCCATACCTATGACCCAAAACATAAGCCGAGTTTGTGTTTTCAGACAACTGTCCAAACAGCTCTGGCCTACACACCCTACAGGCTCAGGGCCCTGGAGCCAAACCTGAGGACTGTACTTGCCCTCTCCAAGGGAATTGTATGTGCCCATTCCAATGGCCACAACCCTACTAGTAGGACAACCTCCAAAGTCCCTGAGGCCATCCCAATAGTTGTGGCTTCCCAGGACAAACAGGGGCAATCTGAGCCCATCTGAGCACCTACCTGCACTCAGACCCGTAGTCTGATGTCCCCAGAGGTAAAAAGGAACGAACAGGCCCCTAGGCACTAATCGGATCCATTGCTTTGGTTTCCAGGCATCTCTCCTCAGAGGCCTGGATTTCAATACCAGCATATGGCTGTTTCTTGACTCACCCATCAGAACAAATCTCATCTACACATGGGAAACATGCACGTTGGAGCTGTGTCAAAGCCTCTGTTTAGGAGAACCCTTCAGGGCCCCAGGGCCACCGCTTCATTCCAAGGTCTCCATAGACACAAAAACATATTAGGACACATCCACAGGCGAGTCCATTTCAACTCAGCCTCCTCGGTTGCCCCCCACATCCAGCAGATCTAACCTGTCTTGTTGCTTGGAGACCATTGGAATGCGAGGTGGGCTACCCAGCCATCCATCCTTAGAACCCTGCTCGGAATCGTTGGCCTGGAGCCAACCAACAGGTCTCAATTGTCCTGCAGAAGAATCTTTGCAGTTTGGAGCTTCTCACAACTCCCATCGTGGGAAAACCCCCATGTCCTCGTGATCCAACCCCCTTCAAGAATGGGCCATCAGGGCAGAAAGTCCAACCTGAGCGATCGTCTGATCCTTGCCCTGACTTCAGATGCATGAGATCTAGATTGAGGTCTGTAGATTGTGCCTGCCATATCCTCACCCAGAAACCTAGGCCTAGCTTGGGTTCTCAGACTCCGTCCTCAGACTACTGGCCCACAAGCCCTCCAGTTGGGCAATCCAGAACTACAATGCCGCACTCTGCCTGCCCTACAGACGTAAAACATTGCCCTCAGGGCTACCCCGAAACCGCAAATGAGGATCAACCTGCACGCCATTCGGCTGTACCCCAAACATATAGGCTGACCTGGGCACTATTTCCCCTTCTGACCCAGCCTGAGCCTGGACCTCCTGGTCCCACCCAGACAGCTGGCTGCACACTGAGCACATCGGACCCGCCATGGCCTTAGGTCGTCATCTCTTCCCAACTGCGGTTTACAGGCTCCAGAACCTAGACCTTATCTCCAACCACTGCCCAGGGTTGAAAATGATGCAGAAATCAGAACTCTTTCCCCATGGCAAGAAACCTTGTGGTTGGCATGTTGTCCAACGTTCAGTGTAGTTGAAACAAGCGTGGCCCATGAGGCCCAGCCCATGCTTGCGGCCACATTGGTCACAAACACACATTGTGACCCTCAGCCTGAAGCCCAGTCCTCAGGTAAGGCCTCTCAGGGCCTATATGAAGAGACAGCATATTGGGCTTGCCATGCCCCTAGGCCCCAATTTTTAACCATAGTTCGGGTTGTCCCTTCACTCTTCCCCAGGGCTCTGCTTTGGAATTCCTCTTTTGGTGGGACACCTGAGGTAACAAACCTGAAAGGAGTCCTCCCATCCCACAGATTGACGAAAAACAATTGGGATCAGGCCAAATCCACAGAGAGGAAGATTCGTCCATGGCCCATGAGACCTCCCCAACATTCCACGGCCATCGCTGAAACAAAAGTCAGAGACAAAAGCCTGACCAAGCGCCTCAGACTCGCTCATTCTTCATATCCTGAAGAGTTCTTCTCATGGTTTGTAGATCGGGCGTGCCATACCTACGTCCCCAAACATAAGCTGAGTTTGTGTTTTCAGTCTTTTGTCCTCAAAGTCCTGGGCCACACTCCCTCCAGGCTGGGGCACCTGGAGCCACACATTAGGACTGCCCCCACCCAATCCATGGGAATTCTGCCCATTCCATTGTCAAAAATCGTACAAATTAGGAGAACCCACCAAAGTCCCTGAGGCCATCCCAATAGTGTAGGTGCCCGGGACAAAAAAGGGCGGTTGATACCGGCTGAGCATCTACCTCCACTCATCTACCTCCACTCATACCAAGAAGATTGAACCAGACAGGACCCGAGGCCATTATCGGATCCATTGCTTTGGTTTACAGGCATGTCTCCTCAAAAGCCTGGATTCCAATACCAGCAGAGGGGATTTCCTGAGGCACCCATCAGAACAAATCTCGTCTCCACAAGGAAACTTGTGCATGGGAGCTATGCCAAAGCTTAGGAGAATACTTCAGGGTCCTGGTTCCACCTCCCCATTCCAAGGCCCTCATGGACACAAACACACGTTAGGACCCATCCTCTGGAAAGTGCATTTCAACTCAGCCACCCCGGTTGCTCCCGCAGATCCATTAGATCTAAACTGTCTTGTTGCTAGGAGACAATTGGAAGGCGAGGCCGACTTCACAGGCATCCATCCTGGAACGGTGCTCTGGAGTCATTCCATAAGGGATGAACTGGAGCTGTCCAACAGGTCTCAATTGTCCCGCAGAAGGAATCCTTGAAGGGGGCATCCCACATCTCCCAACGTGGAAAACCTCCATGGCCTCGAGATTCCGCTCCCTTCATGAAGGGGCCGTCATGCACAGAAACTCCAACCTGAGCCAACGTCGGATCCTCGCCCTGACTTCAGATGCATGAGATATTGGTTCAGATCTGCAGGGGGTACCTGCCGTGCCCTCACCCTGAATCCGAAGTCTAGCTTGTGTTCTCAGACTTCCGTCCTCACTCTCCTGGCCCCGAAGCCCTCAAGTTTGGCAATTGCGGACCGACAATGAAGCACTCTGCCTGCCCTCTAGAAAAAATATATTGCCTAATGAGCAGCCCAGGCAGCTTAAATGAGGATATACCTACACGGCACTCGAATGTACCCAAATTATATAGTCTAACCTGGGCACTAATGCACTGTCTGACACAACCTGAGCCCGGACCTGCTGACCAACACCCAGACAGCTGACCGCACGCTGAGCATATCAGACCAGCCATGGCCTTAGGTCATCATCTCTTCCCTACCTCAGTTTTCAGGCTTCAGAACCTAGACCTTATCTCCAATCACTGCCCACGGGTGACTGTGATGCAGAAATCAGAACTCTTCCTGACCCATGGCAAGAAACCTTGTGGTTGGCATGTTGTCCAACGTTCAGTGTAGGAGAAACCAGCATTCACCCTGAGGCCCTGCCCATTCTTGCCTGCGACGAGAGCATAAACACGCATTGTGACCTCAGCGTGAGTCCTGTCCTCTAGTAAGTCCTCTCAGTGGCTGGACCACTAGATGTCATAATGGGCTTGACATGTCCCTAGTCCCCAATTTTTAACCAGATTTCTGGTTTTCCAGTCGCCCCACCCCAGGGCTCTACTCTGGAATCCCTCATTTGGTGGGACATCTGAGGTTGAAAAACAAAATGAAACAAATCGACAACAACAACAAAAAAACGGACTTCTTCCATCCCCAGAATGACCCCAAACTCTTTGGACGGGACCGAACCCCCAGAGAGTAAGACTCGTCCATTTCCCATGAAGTCACCCGGCAATTTCACGACCATGAGTGACACGATATCCAGAGACAAAAACGTGAGCAAGAGCCTCACACTCGCCCTTTTTTCATATCCCGAAGTGTTCTCCTCATGGTCTGTAGATCAGTCCTGCCATACCTATGACCCAAAACATAAGCCGAGTTTGTGTTTTCAGACAACTGTCCAAACAGCTCTGGCCTACACACCCTACAGGCTCATGGCCCTGGAGCCAAACCTGAGGACTGTACTTGCCCTCTCCAAGGGAATTGTATGTGCCCATTCCAATGGCCACAACCCTACTAGTAGGACAACCTCCAAAGTCCCTGAGGCCATCCCAATAGTTGTGGCTTCCCAGGACAAACAGGGGCAATCTGAGCCCATCTGAGCACCTACCTGCACTCAGACCCGTAGTCTGATGTCCCCAGAGGTAAAAAGGAACGAACAGGCCCCTAGGCACTAATCGGATCCATTGCTTTGGTTTCCAGGCATCTCTCCTCAGAGGCCTGGATTTCAATACCAGCATATGGCTGTTTCTTGACTCACCCATCAGAACAAATCTCATCTACACATGGGAAACATGCACGTTGGAGCTGTGTCAAAGCCTCTGTTTAGGAGAACCCTTCAGGGCCCCAGGGCCACCGCTTCATTCCAAGGTCTCCATAGACACAAAAACATATTAGGACACATCCACAGGCGAGTCCATTTCAACTCAGCCTCCTCGGTTGCCCCCCACATCCAGCAGATCTAACCTGTCTTGTTGCTTGGAGACCATTGGAATGCGAGGTGGGCTACCCAGCCATCCATCCTTAGAACCCTGCTCGGAATCGTTGGCCTGGAGCCAACCAACAGGTCTCAATTGTCCTGCAGAAGAATCTTTGCAGTTTGGAGCTTCTCACAACTCCCATCGTGGGAAAACCCCCATGTCCTCGTGATCCAACCCCCTTCAAGAATGGGCCATCAGGGCAGAAAGTCCAACCTGAGCGATCGTCTGATCCTTGCCCTGACTTCAGATGCATGAGACCTAGATTGAGGTCTGTAGATTGTGCCTGCCATATCCTCACCCAGAAACCTAGGCCTAGCTTGGGTTCTCAGACTCCGTCCTCAGACTACTGGCCCACAAGCCCTCCAGTTGGGCAATCCAGAACTACAATGCCGCACTCTGCCTGCCCTACAGACGTAAAACATTGCCCTCAGGGCTACCCCGAAACCGCAAATGAGGATCAACCTGCACGCCATTCGGCTGTACCCCAAACATATAGGCTGACCTGGGCACTATTTCCCCTTCTGACCCAGCCTGAGCCTGGACCTCCTGGTCCCACCCAGACAGCTGGCTGCACACTGAGCACATCGGACCCGCCATGGCCTTAGGTCGTCATCTCTTCCCAACTGCGGTTTACAGGCTCCAGAACCTAGACCTTATCTCCAACCACTGCCCAGGGTTGAAAATGATGCAGAAATCAGAACTCTTTCCCCATGGCAAGAAACCTTGTGGTTGGCATGTTGTCCAACGTTCAGTGTAGTTGAAACAAGCGTGGCCCATGACGCCCAGCCCATGCTTGCGGCCACATTGGTCACAAACACACATTGTGACCCTCAGCCTGAAGCCCAGTCCTCAGGTAAGGCCTCTCAGGGCCTATATGAAGAGACAGCATATTGGGCTTGCCATGCCCCTAGGCCCCAATTTTTAACCATAGTTTGGGTTGTCACTTCACTCTTCCCCAGGGCTCTGCTTTGGAATTCCTCTTTTGGTGGGACACCTGAGGTAACAAACCTGAAAGGAGTCCTCCCATCCCACAGATTGACGAAAAACAATTGGGATCGGGCCAAATCCACAGAGAGGAAGATTCGTCCATGGCCCATGAGACCTCCCCAACATTCCACGGCCATCGCTGAAACAAAAGTCAGAGACAAAAGCCTGACCAAGCGCCTCAGACTCGCTCATTCTTCATATCCTGAAGAGTTCTTCTCATGGTTTGTAGATCGGGCGTGCCATACCTACGTCCCCAAACATAAGCTGAGTTTGTGTTTTCAGTCTTCTGTCCTCAAAGTCCTGGGCCACACTCCCTCCAGGCTGGGGCCCCTGGAGCCACACATTAGGACTGCCCCCACCCAATCCATGGGAATTCTGCCCATTCCATTGTCAAAAATCGTACAAATTAGGAGAACCCACCAAAGTCCCTGAGGCCATCCCAATAGTGTAGGTGCCCGGGACAAAAAAGGGCGGTTGATACCGGCTGAGCATCTACCTCCACTCATCTACCTCCACTCATACCAAGAAGATTGAACCAGACAGGACCCGAGGCCATTATCGGATCCATTGCTTTGGTTTACAGGCATGTCTCCTCAAAAGCCTGGATTCCAATACCAGCAGAGGGGATTTCCTGAGGCACCCATCAGAACAAATCTCGTCTCCACAAGGAAACTTGTGCATGGGAGCTATGCCAAAGCTTAGGAGAATACTTCAGGGTCCCGGTTCCACCTCCCCATTCCAAGGCCCTCATGGACACAAACACACGTTAGGACCCATCCTCTGGAAAGTGCATTTCAACTCAGCCACCCCGGTTGCTCCCGCAGATCCATTAGATCTAAACTGTCTTATTGCTAGGAGACAATTGGAAGGCGAGGCCGACTTCCCAGGCATCCATCCTGGAACGGTGCTCTGGAGTCATTCCATAAGGGATGAACTGGAGCTGTCCAACAGGTCTCAATTGTCCCGCAGAAGGAATCCTTGAAGGGGGCATCCCACATCTCCCAACGTGGAAAACCTCCATGGCCTCGAGATTCCGCTCCCTTCATGAAGGGGCCGTCATGCACAGAAACTCCAACCTGAGCCAACTTCGGATCCTCGCCCTGACTTCAGATGCATGAGATATTGGTTCAGATCTGCAGGGGGTACCTGCCGTGCCCTCACCCTGAATCCGAAGTCTAGCTTGTGTTCTTAGACTTCCTTCCTCACTCTCTTGGCCCCGAAGCCCTCAAGTTTGGCAATTGCGGACCAACAATGAAGCACTCTGCCTGCCCTCTAGAAAAAATATATTGCCTAATGAGCAGCCCAGGCAGCTTAAATGAGGATATACCTACACGGCACTCGAATGTACCCAAATTATATAGTCTAACCTGGGCACTAATGCACTGTCTGACACAACCTGAGCCCGGACCTGCTGACCAACACCCAGACAGCTGACCGCACGCTGAGCATATCAGACCCGCCATGGCCTTAGGTCATCATCTCTTCCCTACCTCAGTTTTCAGGCTTCAGAACCTAGACCTTATCTCCAATCACTGCCCACGGGTGACTGTGATGCAGAAATCAGAACTCTTCCTGACCCATGGCAAGAAACCTTGTGGTTGGCATGTTGTCCAACGTTCAGTGTAGGAGAAACCAGCATTCACCCTGAGGCCCCGCCCATTCTTGCGTGCGACGAGAGCATAAACACGCATTGTGACCTCAGCGTGAGTCCTGTCCTCTAGGAAGTCCTCTCAGTGGCTGGACCATTAGATGTCATAATGGGCTTGATATGTCCCTAGTCCCCAATTTTTAACCAGTTTTCTGGTTGTCCAGTCGCCCCACCCCAGGGCTCTACTCTGGAATCCCTCATTTGGTGGGACATCTGAGGTTGAAAAACAAAATGAAACAAATCGACAACAACAACAAAAAAACTGAATTCTTCCATCCCCAGAATGACCCCAAACTCTTTGGACGGGACCGAACCCCCAGAGAGTAAGACTCGTCCATTTCCCATGAAGTCACCCGGCAATTTCACGACCATGAGTGACACGATATCCAGAGACAAAAACTTGAGCAAGAGCCTCACACTCGCCCTTTTTTCATATCCCGAAGTGTTCTCCTCATGGTCTGTAGATCAGTCCTGCCATACCTATGACCCAAAACATAAGCCGAGTTTGTGTTTTCAGACAACTGTCCAAACAGCTCTGGCCTACACACCCTACAGGCTCAGGGCCCTGAAGCCAAACCTGAGGACTGTACTTGCCCTCTCCAAGGGAATTGTATGTGCCCATTCCAATGGCCACAACCCTACTAGTAGGATAACCTCCAAAGTCCCTGAGGCCATCCCAATAGTTGTGGCTTCCCAGGACAAACAGGGGCAATCTGAGCCCATCTGAGCACCTACCTCCACTCAGACCCGTAGACTGATGTCCCCAGCGGTAAAAAGGAACGAACAGGCCCCTAGGCACTAATCGGATCCATTGCTTTGGTTTCCAGGCATCTCTCCTCAGAGGCCTGGTTTTCAATACCAGCATATGGCTGTTTCTTGACTCACCCATCAGAACAAATCTCATCTACACATGGGAAACATGCACGTTGGAGCTGTGTCAAAGCCTCTGTTTAGGAGAACCCTTCAGGGCCCCAGGGCCACCGCTTCATTCCAAGGTCTCCATAGACACAAAAACATATTAGGACACATCCACAGGAGAGTCCATTTCAACTCAGCCTCCTCGGTTGCCCCCCACATCCAGCAGATCTAACCTGTCTTGTTGCTTGGAGACCATTGGAATGCGAGGTGGGCTACCCAGCCATCCATCCTTAGAACCCTGCTCGGAATCGTTGGCCTGGAGCCAACCAACAGGTCTCAATTGTCCTGCAGAAGAATCTTTGCAGTTTGGAGCTTCTCACAACTCCCAACGTGGGAAAACCCCCATGTCCTCGTGATCCAACCCCCTTCAAGAATGGGCCATCATGGCAGAAAGTCCAACCTGAGCGATCGTCTGATCCATGCCCTGACTTCAGATGCATGAGATCTAGATTGAGGTCTGTAGATTGTGCCTGCCATATCCTCACCCAGAAACCTAGGCCTAGCTTGGGTTCTCAGACTCCGTCCTCAGACTACTGGCCCACAAGCCATCCAGTTGGGCAATCCAGAACTACAATGCCGCACTCTGCCTGCCCTACAGACGTAAAACATTGCCCTCAGTGCTACCCCGAAACCGCAAATGAGGATCAACCTGCACGCCATTCGGCTGTACCCCAAACATATAGGCTGACATGGGCACTATTTCCCCTTCTGACCCAGCCTGAGCCTGGACCTCCTGGTCCCACCCAGACAGCTGGCCGCACACTGAGCACATCGGACCCGCCATGGCCTTAGGTCGTCATCTCTTCCCAACTGCGGTTTTCAGGCTCCAGAACCTAGACCTTATCTCCAACCACTGCCCAGGGTTGAAAATGATGCAGAAATCAGAACTCTTTCCCCATGGCAAGAAACCTTGTGGTTGGCATGTTGTCCAACGTTCAGTGTAGTTGAAACAAGCGTGGCCCATGAGGCCCAGCCCATGCTTGCGGCCACATTGGTCACAAACACACATTGTGACCCTCAGCCTGAAGCCCAGTCCTCAGGTAAGGCCTCTCAGGGCCTATATGAAGAGACAGCATATTGGGCTTGCCATGCCCCTAGGCCCCAATTTTTAACCATAGTTCGGGTTGTCCCTTCACTCTTCCCCAGGGCTCTGCTTTGGAATTCCTCTTTTGGTGGGACACCTGAGGTAACAAACCTGAAAGGAGTCCTCCCATCCCACAGATTGACGAAAAACAATTGGGATCGGGCCAAATCCACAGAGAGGAAGATTCGTCCATGGCCCATGAGACCTCCCCAACATTCCACGGCCATCGCTGAAACAAAAGTCAGAGACAAAAGCCTGACCAAGCGCCTCAGACTCGCTCATTCTTCATATCCTGAATAGTTCTTGTCATGGTTTGTAGATCGGGCGTGCCATACCTACGTCCCCAAACATAAGCTGAGTTTGTGTTTTCAGTCTTCTGTCCTCAAAGTCCTGGGCCACACTCCCTCCAGGCTGGGGCCCCTGGAGCCACACATTAGGACTGCCCCCACCCAATCCATGGGAATTCTGCCCATTCCATTGTCAAAAATCGTACAAATTAGGAGAACCCACCAAAGTCCCTGAGGCCATCCCAATAGTGTAGGTGCCCGGGACAAAAAAGGGCGGTTGATACCGGCTGAGCATCTACCTCCACTCATCTACCTCCACTCATACCAAGAAGATTGAACCAGACAGGACCCGAGGCCATTATCGGATCCATTGCTTTGGTTTACAGGCATGTCTCCTCAAAAGCCTGGATTCCAATACCAGCAGAGGGGATTTCCTGAGGCACCCATCAGAACAAATCTCGTCTCCACAAGGAAACTTGTGCATGGGAGCTATGCCAAAGCTTAGGAGAATACTTCAGGGTCCTGGTTCCACCTCCCCATTCCAAGGCCCTCATGGACACAAACACACGTTAGGACCCATCCTCTGGAAAGTGCATTTCAACTCAGCCACCCCGGTTGCTCCCGCAGATCCATTAGATCTAAACTGTCTTGTTGCTAGGAGACAATTGGAAGGCGAGGCCGACTTCCCAGGCATCCATCCTGGAACGGTGCTCTGGAGTCATTCCATAAGGGATGAACTGGAGCTGTCCAACAGGTCTCAATTGTCCCGCAGAAGGAATCCTTGAAGGGGGCATCCCACATCTCCCAACGTGGAAAACCTCCATGGCCTCGAGATTCCGCTCCCTTCATGAAGGGGCCGTCATGCACAGAAACTCCAACCTGAGCCAACGTCGGATCCTCGCCCTGACTTCAGATGCATGAGATATTGGTTCAGATCTGCAGGGGGTACCTGCCGTGCCCTCACCCTGAATCCGAAGTCTAGCTTGTGTTCTCAGACTTCCGTCCTCACTCTCCTGGCCCCGAAGCCCTCAAGTTTGGCAATTGCGGACCGACAATGAAGCACTCTGCCTGCCCTCTAGAAAAAATATATTGCCTAATGAGCAGCCCAGGCAGCTTAAATGAGGATATACCTACACGGCACTCGAATGTACCCAAATTATATAGTCTAACCTGGGCACTAATGCACTGTCTGACACAACCTGAGCCCGGACCTGCTGACCAACACCCAGACAGCTGACCGCACGCTGAGCATATCAGACCCGCCATGGCCTTAGGTCATCATCTCTTCCCTACCTCAGTTTTCAGGCTTCAGAACCTAGACCTTATCTCCAATCACTGCCCACGGGTGACTGTGATGCAGAAATCAGAACTCTTCCTGACCCATGGCAAGAAACCTTGTGGTTGGCATGTTGTCCAACGTTCAGTGTAGGAGAAACCAGCATTCACCCTGAGGCCCCGCCCATTCTTGCCTGCGACGAGAGCATAAACACGCATTGTGACCTCAGCGTGAGTCCTGTCCTCTAGTAAGTCCTCTCAGTGGCTGGACCACTAGATGTCATAATGGGCTTGACATGTCCCTAGTCCCCAATTTTTAACCAGATTTCTGGTTGTCCAGTCGCCCCACCCCAGGGCTCTACTCTGGAATCCCTCATTTGGTGGGACATCTGAGGTTGAAAAACAAAATGAAACAAATCGACAACAACAACAAAAAAACGGACTTCTTCCATCCCCAGAATGACCCCAAACTCTTTGGACGGGACCGAACCCCCAGAGAGTAAGACTCGTCCATTTCCCATGAAGTCACCCGGCAATTTCACGACCATGAGTGACACGATATCCAGAGACAAAAACGTGAGCAAGAGCCTCACACTCGCCCTTTTTTCATATCCCGAAGTGTTCTCCTCATGGTCTGTAGATCAGTCCTGCCATACCTATGACCCAAAACATAAGCCGAGTTTGTGTTTTCAGACAACTGTCCAAACAGCTCTGGCCTACACACCCTACAGGCTCATGGCCCTGGAGCCAAACCTGAGGACTGTACTTGCCCTCTCCAAGGGAATTGTATGTGCCCATTCCAATGGCCACAACCCTACTAGTAGGACAACCTCCAAAGTCCCTGAGGCCATCCCAATAGTTGTGGCTTCCCAGGACAAACAGGGGCAATCTGAGCCCATCTGAGCACCTACCTGCACTCAGACCCGTAGTCTGATGTCCCCAGAGGTAAAAAGGAACGAACAGGCCCCTAGGCACTAATCGGATCCATTGCTTTGGTTTCCAGGCATCTCTCCTCAGAGGCCTGGATTTCAATACCAGCATATGGCTGTTTCTTGACTCACCCATCAGAACAAATCTCATCTACACATGGGAAACATGCACGTTGGAGCTGTGTCAAAGCCTCTGTTTAGGAGAACCCTTCAGGGCCCCAGGGCCACCGCTTCATTCCAAGGTCTCCATAGACACAAAAACATATTAGGACACATCCACAGGCGAGTCCATTTCAACTCAGCCTCCTCGGTTGCCCCCCACATCCAGCAGATCTAACCTGTCTTGTTGCTTGGAGACCATTGGAATGCGAGGTGGGCTACCCAGCCATCCATCCTTAGAACCCTGCTCGGAATCGTTGGCCTGGAGCCAACCAACAGGTCTCAATTGTCCTGCAGAAGAATCTTTGCAGTTTGGAGCTTCTCACAACTCCCATCGTGGGAAAACCCCCATGTCCTCGTGATCCAACCCCCTTCAAGAATGGGCCATCAGGGCAGAAAGTCCAACCTGAGCGATCGTCTGATCCTTGCCCTGACTTCAGATGCATGAGATCTAGATTGAGGTCTGTAGATTGTGCCTGCCATATCCTCACCCAGAAACCTAGTCCTAGCTTGGGTTCTCAGACTCCGTCCTCAGACTACTGGCCCACAAGCCCTCCAGTTGGGCAATCCAGAACTACAATGCCGCACTCTGCCTGCCCTACAGACGTAAAACATTGCCCTCAGGGCTACCCCGAAACCGCAAATGAGGATCAACCTGCACGCCATTCGGCTGTACCCCAAACATATAGGCTGACCTGGGCACTATTTCCCCTTCTGACCCAGCCTGAGCCTGGACCTCCTGGTCCCACCCAGACAGCTGGCTGCACACTGAGCACATCGGACCCGCCATGGCCTTAGGTCGTCATCTCTTCCCAACTGCGGTTTTCAGGCTCCAGAACCTAGACCTTATCTCCAACCACTGCCCAGGGTTGAAAATGATGCAGAAATCAGAACTCTTTCCCCATGGCAAGAAACCTTGTGGTTGGCATGTTGTCCAACGTTCAGTGTAGTTGAAACAAGCGTGGCCCATGAGGCCCAGCCCATGCTTGCGGCCACATTGGTCACAAACACACATTGTGACCCTCAGCCTGAAGCCCAGTCCTCAGGTAAGGCCTCTCAGGGCCTATATGAAGAGACAGCATATTGGGCTTGCCATTCCCCTAGGCCCCAATTTTTAACCATAGTTCGGGTTGTCCCTTCACTCTTCCCCAGGGCTCTGCTTTGGAATTCCTCTTTTGGTGGGACACCTGAGGTAACAAACCTGAAAGGAGTCCTCCCATCCCACAGATTGACGAAAAACAATTGGGATCGGGCCAAATCCACAGAGAGGAAGATTCGTCCATGGCCCATGAGACCTCCCCAACATTCCACGGCCATCGCTGAAACAAAAGTCAGAGACAAAAGCCTGACCAAGCGCCTCAGACTCGCTCATTCTTCATATCCTGAAGAGTTCTTCTCATGGTTTGTAGATCGGGCGTGCCATACCTACGTCCCCAAACATAAGCTGAGTTTGTGTTTTCAGTCTTCTGTCCTCAAAGTCCTGGGCCACACTCCCTCCAGGCTGGGGCCCCTGGAGCCACACATTAGGACTGCCCCCACCCAATCCATGGGAATTCTGCCCATTCCATTGTCAAAAATCGTACAAATTAGGAGAACCCACCAAAGTCCCTGAGGCCATCCCAATAGTGTAGGTGCCCGGGACAAAAAAGGGCGGTTGATACCGGCTGAGCATCTACCTCCACTCATCTACCTCCACTCATACCAAGAAGATTGAACCAGACAGGACCCGAGGCCATTATCGGATCCATTGCTTTGGTTTACAGGCATGTCTCCTCAAAAGCCTGGATTCCAATACCAGCAGAGGGGATTTCCTGAGGCACCCATCAGAACAAATCTCGTCTCCACAAGGAAACTTGTGCATGGGAGCTATGCCAAAGCTTAGGAGAATACTTCAGGGTCCTGGTTCCACCTCCCCATTCCAAGGCCCTCATGGACACAAACACACGTTAGGACCCATCCTCTGGAAAGTGCATTTCAACTCAGCCACCCCGGTTGCTCCCGCAGATCCATTAGATCTAAACTGTCTTGTTGCTAGGAGACAATTGGAAGGCGAGGCCGACTTCCCAGGCATCCATCCTGGAACGGTGCTCTGGAGTCATTCCATAAGGGATGAACTGGAGCTGTCCAACAGGTCTCAATTGTCCCGCAGAAGGAATCCTTGAAGGGGGCCTCCCACATCTCCCAACGTGGAAAACCTCCATGGCCTCGAGATTCCGCTCCCTTCATGAAGGGGCCGTCATGCACAGAAACTCCAACCTGAGCCAACGTCGGATCCTCGCCCTGACTTCAGATGCATGAGATATTGGTTCAGATCTGCAGGGGGTACCTGCCGTGCCCTCACCCTGAATCCGAAGTCTAGCTTGTGTTCTCAGACTTCCGTCCTCACTCTCCTGGCCCCGAAGCCCTCAAGTTTGGCAATTGCGGACCGACAATGAAGCACTCTGCCTGCCCTCTAGAAAAAATATATTGCCTAATGAGCAGCCCAGGCAGCTTAAATGAGGATATACCTACACGGCACTCGAATGTACCCAAATTATATAGTCTAACCTGGGCACTAATGCACTGTCTGACACAACCTGAGCCCGGACCTGCTGACCAACACCCAGACAGCTGACCGCACGCTGAGCATATCAGACCAGCCATGGCCTTAGGTCATCATTTCTTCCCTACCTCAGTTTTCAGGCTTCAGAACCTAGACCTTATCTCCAATCACTGCCCACGGGTGACTGTGATGCAGAAATCAGAACTCTTCCTGACCCATGGCAAGAAACCTTGTGGTTGGCATGTTGTCCAACGTTCAGTGTAGGAGAAACCAGCATTCACCCTGAGGCCCCGCCCATTCTTGCCTGCGACGAGAGCATAAACAGCATTGTGACCTCAGCGTGAGTCCTGTCCTCTAGTAAGTCCTCTCAGTGGCTGGACCACTAGATGTCATAATGGGCTTGACATGTCCCTAGTCCCCAATTTTTAACCAGATTTCTGGTTTTCCAGTCGCCCCACCCCAGGGCTCTACTCTGGAATCCCTCATTTGGTGGGACATCTGAGGTTGAAAAACAAAATGAAACAAATCGACAACAACAACAAAAAAACGGACTTCTTCCATCCCCAGAATGACCCCAAACTCTTTGGACGGGACCGAACCCCCAGAGAGTAAGACTCGTCCATTTCCCATGAAGTCACCCGGCAATTTCACGACCATGAGTGACACGATATCCAGAGACAAAAACGTGAGCAAGAGCCTCACACTCGCCCTTTTTTCATATCCCGAAGTGTTCTCCTCATGGTCTGTAGATCAGTCCTGCCATACCTATGACCCAAAACATAAGCCGAGTTTGTGTTTTCAGACAACTGTCCAAACAGCTCTGGCCTACACACCCTACAGGCTCATGGCCCTGGAGCCAAACCTGAGGACTGTACTTGCCCTCTCCAAGGGAATTGTATGTGCCCATTCCAATGGCCACAACCCTACTAGTAGGACAACCTCCAAAGTCCCTGAGGCCATCCCAATAGTTGTGGCTTCCCAGGACAAACAGGGGCAATCTGAGCCCATCTGAGCACCTACCTGCACTCAGACCCGTAGTCTGATGTCCCCAGAGGTAAAAAGGAACGAACAGGCCCCTAGGCACTAATCGGATCCATTGCTTTGGTTTCCAGGCATCTCTCCTCAGAGGCCTGGATTTCAATACCAGCATATGGCTGTTTCTTGACTCACCCATCAGAACAAATCTCATCTACACATGGGAAACATGCACGTTGGAGCTGTGTCAAAGCCTCTGTTTAGGAGAACCCTTCAGGGCCCCAGGGCCACCGCTTCATTCCAAGGTCTCCATAGACACAAAAACATATTAGGACACATCCACAGGCGAGTCCATTTCAACTCAGCCTCCTCGGTTGCCCCCCACATCCAGCAGATCTAACCTGTCTTGTTGCTTGGAGACCATTGGAATGCGAGGTGGGCTACCCAGCCATCCATCCTTAGAACCCTGCTCGGAATCGTTGGCCTGGAGCCAACCAACAGGTCTCAATTGTCCTGCAGAAGAATCTTTGCAGTTTGGAGCTTCTCACAACTCCCATCGTGGGAAAACCCCCATGTCCTCGTGATCCAACCCCCTTCAAGAATGGGCCATCAGGGCAGAAAGTCCAACCTGAGCGATCGTCTGATCCTTGCCCTGACTTCAGATGCATGAGATCTAGATTGAGGTCTGTAGATTGTGCCTGCCATATCCTCACCCAGAAACCTAGGCCTAGCTTGGGTTCTCAGACTCCGTCCTCAGACTACTGGCCCACAAGCCCTCCAGTTGGGCAATCCAGAACTACAATGCCGCACTCTGCCTGCCCTACAGACGTAAAACATTGCCCTCAGGGCTACCCCGAAACCGCAAATGAGGATCAACCTGCACGCCATTCGGCTGTACCCCAAACATATAGGCTGACCTGGGCACTATTTCCCCTTCTGACCCAGCCTGAGCCTGGACCTCCTGGTCCCACCCAGACAGCTGGCTGCACACTGAGCACATCGGACCCGCCATGGCCTTAGGTCGTCATCTCTTCCCAACTGCGGTTTACAGGCTCCAGAACCTAGACCTTATCTCCAACCACTGCCCAGGGTTGAAAATGATGCAGAAATCAGAACTCTTTCCCCATGGCAAGAAACCTTGTGGTTGGCATGTTGTCCAACGTTCAGTGTAGTTGAAACAAGCGTGGCCCATGAGGCCCAGCCCATGCTTGCGGCCACATTGGTCACAAACACACATTGTGACCCTCAGCCTGAAGCCCAGTCCTCAGGTAAGGCCTCTCAGGGCCTATATGAAGAGACAGCATATTGGGCTTGCCATGCCCCTAGGCCCCAATTTTTAACCATAGTTCGGGTTGTCCCTTCACTCTTCCCCAGGGCTCTGCTTTGGAATTCCTCTTTTGGTGGGACACCTGAGGTAACAAACCTGAAAGGAGTCCTCCCATCCCACAGATTGACGAAAAACAATTGGGATCGGGCCAAATCCACAGAGAGGAAGATTCGTCCATGGCCCATGAGACCTCCCCAACATTCCACGGCCATCGCTGAAACAAAAGTCAGAGACAAAAGCCTGACCAAGCGCCTCAGACTCGCTCATTCTTCATATCCTGAAGAGTTCTTCTCATGGTTTGTAGATCGGGCGTGCCATACCTACGTCCCCAAACATAAGCTGAGTTTGTGTTTTCAGTCTTCTGTCCTCAAAGTCCTGGGCCACACTCCCTCCAGACTGGGGCCCCTGGAGCCACACATTAGGACTGCCCCCACCCAATCCATGGGAATTCTGCCCATTCCATTGTCAAAAATCGTACAAATTAGGAGAACCCTCCAAAGTCCCTGAGGCCATCCCAATAGTGTAGGTGCCCGGGACAAAAAAGGGCGGTTGATACCGGCTGAGCATCTACCTCCACTCATCTACCTCCACTCATACCAAGAAGATTGAACCAGACAGGACCCGAGGCCATTATCGGATCCATTGCTTTGGTTTACAGGCATGTCTCCTCAAAAGCCTGGATTCCAATACCAGCAGAGGGGATTTCCTGAGGCACCCATCAGAACAAATCTCGTCTCCACAAGGAAACTTGTGCATGGGAGCTATGCCAAAGCTTAGGAGAATACTTCAGGGTCCTGGTTCCACCTCCCCATTCCAAGGCCCTCATGGACACAAACACACGTTAGGACCCATCCTCTGGAAAGTGCATTTCAACTCAGCCACCCCGGTTGCTCCCGCAGATCCATTAGATCTAAACTGTCTTATTGCTAGGAGACAATTGGAAGGCGAGGCCGACTTCCCAGGCATCCATCCTGGAACGGTGCTCTGGAGTCATTCCATAAGGGATGAACTGGAGCTGTCCAACAGGTCTCAATTGTCCCGCAGAAGGAATCCTTGAAGGGGGCATCCCACATCTCCCAACGTGGAAAACCTCCATGGCCTCGAGATTCCGCTCCCTTCATGAAGGGGCCGTCATGCACAGAAACTCCAACCTGAGCCAACTTCGGATCCTCGCCCTGACTTCAGATGCATGAGATATTGGTTCAGATCTGCAGGGGGTACCTGCCGTGCCCTCACCCTGAATCCGAAGTCTAGCTTGTGTTCTTAGACTTCCTTCCTCACTCTCCTGGCCCCGAAGCCCTCAAGTTTGGCAATTGCGGACCAACAATGAAGCACTCTGCCTGCCCTCTAGAAAAAATATATTGCCTAATGAGCAGCCCAGGCAGCTTAAATGAGGATATACCTACACGGCACTCGAATGTACCCAAATTATATAGACTAACCTGGGCACTAATGCACTGTCTGACACAACCTGAGCCCGGACCTGCTGACCAACACCCAGACAGCTGACCGCACGCTGAGCATATCAGACCCGCCATGGCCTTAGGTCATCATCTCTTCCCTACCTCAGTTTTCAGGCTTCAGAACCTAGACCTTATCTCCAATCACTGCCCACGGGTGACTGTGATGCAGAAATCAGAACTCTTCCTGACCCATGGCAAGAAACCTTGTGGTTGGCATGTTGTCCAACGTTCAGTGTAGGAGAAACCAGCATTCACCCTGAGGCCCCGCCCATTCTTGCGTGCGACGAGAGCATAAACACGCATTGTGACCTCAGCGTGAGTCCTGTCCTCTAGGAAGTCCTCTCAGTGGCTGGACCATTAGATGTCATAATGGGCTTGACATGTCCCTAGTCCCCAATTTTTAACCAGTTTTCTGGTTGTCCAGTCGCCCCACCCCAGGGCTCTACTCTGGAATCCCTCATTTGGTGGGACATCTGAGGTTGAAAAACAAAATGAAACAAATCGACAACAACAACAAAAAAACTGAATTCTTCCATCCCCAGAATGACCCCAAACTCTTTGGACGGGACCGAACCCCCAGAGAGTAAGACTCGTCCATTTCCCATGAAGTCACCCGGCAATTTCACGACCATGAGTGACACGATATCCAGAGACAAAAACTTGAGCAAGAGCCTCACACTCGCCCTTTTTTCATATCCCGAAGTGTTCTCCTCATGGTCTGTAGATCAGTCCTGCCATACCTATGACCCAAAACATAAGCCGAGTTTGTGTTTTCAGACAACTGTCCAAACAGCTCTGGCCTACACACCCTACAGGCTCAGGGCCCTGGAGCCAAACCTGAGGACTGTACTTGCCCTCTCCAAGGGAATTGTATGTGCCCATTCCAATGGCCACAACCCTACTAGTAGGATAACCTCCAAAGTCCCTGAGGCCATCCCAATAGTTGTGGCTTCCCAGGACAAACAGGGGCAATCTGAGCCCATCTGAGCACCTACCTCCACTCAGACCCGTAGACTGATGTCCCCAGCGGTAAAAAGGAACGAACAGGCCCCTAGGCACTAATCGGATCCATTGCTTTGGTTTCCAGGCATCTCTCCTCAGAGGCCTGGTTTTCAATACCAGCATATGGCTGTTTCTTGACTCACCCATCAGAACAAATCTCATCTACACATGGGAAACATGCACGTTGGAGCTGTGTCAAAGCCTCTGTTTAGGAGAACCCTTCAGGGCCCCAGGGCCACCGCTTCATTCCAAGGTCTCCATAGACACAAAAACATATTGGGACACATCCACAGGAGAGTCCATTTCAACTCAGCCTCCTCGGTTGCCCCCCACATCCAGCAGATCTAACCTGTCTTGTTGCTTGGAGACCATTGGAATGCGAGGTGGGCTACCCAGCCATCCATCCTTAGAACCCTGCTCGGAATCGTTGGCCTGGAGCCAACCAACAGGTCTCAATTGTCCTGCAGAAGAATCTTTGCAGTTTGGAGCTTCTCACAACTCCCATCGTGGGAAAACCCCCATGTCCTCGTGATCCAACCCCCTTCAAGAATGGGCCATCAGGGCAGAAAGTCCAACCTGAGCGATCGTCTGATCCTTGCCCTGACTTCAGATGCATGAGATCTAGATTGAGGTCTGTAGATTGTGCCTGCCATATCCTCACCCAGAAACCTAGGCCTAGCTTGGGTTCTCAGACTCCGTCCTCAGACTACTGGCCCACAAGCCATCCAGTTGGGCAATCCAGAACTACAATGCCGCACTCTGCCTGCCCTACAGACGTAAAACATTGCCCTCAGTGCTACCCCGAAACCGCAAATGAGGATCAACCTGCACGCCATTCGGCTGTACCCCAAACATATAGGCTGACATGGGCACTATTTCCCCTTCTGACCCAGCCTGAGCCTGGACCTCCTGGTCCCACCCAGACAGCTGGCCGCACACTGAGCACATCGGACCCGCCATGGCCTTAGGTCGTCATCTCTTCCCAACTGCGGTTTTCAGGCTCCAGAACCTAGACCTTATCTCCAACCACTGCCCAGGGTTGAAAATGATGCAGAAATCAGAACTCTTTCCCCATGGCAAGAAACCTTGTGGTTGGCATGTTGTCCAACGTTCAGTGTAGTTGAAACAAGCGTGGCCCATGAGGCCCAGCCCATGCTTGCGGCCACATTGGTCACAAACACACATTGTGACCCTCAGCCTGAAGCCCAGTCCTCAGGTAAGGCCTCTCAGGGCCTATATGAAGAGACAGCATATTGGGCTTGCCATGCCCCTAGGCCCCAATTTTTAACCATAGTTCGGGTTGTCCCTTCACTCTTCCCCAGGGCTCTGCTTTGGAATTCCTCTTTTGGTGGGACACCTGAGGTAACAAACCTGAAAGGAGTCCTCCCATCCCACAGATTGACGAAAAACAATTGGGATCGGGCCAAATCCACAGAGAGGAAGATTCGTCCATGGCCCATGAGACCTCCCCAACATTCCACGGCCATCGCTGAAACAAAAGTCAGAGACAAAAGCCTGACCAAGCGCCTCAGACTCGCTCATTCTTCATATCCTGAATAGTTCTTCTCATGGTTTGTAGATCGGGCGTGCCATACCTACGTCCCCAAACATAAGCTGAGTTTGTGTTTTCAGTCTTCTGTCCTCAAAGTCCTGGGCCACACTCCCTCCAGGCTGGGGCCCCTGGAGCCACACATTAGGACTGCCCCCACCCAATCCATGGGAATTCTGCCCATTCCATTGTCAAAAATCGTACAAATTAGGAGAACCCACCAAAGTCCCTGAGGCCATCCCAATAGTGTAGGTGCCCGGGACAAAAAAGGGCGGTTGATACCGGCTGAGCATCTACCTCCACTCATCTACCTCCACTCATACCAAGAAGATTGAACCAGACAGGACCCGAGGCCATTATCGGATCCATTGCTTTGGTTTACAGGCATGTCTCCTCAAAAGCCTGGATTCCAATACCAGCAGAGGGGATTTCCTGAGGCACCCATCAGAACAAATCTCGTCTCCACAAGGAAACTTGTGCATGGGAGCTATGCCAAAGCTTAGGAGAATACTTCAGGGTCCTGGTTCCACCTCCCCATTCCAAGGCCCTCATGGACACAAACACACGTTAGGACCCATCCTCTGGAAAGTGCATTTCAACTCAGCCACCCCGGTTGCTCCCGCAGATCCATTAGATCTAAACTGTCTTGTTGCTAGGAGACAATTGGAAGGCGAGGCCGACTTCCCAGGCATCCATCCTGGAACGGTGCTCTGGAGTCATTCCATAAGGGATGAACTGGAGCTGTCCAACAGGTCTCAATTGTCCCGCAGAAGGAATCCTTGAAGGGGGCATCCCACATCTCCCAACGTGGAAAACCTCCATGGCCTCGAGATTCCGCTCCCTTCATGAAGGGGCCGTCATGCACAGAAACTCCAACCTGAGCCAACGTCGGATCCTCGCCCTGACTTCAGATGCATGAGATATTGGTTCAGATCTGCAGGGGGTACCTGCCGTGCCCTCACCCTGAATCCGAAGTCTAGCTTGTGTTCTCAGACTTCCGTCCTCACTCTCCTGGCCCCGAAGCCCTCAAGTTTGGCAATTCCGGACCGACAATGAAGCACTCTGCCTGCCCTCTAGAAAAAATATATTGCCTAATGAGCAGCCCAGGCAGCTTAAATGAGGATATACCTACACGGCACTCGAATGTACCCAAATTATATAGTCTAACCTGGGCACTAATGCACTGTCTGACACAACCTGAGCCCGGACCTGCTGACCAACACCCAGACAGCTGACCGCACGCTGAGCATATCAGACCCGCCATGGCCTTAGGTCATCATCTCTTCCCTACCTCAGTTTTCATGCTTCAGAACCTAGACCTTATCTCCAATCACTGCCCACGGGTGACTGTGATGCAGAAATCAGAACTCTTCCTGACCCATGGCAAGAAACCTTGTGGTTGGCATGTTGTCCAACGTTCAGTGTAGGAGAAACCAGCATTCACCCTGAGGCCCCGCCCATTCTTGCCTGCGACGAGAGCATAAACACGCATTGTGACCTCAGCGTGAGTCCTGTCCTCTAGTAAGTCCTCTCAGTGGCTGGACCACTAGATGTCATAATGGGCTTGACATGTCCCTAGTCCCCAATTTTTAACCAGATTTCTGGTTGTCCAGTCGCCCCACCCCAGGGCTCTACTCTGGAATCCCTCATTTGGTGGGACATCTGAGGTTGAAAAACAAAATGAAACAAATCGACAACAACAACAAAAAAACGGACTTCTTCCATCCCCAGAATGACCCCAAACTCTTTGGACGGGACCGAACCCCCAGAGAGTAAGACTCGTCCATTTCCCATGAAGTCACCCGGCAATTTCACGACCATGAGTGACACGATATCCAGAGACAAAAACGTGAGCAAGAGCCTCACACTCGCCCTTTTTTCATATCCCGAAGTGTTCTCCTCATGGTCTGTAGATCAGTCCTGCCATACCTATGACCCAAAACATAAGCCGAGTTTGTGTTTTCAGACAACTGTCCAAACAGCTCTGGCCTACACACCCTACAGGCTCATGGCCCTGGAGCCAAACCTGAGGACTGTACTTGCCCTCTCCAAGGGAATTGTATGTGCCCATTCCAATGGCCACAACCCTACTAGTAGGACAACCTCCAAAGTCCCTGAGGCCATCCCAATAGTTGTGGCTTCCCAGGACAAACAGGGGCAATCTGAGCCCATCTGAGCACCTACCTGCACTCAGACCCGTAGTCTGATGTCCCCAGAGGTAAAAAGGAACGAACAGGCCCCTAGGCACTAATCGGATCCATTGCTTTGGTTTCCAGGCATCTCTCCTCAGAGGCCTGGATTTCAATACCAGCATATGGCTGTTTCTTGACTCACCCATCAGAACAAATCTCATCTACACATGGGAAACATGCACGTTGGAGCTGTGTCAAAGCCTCTGTTTAGGAGAACCCTTCAGGGCCCCAGGGCCACCGCTTCATTCCAAGGTCTCCATAGACACAAAAACATATTAGGACACATCCACAGGCGAGTCCATTTCAACTCAGCCTCCTCGGTTGCCCCCCACATCCAGCAGATCTAACCTGTCTTGTTGCTTGGAGACCATTGGAATGCGAGGTGGGCTACCCAGCCATCCATCCTTAGAACCCTGCTCGGAATCGTTGGCCTGGAGCCAACCAACAGGTCTCAATTGTCCTGCAGAAGAATCTTTGCAGTTTGGAGCTTCTCACAACTCCCATCGTGGGAAAACCCCCATGTCCTCGTGATCCAACCCCCTTCAAGAATGGGCCATCAGGGCAGAAAGTCCAACCTGAGCGATCGTCTGATCCTTGCCCTGACTTCAGATGCATGAGACCTAGATTGAGGTCTGTAGATTGTGCCTGCCATATCCTCACCCAGAAACCTAGGCCTAGCTTGGGTTCTCAGACTCCGTCCTCAGACTACTGGCCCACAAGCCCTCCAGTTGGGCAATCCAGAACTACAATGCCGCACTCTGCCTGCCCTACAGACGTAAAACATTGCCCTCAGGGCTACCCCGAAACCGCAAATGAGGATCAACCTGCACGCCATTCGGCTGTACCCCAAACATATAGGCTGACCTGGGCACTATTTCCCCTTCTGACCCAGCCTGAGCCTGGACCTCCTGGTCCCACCCAGACAGCTGGCTGCACACTGAGCACATCGGACCCGCCATGGCCTTAGGTCGTCATCTCTTCCCAACTGCGGTTTTCAGGCTCCAGAACCTAGACCTTATCTCCAACCACTGCCCAGGGTTGAAAATGATGCAGAAATCAGAACTCTTTCCCCATGGCAAGAAACCTTGTGGTTGGCATGTTGTCCAACGTTCAGTGTAGTTGAAACAAGCGTGGCCCATGAGGCCCAGCCCATGCTTGCGGCCACATTGGTCACAAACACACATTGTGACCCTCAGCCTGAAGCCCAGTCCTCAGGTAAGGCCTCTCAGGGCCTATATGAAGAGACAGCATATTGGGCTTGCCATGCCCCTAGGCCCCAATTTTTAACCATAGTTCGGGTTGTCCCTTCACTCTTCCCCAGGGCTCTGCTTTGGAATTCCTCTTTTGGTGGGACACCTGAGGTAACAAACCTGAAAGGAGTCCTCCCATCCCACAGATTGACGAAAAACAATTGGGATCGGGCCAAATCCACAGAGAGGAAGATTCGTCCATGGCCCATGAGACCTCCCCAACATTCCACGGCCATCGCTGAAACAAAAGTCAGAGACAAAAGCCTGACCAAGCGCCTCAGACTCGCTCATTCTTCATATCCTGAAGAGTTCTTCTCATGGTTTGTAGATCGGGCGTGCCATACCTACGTCCCCAAACATAAGCTGAGTTTGTGTTTTCAGTCTTCTGTCCTCAAAGTCCTGGGCCACACTCCCTCCAGACTGGGGCCCCTGGAGCCACACATTAGGACTGCCCCCACCCAATCCATGGGAATTCTGCCCATTCCATTGTCAAAAATCGTACAAATTAGGAGAACCCTCCAAAGTCCCTGAGGCCATCCCAATAGTGTAGGTGCCCGGGACAAAAAAGGGCGGTTGATACCGGCTGAGCATCTACCTCCACTCATCTACCTCCACTCATACCAAGAAGATTGAACCAGACAGGACCCGAGGCCATTATCGGATCCATTGCTTTGGTTTACAGGCATGTCTCCTCAAAAGCCTGGATTCCAATACCAGCAGAGGGGATTTCCTGAGGCACCCATCAGAACAAATCTCGTCTCCACAAGGAAACTTGTGCATGGGAGCTATGCCAAAGCTTAGGAGAATACTTCAGGGTCCCGGTTCCACCTCCCCATTCCAAGGCCCTCATGGACACAAACACACGTTAGGACCCATCCTCTGGAAAGTGCATTTCAACTCAGCCACCCCGGTTGCTCCCGCAGATCCATTAGATCTAAACTGTCTTATTGCTAGGAGACAATTGGAAGGCGAGGCCGACTTCCCAGGCATCCATCCTGGAACGGTGCTCTGGAGTCATTCCATAAGGGATGAACTGGAGCTGTCCAACAGGTCTCAATTGTCCCGCAGAAGGAATCCTTGAAGGGGGCATCCCACATCTCCCAACGTGGAAAACCTCCATGGCCTCGAGATTCCGCTCCCTTCATGAAGGGGCCGTCATGCACAGAAACTCCAACCTGAGCCAACTTCGGATCCTCGCCCTGACTTCAGATGCATGAGATATTGGTTCAGATCTGCAGGGGGTACCTGCCGTGCCCTCACCCTGAATCCGAAGTCTAGCTTGTGTTCTCAGACTTCCTTCCTCACTCTCCTGGCCCCGAAGCCCTCAAGTTTGGCAATTGCGGACCAACAATGAAGCACTCTGCCTGCCCTCTAGAAAAAATATATTGCCTAATGAGCAGCCCAGGCAGCTTAAATGAGGATATACCTACACGGCACTCGAATGTACCCAAATTATATAGTCTAACCTGGGCACTAATGCACTGTCTGACACAACCTGAGCCCGGACCTGCTGACCAACACCCAGACAGCTGACCGCACGCTGAGCATATCAGACCCGCCATGGCCTTAGGTCATCATCTCTTCCCTACCTCAGTTTTCAGGCTTCAGAACCTAGACCTTATCTCCAATCACTGCCCACGGGTGACTGTGATGCAGAAATCAGAACTCTTCCTGACCCATGGCAAGAAACCTTGTGGTTGGCATGTTGTCCAACGTTCAGTGTAGGAGAAACCAGCATTCACCCTGAGGCCCCGCCCATTCTTGCGTGCGACGAGAGCATAAACACGCATTGTGACCTCAGCGTGAGTCCTGTCCTCTAGGAAGTCCTCTCAGTGGCTGGACCATTAGATGTCATAATGGGCTTGACATGTCCCTAGTCCCCAATTTTTAACCAGATTTCTGGTTGTCCAGTCGCCCCACCCCAGGGCTCTACTCTGGAATCCCTCATTTGGTGGGACATCTGAGGTTCAAAAACAAAATGAAACAAATCGACAACAACAACAAAAAAACGGACTTCTTCCATCCCCATAATGACCCCAAACTCTTTGGACGGGACCGAACCCCCAGAGAGTAAGACTCGTCCATTTCCCATGAAGTCACCCGGCAATTTCACGACCATGAGTGACACGATATCCAGAGACAAAAACTTGAGCAAGAGCCTCACACTCGCCCTTTTTTCATATCCCGAAGTGTTCTCCTCATGGTCTATAGATCAGTCCTGCCATACCTATGACCCAAAACATAAGCCGAGTTTGTGTTTTCAGACAACTGTCCAAACAGCTCTGGCCTACACACCCTACAGGCTCAGGGCCCTGGAGCCAAACCTGAGGACTGTACTTGCCCTCTCCAAGGGAATTGTATGTGCCCATTCCAATGGCCACAACCCTACTAGTAGGATAACCTCCAAAGTCCCTGAGGCCATCCCAATAGTTGTGGCTTCCCAGGACAAACAGGGGCAATCTGAGCCCATCTGAGCACCTACCTGCACTCAGACCCGTAGACTGATGTCCCCAGCGGTAAAAAGGAACGAACAGGCCCCTAGGCACTAATCGGATCCATTGCTTTGGTTTCCAGGCATCTCTCCTCAGAGGCCTGGATTTCAATACCAGCATATGGCTGTTTCTTGACTCACCCATCAGAACAAATCTCATCTACACATGGGAAACATGCACGTTGGAGCTGTGTCAAAGCCTCTGTTTAGGAGAACCCTTCAGGGCCCCAGGGCCACCGCTTCATTCCAAGGTCTCCATAGACACAAAAACATATTAGGACACATCCACAGGAGAGTCCATTTCAACTCAGCCTCCTCGGTTGCCCCCCACATCCAGCAGATCTAACCTGTCTTGTTGCTTGGAGACCATTGGAATGCGAGGTGGGCTACCCAGCCATCCATCCTTAGAACCCTGCTCGGAATCGTTGGCCTGGAGCCAACCAACAGGTCTCAATTGTCCTGCAGAAGAATCTTTGCAGTTTGGAGCTTCTCACAACTCCCATCGTGGGAAAACCCCCATGTCCTCGTGATCCAACCCCCTTCAAGAATGGGCCATCATGGCAGAAAGTCCAACCTGAGCGATCGTCTGATCCTTGCCCTGACTTCAGATGCATGAGATCTAGATTGAGGTCTGTAGATTGTGCCTGCCATATCCTCACCCAGAAACCTAGGCCTAGCTTGGGTTCTCAGACTCCGTCCTCAGACTACTGGCCCACAAGCCATCCAGTTGGGCAATCCAGAACTACAATGCCGCACTCTGCCTGCCCTACAGACGTAAAACATTGCCCTCAGTGCTACCCCGAAACCGCAAATGAGGATCAACCTGCACGCCATTCGGCTGTATCCCAAACATATAGGCTGACCTGGGCACTATTTCCCCTTCTGACCCAGCCTGAGCCTGGACCTCCTGGTCCCACCCAGACAGCTGGCCGCACACTGAGCACATCGGACCCGCCATGGCCTTAGGTCGTCATCTCTTCCCAACTGCGGTTTTCAGGCTCCAGAACCTAGACCTTATCTCCAACCACTGCCCAGGGTTGAAAATGATGCAGAAATCAGAACTCTTTCCCCATGGCAAGAAACCTTGTGGTTGGCATGTTGTCCAACGTTCAGTGTAGTTGAAACAAGCGTGGCCCATGAGGCCCAGCCCATGCTTGCGGCCACATTGGTCACAAACACACATTGTGACCCTCAGCCTGAAGCCCAGTCCTCAGGTAAGGCCTCTCAGGGCCTATATGAAGAGACAGCATATTGGGCTTGCCATGCCCCTAGGCCCCAATTTTTAACCATAGTTCGGGTTGTCCCTTCACTCTTCCCCAGGGCTCTGCTTTGGAATTCCTCTTTTGGTGGGACACCTGAGGTAACAAACCTGAAAGGAGTCCTCCCATCCCACAGATTGACGAAAAACAATTGGGATCGGGCCAAATCCACAGAGAGGAAGATTCGTCCATGGCCCATGAGACCTCCCCAACATTCCACGGCCATCGCTGAAACAAAAGTCAGAGACAAAAGCCTGACCAAGCGCCTCAGACTCGCTCATTCTTCATATCCTGAAGAGTTCTTCTCATGGTTTGTAGATCGGGCGTGCCATACCTACGTCCCCAAACATAAGCTGAGTTTGTGTTTTCAGTCTTCTGTCCTCAAAGTCCTGGGCCACACTCCCTCCAGGCTGGGGCCCCTGGAGCCACACATTAGGACTGCCCCCACCCAATCCATGGGAATTCTGCCCATTCCATTGTCAAAAATCGTACAAATTAGGAGAACCCTCCAAAGACCCTGAGGCCATCCCAATAGTGTCGGTGCCCGGGACAAAAAAGGGCGGTTGATACCGGCTGAGCATCTACCTCCACTCATCTACCTCCACTCATACCAAGAAGATTGAACCAGACAGGACCCGAGGCCATTATCGGATCCATTGCTTTGGTTTACAGGCATGTCTCCTCAAAAGCCTGGATTCCAATACCAGCAGAGGGGATTTCCTGAGGCACCCATCAGAACAAATCTCGTCTCCACAAGGAAACTTGTGCATGGGAGCTATGCCAAAGCTTAGGAGAATACTTCAGGGTCCCGGTTCCACCTCCCCATTCCAAGGCCCTCATGGACACAAACACACGTTAGGACCCATCCTCTGGAAAGTGCATTTCAACTCAGCCACCCCGGTTGCTCCCGCAGATCCATTAGATCTAAACTGTCTTATTGCTAGGAGACAATTGGAAGGCGAGGCCGACTTCCCAGGCATCCATCCTGGAACGGTGCTCTGGAGTCATTCCATAAGGGATGAACTGGAGCTGTCCAACAGGTCTCAATTGTCCCGCAGAAGGAATCCTTGAAGGGGGCATCCCACATCTCCCAACGTGGAAAACCTCCATGGCCTCGAGATTCCGCTCTTTTCATGAAGGGGCCGTCATGCACAGAAACTCCAACCTGAGCCAACGTCGGATCCTCGCCCTGACTTCAGATGCATGAGATATTGGTTCAGATCTGCAGGGGGTACCTGCCGTGCCCTCACCCTGAATCCGAAGTCTAGCTTGTGTTCTCAGACTTCCGTCCTCACTCTCCTGGCCCCGAAGCCCTCAAGTTTGGCAATTCCGGACCGACAATGAAGCACTCTGCCTGCCCTCTAGAAAAAATATATTGCCTAATGAGCAGCCCAGGCAGCTTAAATGAGGATACACCTACACGGCACTCGAATGTACCCAAATTATATAGTCTAACCTGGGCACTAATGCACTGTCTGACACAACCTGAGCCCGGACCTGCTGACCAACACCCAGACAGCTGACCGCACGCTGAGCATATCAGACCCGCCATGGCCTTAGGTCATCATCTCTTCCCTACCTCAGTTTTCAGGCTTCAGAACCTAGACCTTATCTCCAATCACTGCCCACGGGTGACTGTGATGCAGAAATCAGAACTCTTCCTGACCCATGGCAAGAAACCTTGTGGTTGGCATGTTGTCCAACGTTCAGTGTAGGAGAAACCAGCATTCACCCTGAGGCCCCGCCCATTCTTGAGTGCGACGAGAGCATAAACACGCATTGTGACCTCAGCGTGAGTCCTGTCCTCTAGGAAGTCCTCTCAGTGGCTGGACCATTAGATGTCATAATGGGCTTGACATGTCCCTAGTCCCCAATTTTTAACCAGATTTCTGATTGTCCAGTCGCGCCACCCCAGGGCTCTACTCTGGAATCCCTCATTTGGTGGGACATCTGAGGTTGAAAAACAAAATGAAACAAATCGAAAACAACAACAAAAAAACTGAATTCTTCCATCCCCAGAATGACCCCAAACTCTTTGGACGGGACCGAACCCCCGGAGAGTAAGACTCGTCCATTTCCCATGAAGTCACCCGGCAATTTCACGACCATGAGTGACACGATATCCAGAGACAAAAACTTGAGCAAGAGCCTCACACTCGCCCTTTTTTCATATCCCGAAGTGTTCTCCTCATGGTCTGTAGATCAGTCCTGCCATACCTATGACCCAAAACATAAGCCGAGTTTGTGTTTTCAGACAACTGTCCAAACAGCTCTGGCCTACACACCCTACAGGCTCAGGGCCCTGGAGCCAAACCTGAGGACTGTACTTGCCCTCTCCAAGGGAATTGTATGTGCCCATTCCAATGGCCACAACCCTACTAGTAGGATAACCTCCAAAGTCCCTGAGGCCATCCCAATAGTTGTGGCTTCCCAGGACAAACAGGGGCAATCTGAGCCCATCTGAGCACCTACCTGCACTCAGACCCGTAGACTGATGTCCCCAGCGGTAAAAAGGAACGAACAGGCCCCTAGGCACTAATCGGATCCATTGCTTTGGTTTCCAGGCATCTCTCCTCAGAGGCCTGGATTTCAATACCAGCATATGGCTGTTTCTTGACTCACCCATCAGATCAAATCTCATCTACACACGGGAAACATGCACGTTGGAGCTGTGTCAAAGCCTCTGTTTAGGAGAACCCTTCAGGGCCCCAGGGCCACCGCTTCATTCCAAGGTCTCCATAGACTCAAAAACATATTAGGACACATCCACAGGAGAGTCCATTTCAACTCAGCCTCCTCGGTTGCCCCCCACATCCAGCAGATCTAACCTGTCTTGTTGCTTGGAGACCATTGGAATGCAAGGTGGGCTACCCAGCCATCCATCCTTAGAACCCTGCTCGGAATCGTTGGCCTGGAGCCAACCAACAGGTCTCAATTGTCCTGCAGAAGAATCTTTGCAGTTTGGAGCTTCTCACAACTCCCATCGTGGGAAAACCCCCATGTCCTCGTGATCCAACCCCCTTCAAGAAAGGGCCATCAGGGCAGAAAGTCCAACCTGAGCGATCGTCTGATCCTTGCCCTGACTTCAGATGCATGAGATCTAGATTGAAGTCTGTAGATTGTGCCTGCCATATCCTCACCCAGAAACCTAGGCCTAGCTTGGGTTCTCAGACTCCGTCCTCAGACTACTGGCCCACAAGCCATCCAGTTGGGCAATCCAGAACTACAATGCCGCACTCTGCCTGCCCTACAGAAGTAAAACATTGCCCTCAGGGCTACCCGGAAACCGCAAATGAGGATCAACCTGCACGCCATTCGGCTGTACACCAAACATATAGGCTGACCTGGGCACTATTTCCCCTTCTGACCCAGCCTGAGCCTGGACCTCCTGGTCCCACCCAGACAGCTGGCCGCACACTGAGCACATCGGACCCGCCATGGCCTTAGGTCGTCATCTCTTCCCAACTGCGGTTGTCAGGCTCCAGAACCTAGACCTTATCTCCAACCACTGCCCAGGGTTGAAAATGATGCAGAAATCAGAACTCTTTCCCCATGGCAAGAAACCTTGTGGTTGGCATGTTGTCCAACGTTCAGTGTAGTTGAAACAAGCGTGGCCCATGAGGCCCAGCCCATGCTTGCGGCCACATTGGTCACAAACACACATTGTGACCCTCAGCCTGAAGCCCAGTCCTCAGGTAAGGCCTCTCAGGGCCTATATGAAGAGACAGCATATTGGGCTTGCCATGCTTCTTGGCCCCAATTTTTAACCATAGTTTGGGTTGTCCCTTCACTCTTCCCCAGGGCTCTGCTTTGGAATTCCTCTTTTGGTGGGACACCTGAGGTAACAAACCTGAAAGGAGTCCTCCCATCCCACAGATTGACGAAAAACAATTGGGATCGGGCCAAATCCACAGAGAGGAAGATTCGTCCATGGCCCATGAGACCTCCCCAACATTCAACGGCCATCGCTGAAACAAAAGTCAGAGACAATAGCCTGACCAAGCGCCTCAGACTCGCTCATTCTTCATATCCTGAAGAGTTCTTCTCATGGTTTGTAGATCGGGCGTGCCATACCTACGTCCCCAAACTTAAGCTGAGTTTGTGTTTTCAGTCTTCTGTCCTCAAAGTCCTGGGCCAGACTCCCTCCATGCTGGGGCCCCTGGAGCCACACATTAGGACTGCCCCCACCCAATCCATGGGAATTCTGCCCATTCCATTGTCAAAAATCGTACAAATTAGGAGAACCCTCCAAAGACCCTGAGGACATCCCAATAGTGTAGGTCGCCCGGGACTAAAAAGGGCGGTTGATACTGGCTGCATCTACCTCCACTCATCTACCTCCACTCATACCAAGAAGATTGAACCAGACAGGACCCAAGGCCATTATCGGATCCATTGCTTTGGTTTACAGCATGTCTCCTCAAAAGCCTGCATTCCAATACCAGCAGAGGGGATTTCCTGAGGCACCCATCAGAACAAATCTCGTCTCCACAAGGAAACTTGTGCATGGGAGCTATGCCAAAGCTTAGGAGAATACTTCAGGGTCCCGGTGCCACCTCCCCATTCCAAGGCCCTCATGGACACAAACACACGTTAGGACCCATCCTCTGGAAAGTGCATTTCAACACAGCCACCACGGTTGCTCCCGCAGATCCATTAGATCTAAACTGTCTTGTTGCAAGGAGAGAATTGGAAGGCGAGGCGGACGTCCCAGGCATCCATCCTGGAACGGTGCTCTGGAGTCATTCCATATGGGATGTCCTGGAGCTGTCCAACAGGACTCAATTGTCCCGCAGAAGGAATCCTTGAAGGGGGCATCCCACATCTCCCAACGTGGAAAACCTCCATGGCCTCGAGATTCCGCTCCCTTCATGAAGGGGCCGTCATGCACAGAAACTCCAACCTGAGCCAACGTCGGATCCTCGCCCTGACTTCAGATGCATGAGATATTGGTTCAGATCTGCAGGTGGTACCTGCCGTGCCCTCACCCTGAATCCGAATTATAGCTTGTGTTCTCAGACTTCCGTCCTCACTCTCCTGGCCCCGAAGCCCTCAAGTTTGGCAATTGCGGACCGACAATGAAGCACTCTGCCTGCCCACTAGAAAAAATATATTGCCTAATGAGCAGCCCAGGCAGCTTAAATGAGGATATACCTACACAGCACTCGAATGTACCCAAATTATATAGTCTAACCTGGGCACTAATGCACTGTCTGACACAACCTGAGCCCGGACCTGCTGACCAACACCCAGACAGCTGACCGCACGCTGAGCATATCAGACCCGCCATGGCCTTAGGTCATCATCTCTTCCCTACCTCAGTTTTCAGGCTTCAGAACCTAGACCTTATCTCCAATCACTGCCCACGGGTGACTGTGATGCAGAAATCAGAACTCTTCCTGACCCATGGCAAGAAACCTTGTGGTTGGCATGTTGTCCAACGTTCAGTGTAGGAGAAACCAGCATTCACCCTGAGGCCCCGCCCATTCTTGCGTGCGACGAGAGCATAAACACGCATTGTGACCTCAGCGTGAGTCCTGTCCTCTAGTAAGTCCTCTCAGTGGCTGGACCATTAGAAGTCATAATGGGCTTGACATGTCCCTAGTCCCCAATTTTTAACCAGATTTCTGGTTGTCCAGTCGCCCCACCCCAGGGCTCTACTCTGGAATCCCTCATTTGGTGGGACATCTGAGGTTGAAAAACAAAATGAAACAAATCGACAACAACAACAAAAAAAACGGACTTCTTCCATCCCCAGAATGACCCCAAACTCTTTGGACGGGACCGAACCCCCAGAGAGTAAGACTCGTCCATTTCCCATGAAGTCACCCGGCAATTTCACGACCATGAGTGACACGATATCCAGAGACAAAAACGTGAGCAAGAGCCTCACACTCGCCCTTTTTTCATATCCCGAAGTGTTCTCCTCATGGTCTGTAGATCAGTCTTGCCATACCTATGACCCAAAACATAAGCCGAGTTTGTGTTTTCAGACAACTGTCCAAACAGCTCTGGCCTACACACCCTACAGGCTCAGGGCCCTGAAGCCAAACCTGAGGACTGTACTTGCCCTCTCCAAGGGAATTGTATGTGCCCATTCCAATGGCCACAACCCTACTAGTAGGATAACCTCCAAAGTCCCTGAGGCCATCCCAATAGTTGTGGCTTCCCAGGACAAACAGGGGCAATCTGAGCCCATCTGAGCACCTACCTGCACTCAGACCCGTAGACTGATGTCCCCAGAGGTAAAAAGGAACGAACAGGCCCCTAGGCACTAATCGGATCCATTGCTTTGGTTTCCAGGCATCTCTCCTCAGAGGCCTGGATTTCAATACCAGCATATGGCTGTTTCTTGACTCACCCATCAGAACAAATCTCATCTACACATGGGAAACATGCACGTTGGAGCTGTGTCAAAGCCTCTGTTTAGGAGAACCCTTCAGGGCCCCAGGGCCACCGCTTCATTCCAAGGTCTCCATAGACACAAAAACATATTAGGACACATCCACAGGAGAGTCCATTTCAACTCAGCCTCCTCGGTTGCCCCCCACATCCAGCAGATCTAACCTGTCTTGTTGCTTGGAGACCATTGGAATGCGAGGTGGGCTACCCAGCCAACCATCCTTAGAACCCTGCTCGGAATCGTTGGCCTGGAGCCAACCAATAGATCTCAATTGTCCTGCAGAAGAATCTTTGCAGTTTGGAGCTTCTCACACTCCCATCGTGGGAAAACCCCCATGTCCTCGTGATCCAACCCCCTTCAAGAATGGGCCATCAGCAGAAAGTCCAACCTGAGCGATCGTCTGATCCTTGCCCTGACTTCAGATGCACGAGATCTCGATTGAGGTCTGTAGATTGTGCCTGCCATATCCTCACCCAGAAACCTAGGCCTAGCTTGGGTTCTCAGACTCCGTCCTCAGACTACTGGCCCACAAGCCCTCCAGTTGGGCAATCCAGAACTACAATGCCGCACTCTGCCTGCCCTACAGAAGTAAAACATTGCCCTCAGGGCTACCCCGAAACCGCAAATGAGGATCAACCTGCACGCCATTCGGCTGTACCCCAAACATATAGGCTGACCTGGGCACTATTTCCCCTTCTGACCCAGCCTGAGCCTGGACCTCCTGGTCCCACCCAGACAGCTGGCCGCACACTGAGCACATCGGACCCGCCATGGCCTTAGGTCGTCATCTCTTCCCAACTGCGGTTTTCAGGCTCCAGAACCTAGACCTTATCTCCAACCACTGCCCAGGGTTGAAAATGATGCAGAAATCAGAACTCTTTCCCCATGGCAAGAAACCTTGTGGTTGGCATGTTGTCCAACGTTCAGTGTAGTTGAAACAAGCGTGGCCCATGAGGCCCAGCCCATGCTTGCGGCCACATTGGTCACAAACACATTGTGACCCTCAGCCTGAAGCCCAGTCCTCAGGTAAGGCCTCTCAGGGCCTATATGAAGAGACAGCATATTGGGCTTGCCATGCCCCTAGGCCCCAATTTTTAACCATAGTTCGGGTTGTCCCTTCACTCTTCCCCAGGGCTCTGCTTTGGAATTCCTCTTTTGGTGGGACACCTGAGGTAACAAACCTGAAAGGAATCCTCCCATCCCACAGATTGACGAAAAACAATTGGGATCGGGCCAAATCCACAGAGAGGAAGATTCGTCCATGGCCCATGAGACCTCCCCAACATTCCACGGCCATCGCTGAAACAAAAGTCAGAGACAAAAGCCTGACCAAGCGCCTCAGACTCGCTCATTCTTCATATCCTGAAGAGTTCTTCTCATGGTTTGTAGATCGGGCGTGCCATACCTACGTCCCCAAACATAAGCTGAGTTTGTGTTTTCAGACTTCTGTCCTCAAAGTCCTGGGCCACACTCCCTCCAGGCTGGGGCCCCTGGAGCCACACATTAGGACTGCCCCCACCCAATCCATGGGAATTCTGCCCATTCCATTGTCAAAAATCGTACAAATTAGGAGAACCCTCCAAAGTCCCTGAGGCCATCCCAATAGTGTAGGTGCCCGGGACAAAAAAGGGCGGTTGATACCGGCTGAGCATCTACCTCCACTCATCTACCTCCACTCATACCAAGAAGATTGAACCAGACAGGACCCGAGGCCATTATCGGATCCATTGCTTTGGTTTACAGCCATGTCTCCTCAAAAGCCTGGATTCCAATACCAGCAGAGGGGATTTCCTGAGGCACCCATCAGAACAAATCTCGTCTCCACAAGGAAACTTGTGCATGGGAGCTATGCCAAAGCTTAGGAGAATACTTCAGGGTCCCGGTGCCACCTCCCCATTCCAAGGCCCTCATGGACACAAACACACGTTAGGACCCATCCTCTGGAAAGTGCATTTCAACTCAGCCACCCCGGTTGCTCCAGCAGATCCATTAGATCTAAACTGTCTTTTTGCTAGGAGAGAATTGGAAGGCGAGGCCGACTTCCCAGGCATCCATCCTGGAACGGTGCTCTGGAGTCATTCCATAAGGGATGAACTGGAGCTGTCCAACAGGTCTCAATTGTCCCGCAGAAGGAATCCTTGAAGGGGGCATCCCACATCTCCCAACGTGGAAAACCTCCATGGCCTCGAGATTCCGCTCTTTTCATGAAGGGGCCGTCATGCACAGAAACTCCAACCTGAGCCAACGTCGGATCCTCGCCCTGACTTCAGATGCATGAGATATTGGTTCAGATCTGCAGGGGGTACCTGCCGTGCCCTCACCCTGAATCCGAAGTCTAGCTTGTGTTCTCAGACTTCCGTCCTCACTCTCCTGGCCACGAAGCCCTCAAGTTTGGCAATTCCGGACCGACAATGAAGCACTCTGCCTGCCCTCTAGAAAAAATATATTGCCTAATGAGCAGCCCAGGCAGCTTAAATGAGGATATACCTACACGGCACTCGAATGTACCCAAATTATATAGTCTAACCTGGGCACTAATGCACTGTCTGACACAACCTGAGCCCGGACCTGCTGACCAACACCCAGGCAGCTGACCGCACGCTGAGCATATCAGACCCGCCATGGCCTTAGGTCATCATCTCTTCCCTACCTCAGTTTTCAGGCTTCAGAACCTAGACCTTATCTCCAATCACTGCCCACGGGTGACTGTGATGCAGAAATCAGAACTCTTCCTGACCCATGGCAAGAAACCTTGTGGTTGGCATGTTGTCCAACGTTCAGTGTAGGAGAAACCAGCATTCACCCTGAGGCCCCGCCCATTCTTCAGTGCGACGAGAGCATAAACACGCATTGTGACCTCAGCGTGAGTCCTGTCCTCTAGTAAGTCCTCTCAGTGGCTGGACCATTAGATGTCATAATGGGCTTGACATGTCCCTAGTCCCCAATTTTTAACCAGATTTCTGGTTGTCCAGTCGCCCCACCCCAGGGCTCTACTCTGGAATCCCTCATTTGGTGGGACATCTGAGGTTGAAAAACAAAATGAAACAAATCGACAACAACAACAAAAAAACGGACTTCTTCCATCCCCAGAATGACCCCAAACTCTTTGGACGGGACCGAACCCCCAGAGAGTAAGACTCGTCCATTTCCCATGAAGTCACCCGGCAATTTCACGACCATGAGTGACACGATATCCAGAGACAAAAACTTGAGCAAGAGCCTCACACTCGCCCTTTTTTCATATCCCGAAGTGTTCTCCTCATGGTCTGTAGATCAGTCCTGCCATACCTATGACCCAAAACATAAGCCGAGTTTGTGTTTTCAGACAACTGTCCAAACAGCTCTGGCCTACACACCCTACAGGCTCAGGGCCCTGGAGCCAAACCTGAGGACTGTACTTGCCCTCTCCAAGGGAATTGTATGTGCCCATTCCAATGGCCACAACCCTACTAGTAGGATAACCTCCAAAGTCCCTGAGGCCATCCCAATAGTTGTGGCTTCCCAGGACAAACAGGGGCAATCTGAGCCCATCTGAGCACCTACCTGCACTCAGACCCGTAGACTGATGTCCCCAGCGGTAAAAAGGAACGAAAAGGCCCCTAGGCACTAATCGGATCCATTGCTTTGGTTTCCAGGCATCTCTCCTCAGAGGCCTGGATTTCAATACCAGCATATGGCTGTTTCTTGACTCACCCATCAGAACAAATCTCATCTACACATGGGAAACATGCACGTTGGAGCTGTGTCAAAGCCTCTGTTTAGGAGAACCCTTCAGGGCCCCAGGGCCACCGCTTCATTCCAAGGTCTCCATAGACTCAAAAACATATTAGGACACATCCACAGGAGAGTCCATTTCAACTCAGTCTCCTCGGTTGCCCCCCACATCCAGCAGATCTAACCTGTCTTGTTGCTTGGAGACCATTGGAATGCGAGGTGGGCTACCCAGCCATCCATCCTTAGAACCCTGCTCGGAATCGTTGGCCTGGAGCCAACCAACAGGTCTCAATTGTCCTGCAGAAGAATCTTTGCAGTTTGGAGCTTCTCACAACTCCCATCGTGGGAAAACCCCCATGTCCTCGTGATCCAACCCCCTTCAAGAAAGGGCCATCAGGGCAGAAAGTCCAACCTGAGCGATCGTCTGATCCTTGCCCTGACTTCAGATGCATGAGACCTAGATTGAAGTCTGTAGATTGTGCCTGCCATATCCTCACCCAGAAACCTAGGCCTAGCTTGGGTTCTCAGAATCCGTCCTCAGACTACTGGCCCACAAGCCCTCCAGTTGGGCAATCCAGAACTACAATGCCGCACTCTGCCTGCCCTACAGAAGTAAAACATTGCCCTCAGGGCTACCCCGAAACCGCAAATGAGGATCAACCTGCACGCCATTCGGCTGTACACCAAACATATAGGCTGACCTGGGCACTATTTCCCCTTCTGACCCAGCCTGAGCCTGGACCTCCTGGTCCCACCCAGACAGCTGGCCGCACACTGAGCACATCGGACCCGCCATGGCCTTAGGTCGTCATCTCTTCCCAACTGCGGTTGTCAGGCTCCAGAACCTAGACCTTATCTCCAACCACTGCCCAGGGTTGAAAATGATGCAGAAATCAGAACTCTTTCCCCATGGCAAGAAACCTTGTGGTTGGCATGTTGTCCAACGTTCAGTGTAGTTGAAACAAGCGTGGCCCATGAGGCCCAGCCCATGCTTGCGGCCACATTGGTCACAAACACACATTGTGACCCTCAGCCTGAAGCCCAGTCCTCAGGTAAGGCCTCTCAGGGCCTATATGAAGAGACAGCATATTGGGCTTGCCATGCTTCTTGGCCCCAATTTTTAACCATAGTTTGGGTTGTCCCTTCTCTCTTCCCCAGGGCTCTGCTTTGGAATTCCTCTTTTGGTGGGACACCTGAGGTAACAAACCTGAAAGGAGTCCTCCCATCCCACAGATTGACGAAAAACAATTGGGATCGGGCCAAATCCACAGAGAGGAAGATTCGTCCATGGCCCATGAGACCTCCCCAACATTCCACGGCCATCGCTGAAACAAAAGTCAGAGACAAAAGCCTGACCAAGCGCCTCAGACTCGCTCATTCTTCATATCCTGAAGAGTTCTTCTCATGGTTTGTAGATCGGGCGTGACATACCTACGTCCCCAAACATAAGCTGAGTTTGTGTTTTCAGTCTTCTGTCCTCAAAGTCCTGGGCCACACTCCCTCCATGCTGGGGCCCCTGGAGCCACACATTAGGACTGCCCCCACCCAATCCATGGGAATTCTGCCCATTCCATTGTCAAAAATCGTACAAATTAGGAGAACCCTCCAAAGTCCCTGAGGCCATCCCAATAGTGTAGGTCGCCCGGGACTAAAAAGGGCGGTTGATACTGGCTGCATCTACCTCCACTCATCTACCTCCACTCATACCAAGAAGATTGAACCAGACAGGACCCGAGGCCATTATCGGATCCATTGCTTTGGTTTACAGCATGTCTCCTCAAAAGCCTGCATTCCAATACCAGCAGAGGGGATTTCCTGAGGCACCCATCAGAACAAATCTCGTCTCCACAAGGAAACTTGTGCATGGGAGCTATGCCAAAGCTTAGGAGAATACTTCAGGGTCCCGGTGCCACCTCCCCATTCCAAGGCCCTCATGGACACAAACACACGTTAGGACCCATCCTCTGGAAAGTGCATTTCAACACAGCCACCACGGTTGCTCCCGCAGATCCATTAGATCTAAACTGTCTTGTTGCAAGGAGAGAATTGGAAGGCGAGGCGGACGTCCCAGGCATCCATCCTGGAACGGTGCTCTGGAGTCATTCCATATGGGATGTCCTGGAGCTGTCCAACAGGACTCAATTGTCCCGCAGAAGGAATCCTTGAAGGGGGCATCCCACATCTCCCAACGTGGAAAACATCCATGGCCTCGAGATTCCGCTCCCTTCATGAAGGGGCCGTCATGCACAGAAACTCCAACCTGAGCCAACGTCGGATCCTCGCCCTGACTTCAGATGCATGAGATATTGGTTCAGATCTGCAGGTGGTACCTGCCGTGCCCTCACCCTGAATCCGAATTATAGCTTGTGTTCTCAGACTTCCGTCCTCACTCTCCTGGCCCCGAAGCCCTCAAGTTTGGCAATTCCGGACCGACAATGAAGCACTCTGCCTGCCCTCTAGAAAAAATATATTGCCTAATGAGCAGCCCAGGCAGCTTAAATGAGGATATACCTACACAGCACTCGAATGTACCCAAATTATATAGTCTAACCTGGGCACTAATGCACTGTCTGACACAACCTGAGCCCGGATCTGCTGACCAACACCCAGACAGCTGACCGCACGCTGAGCATATCAGACCCGCCATGGCCTTAGGTCATCATCTCTTCCCTACCTCAGTTTTCAGGCTTCAGAACCTAGACCTTATCTCCAATCACTGCCCACGGGTGACTGTGATGCAGAAATCAGAACTCTTCCTGACCCATGGCAAGAAACCTTGTGGTTGGCATGTTGTCCAACGTTCAGTGTAGGAGAAACCAGCATTCACCCTGAGGCCCCGCCCATTCTTGCGTGCGACAAGAGCATAAACAAGCATTGTGACCTCAGCGTGAGTCCTGTCCTCTAGTAAGTCCTCTCAGTGGCTGGACCATTAGAAGTCATAATGGGCTTGACATGTCCCTAGTCCCCAATTTTTAACCAGATTTCTGGTTGTCCAGTCGCCTCACCCCAGGGCTCTACTCTGGAATCCCTCATTTGGTGGGACATCTGAGGTTGAAAAACAAAATGAAACAAATCGACAACAACAACAAAAAAAACGGACTTCTTCCATCCCCAGAATGACCCCAAACTCTTTGGACGGGACCGAACCACCAGAGAGTAAGACTCGTCCATTTCCCATGAAGTCACCCGGCAATTTCACGACCATGAGTGACACGATATCCAGAGACAAAAACGTGAGCAAGAGCCTCACACTCGCCCTTTTTTCATATCCCGAAGTGTTCTCCTCATGGTCTGTAGATCAGTCCTGCCATACCTATGACCCAAAACATAAGCCGAGTTTGTGTTTTCAGACAACTGTCCAAACAGCTCTGGCCTACACACCCTACAGGCTCAGGGCCCTGAAGCCAAACCTGAGGACTGTACTTGCCCTCTCCAAGGGAATTGTATGTGCCCATTCCAATGGCCACAACCCTACTAGTAGGATAACCTCCAAAGTCCCTGAGGCCATCCCAATAGTTGTGGCTTCCCAGGACAAACAGGGGCAATCTGAGCCCATCTGAGCACCTACCTGCACTCAGACCCGTAGACTGATGTCCCCAGCGGTAAAAAGGAACGAACAGGCCCCTAGGCACTAATCGGATCCATTGCTTTGGTTTCCAGGCATCTCTCCTCAGAGGCCTGGATTTCAATACCAGCATATGGCTGTTTCTTGACTCACCCATCAGAACAAATCTCATCTACACATGGGAAACATGCACGTTGGAGCTGTGTCAAAGCCTCTGTTTAGGAGAACCCTTCAGGGCCCCAGGGCCACCGCTTCATTCCAAGGTCTCCATAGACACAAAAACATATTAGGACACATCCACAGGAGAGTCCATTTCAACTCAGCCTCCTCGGTTGCCCCCCACATCCAGCAGATCTAACCTGTCTTGTTGCTTGGAGACCATTGGAATGCGAGGTGGGCTACCCAGCCAACCATCCTTAGAACCCTGCTCGGAATCGTTGGCCTGGAGCCAACCAATAGATCTCAATTGTCCTGCAGAAGAATCTTTGCAGTTTGGAGCTTCTCACAACTCCCATCGTGGGAAAACCCCCATGTCCTCGTGATCCAACCCCCTTCAAGAATGGGCCATCAGCAGAAAGTCCAACCTGAGCGATCGTCTGATCCTTGCCCTGACTTCAGATGCACGAGATCTCGATTGAGGTCTGTAGATTGTGCCTGCCATATCCTCACCCAGAAACCTAGGCCTAGCTTGGGTTCTCAGACTCCGTCCTCAGACTACTGGCCCACAAGCCCTCCAGTTGGGCAATCCAGAACTACAATGCCGCACTCTGCCTGCCCTACAGAAGTAAAACATTGCCCTCAGGGCTACCCCGATACCGCAAATGAGGATCCACCTGCACGCCATTCGGCTGTACCCCAAAGATATAGGCTGACCTGGTCACTATTTCCCCTTCTGACCCAGCCTGAGCCTGGACCTCCTGGTCCCACCCAGACAGCTGGCCGCACACTGAGCACATCGGACCCGCCATGGCCTTAGGTCGTCATCTCTTCCCAACTGCGGTTTTCAGGCTCCAGAACCTAGACCTTATCTCCAACCACTGCCCAGGGTTGAAAATGATGCAGAAATCAGAACTCTTTCCCCATGGCAAGAAACCTTGTGGTTGGCATGTTGTCCAACGTTCAGTGTAGTTGAAACAAGCGTGGCCCATGAGGCCCAGCCCATGCTTGCGGCCACATTGGTCACAAACACACATTGTGACCCTCAGCCTGAAGCCCAGTCCTCAGGTAAGGCCTCTCAGGGCCTATATGAAGAGACAGCATATTGGGCTTGCCATGCCCCTAGGCCCCAATTTTTAACCATAGTTCGGGTTGTCCCTTCACTCTTCCCCAGGGCTCTGCTTTGGAATTCCTCTTTTGGTGGGACACCTGAGGTAACAAACCTGAAAGGAGTCCTCCCATCCCACAGATTGACGAAAAACAATTGGGATCGGGCCAAATCCACAGAGAGGAAGATTCGTCCATGGCCCATGAGACCTCCCCAACATTCCACGGCCATCGCTGAAACAAAAGTCAGAGACAAAAGCCTGACCAAGCGCCTCAGACTCGCTCATTCTTCATATCCTGAAGAGTTCTTCTCATGGTTTGTAGATCGGGCGTGCCATACCTACGTCCCCAAACATAAGCTGAGTTTGTGTTTTCAGTCTTCTGTCCTCAAAGTCCTGGGCCACACTCCCTCCAGGCTGGGGCCCCTGGAGCCACACATTAGGACTGCCCCCACCCAATCCATGGGAATTCTGCCCATTCCATTGTCAAAAATCGTACAAATTAGGAGAACCCTCCAAAGTCCCTGAGGCCATCCCAATAGTGTAGGTGCCCGGGACAAAAAAGGGCGGTTGATACCGGCTGAGCATCTACCTCCACTCATCTACCTCCACTCATACCAAGAAGATTGAACCAGACAGGACCCGAGGCCATTATCGGATCCATTGCTTTGGTTTACAGGCATGTCTCCTCAAAAGCCTGCATTCCAATACTAGCAGAGGGGATTTCCTGAGGCACCCATCAGAACAAATCTCGTCTCCACAAGGAAACTTGTGCATGGGAGCTATGCCAAAGCTTAGGAGAATACTTCAGGGTCCCGGTGCCACCTCCCCATTCCAAGGCCCTCATGGACACAAACACACGTTAGGACCCATCCTCTGGAAAGTGCATTTCAACTCAGCCACCCCGGTTGCTCCCGCAGATCCATTAGATCTAAACTGTCTTGTTGCTAGGAGACAATTGGAAGGCGAGGCCGACTTCCCAGGCATCCATCCTGGAACGGTGCTCTGGAGTCATTCCATAAGGGATGAACTGGAGCTGTCCAACAGGTCTCAGTTGTCCCGCAGAAGGAATCCTTGAAGGGGGCATCCCACATCTCCCAACGTGGAAAACCTCCATGGCCTCGAGATTCCGCTCCCTTCATGAAGGGGCCGTCATGCACAGAAACTCCAACCTGAGCCAACGTCGGATCCTCGCCCTGACTTCAGATGCATGAGATATTGGTTCAGATCTGCAGGGGGTACCTGCCATGCCCTCACCGTGAATCTGAAGTCTAGCTTGTGTTCTCAGACTTCCGTCCTCACTCTCCTGGCCCCGAAGCCCTCAAGTTTGGCAATTGCGGACCGACAATGAAGCACTCTGCCTGCCCTCTAGAAAAAATATATTGCCTAATGAGCAGCCCAGGCAGCTTAAATGAGGATATACCTACACGGCACTCGAATGTACCCAAATTATATAGTCTAACCTGGGCACTAATGCACTGTCTGACACAACCTGAGCCCGGACCTGCTGACCAACACCCAGACAGCTGACCGCACGCTGAGCATATCAGACCCGCCATGGCCTTAGGTCATCATCTCTTCCCTACCTCAGTTTTCAGGCTTCAGAACCTAGACCTTATCTCCAATCACTGCCCACGGGTGACTGTGATGCAGAAATCAGAACTCTTCCTGACCCATGGCAAGAAACCTTGTGGTTGGCATGTTGTCCAACGTTCAGTGTAGGAGAAACCAGCATTCACCCTGAGGCCCCGCCCATTCTTGCGTGCGACAAGAGCATAAACAAGCATTGTGACCTCAGCGTGAGTCCTGTCCTCTAGTAAGTCCTCTCAGTGGCTGGACCATTAGATGTCATAATGGGCTTGACATGTCCCTAGTCCCCAATTTTTAACCAGATTTCTGATTGTCCAGTCGCCCCACCCCAGGGCTCTACTCTGGAATCCCTCATTTGGTGGGACATCTGAGGTTGAAAAACAAAATGAAACAAATCGACAACAACAACAAAAAAACGGACTTCTTCCATCCCCAGAATGACCCCAAACTCTTTGGACGGGACCGAACCCCCAGAGAGTAAGACTCGTCCATTTCCCATGAAGTCACCCGGCAATTTCACGACCATGAGTGACACGATATCCAGAGACAAAAACTTGAGCAAGAGCCTCACACTCGCCCTTTTTTCATATACCGAAGTGTTCTCCTCATGGTCTGTAGATCAGTCCTGCCATACCTATGACCCAAAACATAAGCCGAGTTTGTGTTTTCAGACAACTGTCCAAACAGCTCTGGCCTACACACCCTACAGGCTCAGGGCCCTGGAGCCAAACCTGAGGACTGTACTTGCCCTCTCCAAGGGAATTGTATGTGCCCATTCCAATGGCCACAACCCTACTAGTAGGATAACCTCCAAAGTCCCTGAGGCCATCCCAATAGTTGTGGCTTCCCAGGACAAACAGGGGCAATCTGAGCCCATCTGAGCACCTACCTGCACTCAGACCCGTAGACTGATGTCCCCAGAGGTAAAAAGGAACGAACAGGCCCCTAGGCACTAATCGGATCCATTGCTTTGGTTTCCAGGCATCTCTCCTCAGAGGCCTGGATTTCAATACCAGCATATGGCTGTTTCTTGACTCACCCATCAGAACAAATCTCATCTACACATGGGAAACATGCACGTTGGAGCTGTGTCAAAGCCTCTGTTTAGGAGAACCCTTCAGGGCCCCAGGGCCACCGCTTCATTCCAAGGTCTCCATAGACTCAAAAACATATTAGGACACATCCACAGGAGAGTCCATTTCAACTCAGCCTCCTCGGTTGCCCCCCACATCCAGCAGATCTAACCTGTCTTGTTGCTTGGAGACCATTGGAATGCGAGGTGGGCTACCCAGCCATCCATCCTTAGAACCCTGCTCGGAATCGTTGGCCTGGAGCCAACCAACAGGTCTCAATTGTCCTGCAGAAGAATCTTTGCAGTTTGGAGCTTCTCACAACTCCCATCGTGGGAAAACCCCCATGTCCTCGTGATCCAACCCAATTCAAGAATGGGCCATCAGGGCAGAAAGTCCAACCTGAGCGATCGTCTGATCCTTGCCCTGACTTCAGATGCATGAGACCTAGATTGAAGTCTGTAGATTGTGCCTGCCATATCCTCACCCAGAAACCTAGGCCTAGCTTGGGTTCTCAGACTCCGTCCTCAGACTACTGGCCCACAAGCCCTCCAGTTGGGCAATCCAGAACTACAATGCCGCACTCTGCCTGCCCTACAGAAGTAAAACATTGCCCTCAGGGCTACCCCGAAACCGCAAATGAGGATCAACCTGCACGCCATTCGGCTGTACCCCAAACATATAGGCTGACCTGGGCACTATTTCCCCTTCTGACCCAGCCTGAGCCTGGACCTCCTGGTCCCACCCAGACAGCTGGCCGCACACTGAGCACATCGGACCCGCCATGGCCTTAGGTCATCATCTCTTCCCAACTGCGGTTTTCAGGCTCCAGAACCTAGACCTTATCTCCAACCACTGCCCAGGGTTGAAAATGATGCAGAAATCAGAACTCTTTCCCCATGGCAAGAAACCTTGTGGTTGGCATGTTGTCCAACGTTCAGTGTAGTTGAAACAAGCGTGGCCCATGAGGCCCAGCCCATGCTTGCGGCCACATTGGTCACAAACACACATTGTGACCCTCAGCCTGAAGCCCAGTCCTCAGGTAAGGCCTCTCAGGGCCTATATGAAGAGACAGCATATTGGGCTTGCCATGCCCCTAGGCCCCAATTTTTAACCATAGTTCGGGTTGTCCCTTCACTCTTCCCCAGGGCTCTGCTTTGGAATTCCTCTTTTGGTGGGACACCTGAGGTAACAAACCTGAAAGGAGTCCTCCCATCCCACAGATTGACGAAAAACAATTGGGATCGGGCCAAATCCACAGAGAGGAAGATTCTTCCATGGCCCATGAGACCTCCCCAACATTCAACGGCCATCGCTGAAACAAAAGTCAAAGACAATAGCCTGACCAAGCGCCTCAGACTCGCTCATTCTTCATATCCTGAAGAGTTCTTCTCATGGTTTGTAGATCGGGCGTGCCATACCTACGTCCCCAAACTTAAGCTGAGTTTGTGTTTTCAGTCTTCTGTCCTCAAAGTCCTGGGCCACACTCCCTCCATGCTGGGGCCCCTGGAGCCACACATTAGGACTGCCCCCACCCAATCCATGGGAATTCTGCCCATTCCATTGTCAAAAATCGTACAAATTAGGAGAACCCTCCAAAGTCCCTGAGGCCATCCCAATAGTGTAGGTCGCCCGGGACTAAAAAGGGCGGTTGATACTGGCTGCATCTACCTCCACTCATCTACCTCCACTCATACCAAGAAGATTGAACCAGACAGGACCCAAGGCCATTATCGGATCCATTGCTTTGGTTTACAGCATGTCTCCTCAAAAGCCTGCATTCCAATACCAGCAGAGGGGATTTCCTGAGGCACCCATCAGAACAAATCTCGTCTCCACAAGGAAACTTGTGCATGGGAGCTATGCCAAAGCTTAGGAGAATACTTCAGGGTCCCGGTGCCACCTCCCCATTCCAAGGCCCTCATGGACACAAACACACGTTAGGACCCATCCTCTGGAAAGTGCATTTCAACACAGCCACCACGGTTGCTCCCGCAGATCCATTAGATCTAAACTGTCTTGTTGCAAGGAGAGAATTGGAAGGCGAGGCGGACGTCCCAGGCATCCATCCTGGAACGGTGCTCTGGAGTCATTCCATATGGGATGTCCTGGAGCTGTCCAACAGGACTCAATTGTCCCGCAGAAGGAATCCTTGAAGGGGGCATCCCACATCTCCTAACGTGGAAAACCTCCATGGCCTCGAGATTCCCCTCCCTTCATGAAGGGCCGTCATGCACAGAAACTCCAACCTGAGCCAACTTCGGATGCTCGCCCTGACTTCAGATGCATGAGATATTGGTTCAGATCTGCAGGTGGTACCTGCCGTGCCCTCACCCTGAATCCGAATTATAGCTTGTGTTCTCAGACTTCCGTCCTCACTCTCCTGGCCCCGAAGCCCTCAGGTTTGGCAATTGCGGACCGACAATGAAGCACTCTGCCTGCCCACTAGAAAAAATATACTGCCTAATGAGCAGCCCAGGCAGCTTAAATGAGGATATACCTACACAGCACTCGAATGTACCCAAATTATATAGTCTAACCTGGGCACTAATGCACTGTCTGACACAACCTGAGCCCGGACCTGCTGACCAACACCCAGACAGCTGACCGCACGCTGAGCATATCAGACCCGCCATGGCCTTAGGTCATCATCTCTTCCCTACCTCAGTTTTCAGGCTTCAGAACCTAGACCTATCTCCAATCACTGCCCACGGGTGACTGTGATGCAGAAATCAGAACTCTTCCTGACCCATGGCAAGAAACCTTGTGGTTGGCATGTTGTCCAACGTTCAGTGTAGGAGAAACCAGCATTCACCCTGAGGCCCCGCCCATTCTTGCGTGCGACAAGAGCATAAACAAGCATTGTGACCTCAGCGTGAGTCCTGTCCTCTAGTAAGTCCTCTCAGTGGCTGGACCATTAGAAGTCATAATGGGCTTGACATGTCCCTAGTCCCCAATTTTTAACCAGATTTCTGGTTGTCCAGTCGCCCCACCCCAGGGCTCTACTCTGGAATCCCTCATTTGGTGGGACATCTGAGGTTGAAAAACAAAATGAAACAAATCGACAACAACAACAAAAAAAACGGACTTCTTCCATCCCCAGAATGACCCCAAACTCTTTGGACGGGACCGAACCCCCAGAGAGTAAGACTCGTCCATTTCCCATGAAGTCACCCGGCAATTTCACGACCATGAGTGACACGATATCCAGAGACAAAAACGTGAGCAAGAGCCTCACACTCGCCCTTTTTTCATATCCCGAAGTGTTCTCCTCATGGTCTGTAGATCAGTCCTGCCATACCTATGACCCAAAACATAAGCCGAGTTTGTGTTTTCAGACAACTGTCCAAACAGCTCTGGCCTACACACCCTACAGGCTCAGGGCCCTGAAGCCAAACCTGAGGACTGTACTTGCCCTCTCCAAGGGAATTGTATGTGCCCATTCCAATGGCCACAACCCTACTAGTAGGATAACCTCCAAAGTCCCTGAGGCCATCCCAATAGTTGTGGCTTCCCAGGACAAACAGGGGCAATCTGAGCCCATCTGAGCACCTACCTGCACTCAGACCCGTAGACTGATGTCCCCAGAGGTAAAAAGGAACGAACAGGCCCCTAGGCACTAATCGGATCCATTGCTTTGGTTTCCAGGCATCTCTCCTCAGAGGCCTGGATTTCAATACCAGCATATGGCTGTTTCTTGACTCACCCATCAGAACAAATCTCATCTACACATGGGAAACATGCACGTTGGAGCTGTGTCAAAGCCTCTGTTTAGGAGAACCCTTCAGGGCCCCAGGGCCACCGCTTCATTCCAAGGTCTCCATAGACACAAAAACATATTAGGACACATCCACAGGAGAGTCCATTTCAACTCAGCCTCCTCGGTTGCCCCCCACATCCAGCAGATCTAACCTGTCTTGTTGCTTGGAGACCATTGGAATGCGAGGTGGGCTACCCAGCCATCCATCCTTAGAACCCTGCTCGGAATCGTTGGCCTGGAGCCAACCAACAGGTCTCAATTGTCCTGCAGAAGAATCTTTGCAGTTTGGAGCTTCTCACAACTCCCATCGTGGGAAAACCCCCATGTCCTCGTGATCCAACCCCCTTCAAGAATGGGCCATCAGGGCAGAAAGTCCAACCTGAGCGATCGTCTGATCCTTGCCCTGACTTCAGATGCATGAGACCTAGATTGAAGTCTGTAGATTGTGCCTGCCATATCCTCACCCAGAAACCTAGGCCTAGCTTGGGTTCTCAGACTCCGTCCTCAGACTACTGGCCCACAAGCCCTCCAATTGGGCAATCCAGAACTACAATGCCGCACTCTGCCTGCCCTACAGAAGTAAAACATTGCCCTCAGGGCTACCCCGAAACCGCAAATGAGGATCAACCTGCACGCCATTCGGCTGTACCCCAAACATATAGGCTGACCTGGGCACTATTTCCCCTTCTGACCCAGCCTGAGCCTGGACCTCCTGGTCCCACCCAGACAGCTGGCCGCACACTGAGCACATCGGACCCGCCATGGCCTTAGGTCATCATCTCTTCCCAACTGCGGTTTTCAGGCTCCAGAACCTAGACCTTATCTCCAACCACTGCCCAGGGTTGAAAATGATGCAGAAATCAGAACTCTTTCCCCATGGCAAGAAACCTTGTGGTTGGCATGTTGTCCAACGTTCAGTGTAGTTGAAACAAGCGTGGCCCATGAGGCCCAGCCCATGCTTGCGGCCACATTGGTCACAAACACACATTGTGACCCTCAGCCTGAAGCCCAGTCCTCAGGTAAGGCCTCTCAGGGCCTATATGAAGAGACAGCATATTGGGCTTGCCATGCCCCTAGGCCCCAATTTTTAACCATAGTTCGGGTTGTCCCTTCACTCTTCCCCAGGGCTCTGCTTTGGAATTCCTCTTTTGGTGGGACACCTGAGGTAACAAACCTGAAAGGAGTCCTCCCATCCCACAGATTGACGAAAAACAATTGGGATCGGGCCAAATCCACAGAGAGGAAGATTCTTCCATGGCCCATGAGACCTCCCCAACATTCAACGGCCATCGCTGAAACAAAAGTCAAAGACAATAGCCTGACCAAGCGCCTCAGACTCGCTCATTCTTCATATCCTGAAGAGTTCTTCTCATGGTTTGTAGATCGGGCGTGCCATACCTACGTCCCCAAACTTAAGCTGAGTTTGTGTTTTCAGTCTTCTGTCCTCAAAGTCCTGGGCCACACTCCCTCCATGCTGGGGCCCCTGGAGCCACACATTAGGACTGCCCCCACCCAATCCATGGGAATTCTGCCCATTCCATTGTCAAAAATCGTACAAATTAGGAGAACCCTCCAAAGTCCCTGAGGCCATCCCAATAGTGTAGGTCGCCCGGGACTAAAAAGGGCGGTTGATACTGGCTGCATCTACCTCCACTCATCTACCTCCACTCATACCAAGAAGATTGAACCAGACAGGACCCAAGGCCATTATCGGATCCATTGCTTTGGTTTACAGCATGTCTCCTCAAAAGCCTGCATTCCAATACCAGCAGAGGGGATTTCCTGAGGCACCCATCAGAACAAATCTCGTCTCCACAAGGAAACTTGTGCATGGGAGCTATGCCAAAGCTTAGGAGAATACTTCAGGGTCCCGGTGCCACCTCCCCATTCCAAGGCCCTCATGGACACAAACACACGTTAGGACCCATCCTCTGGAAAGTGCATTTCAACACAGCCACCACGGTTGCTCCCGCAGATCCATTAGATCTAAACTGTCTTGTTGCAAGGAGAGAATTGGAAGGCGAGGCGGACGTCCCAGGCATCCATCCTGGAACGGTGCTCTGGAGTCATTCCATATGGGATGTCCTGGAGCTGTCCAACAGGACTCAATTGTCCCGCAGAAGGAATCCTTGAAGGGGGCATCCCACATCTCCTAACGTGGAAAACCTCCATGGCCTCGAGATTCCCCTCCCTTCATGAAGGGGCCGTCATGCACAGAAACTCCAACCTGAGCCAACTTCGGATGCTCGCCCTGACTTCAGATGCATGAGATATTGGTTCAGATCTGCAGGTGGTACCTGCCGTGCCCTCACCCTGAATCCGAATTATAGCTTGTGTTCTCAGACTTCCGTCCTCACTCTCCTGGCCCCGAAGCCCTCAAGTTTGGCAATTGCGGACCGACAATGAAGCACTCTGCCTGCCCACTAGAAAAAATATATTGCCTAATGAGCAGCCCAGGCAGCTTAAATGAGGATATACCTACACAGCACTCGAATGTACCCAAATTATATAGTCTAACCTGGGCACTAATGCACTGTCTGACACAACCTGAGCCCGGACCTGCTGACCAACACCCAGACAGCTGACCGCACGCTGAGCATATCAGACCCGCCATGGCCTTAGGTCATCATCTCTTCCCTACCTCAGTTTTCAGGCTTCAGAACCTAGACCTATCTCCAATCACTGCCCACGGGTGACTGTGATGCAGAAATCAGAACTCTTCCTGACCCATGGCAAGAAACCTTGTGGTTGGCATGTTGTCCAACGTTCAGTGTAGGAGAAACCAGCATTCACCCTGAGGCCCCGCCCATTCTTGCGTGCGACAAGAGCATAAACAAGCATTGTGACCTCAGCGTGAGTCCTGTCCTCTAGTAAGTCCTCTCAGTGGCTGGACCATTAGAAGTCATAATGGGCTTGACATGTCCCTAGTCCCCAATTTTTAACCAGATTTCTGGTTGTCCAGTCGCCCCACCCCAGGGCTCTACTCTGGAATCCCTCATTTGGTGGGACATCTGAGGTTGAAAAACAAAATGAAACAAATCGACAACAACAACAAAAAAAACGGACTTCTTCCATCCCCAGAATGACCCCAAATTCTTTGGACGGGACCGAACCCCCAGAGAGTAAGACTCGTCCATTTCCCATGAAGTCACCCGGCAATTTCACGACCATGAGTGACACGATATCCAGAGACAAAAACGTGAGCAAGAGCCTCACACTCGCCCTTTTTTCATATCCCGAAGTGTTCTCCTCATGGTCTGTAGATCAGTCCTGCCATACCTATGACCCAAAACATAAGCCGAGTTTGTGTTTTCAGACAACTGTCCAAACAGCTCTGGCCTACACACCCTACAGGCTCAGGGCCCTGAAGCCAAACCTGAGGACTGTACTTGCCCTCTCCAAGGGAATTGTATGTGCCCATTCCAATGGCCACAACCCTACTAGTAGGATAACCTCCAAAGTCCCTGAGGCCATCCCAATAGTTGTGGCTTCCCAGGACAAACAGGGGCAATCTGAGCCCATCTGAGCACCTACCTGCACTCAGACCCGTAGACTGATGTCCCCAGAGGTAAAAAGGAACGAACAGGCCCCTAGGCACTAATCGGATCCATTGCTTTGGTTTCCAGGCATCTCTCCTCAGAGGCCTGGATTTCAATACCAGCATATGGCTGTTTCTTGACTCACCCATCAGAACAAATCTCATCTACACATGGGAAACATGCACGTTGGAGCTGTGTCAAAGCCTCTGTTTAGGAGAACCCTTCAGGGCCCCAGGGCCACCGCTTCATTCCAAGGTCTCCATAGACACAAAAACATATTAGGACACATCCACAGGAGAGTCCATTTCAACTCAGCCTCCTCGGTTGCCCCCCACATCCAGCAGATCTAACCTGTCTTGTTGCTTGGAGACCATTGGAATGCGAGGTGGGCTACCCAGCCATCCATCCTTAGAACCCTGCTCGGAATCGTTGGCCTGGAGCCAACCAACAGGTCTCAATTGTCCTGCAGAAGAATCTTTGCAGTTTGGAGCTTCTCACAACTCCCATCGTGGGAAAACCCCCATGTCCTCGTGATCCAACCCCCTTCAAGAATGGGCCATCAGGGCAGAAAGTCCAACCTGAGCGATCGTCTGATCCTTGCCCTGACTTCAGATGCATGAGACCTAGATTGAAGTCTGTAGATTGTGCCTGCCATATCCTCACCCAGAAACCTAGGCCTAGCTTGGGTTCTCAGACTCCGTCCTCAGACTACTGGCCCACAAGCCCTCCAATTGGGCAATCCAGAACTACAATGCCGCACTCTGCCTGCCCTACAGAAGTAAAACATTGCCCTCAGGGCTACCCCGAAACCGCAAATGAGGATCAACCTGCACGCCATTCGGCTGTACCCCAAACATATAGGCTGACCTGGGCACTATTTCCCCTTCTGACCCAGCCTGAGCCTGGACCTCCTGGTCCCACCCAGACAGCTGGCCGCACACTGAGCACATTGGACCCGCCATGGCCTTAGGTCATCATCTCTTCCCAACTGCGGTTTTCAGGCTCCAGAACCTAGACCTTATCTCCAACCACTGCCCAGGGTTGAAAATGATGCAGAAATCAGAACTCTTTCCCCATGGCAAGAAACCTTGTGGTTGGCATGTTGTCCAACGTTCAGTGTAGTTGAAACAAGCGTGGCCCATGAGGCCCAGCCCATGCTTGCGGCCACATTGGTCACAAACACACATTGTGACCCTCAGCCTGAAGCCCAGTCCTCAGGTAAGGCCTCTCAGGGCCTATATGAAGAGACAGCATATTGGGCTTGCCATGCCCCTAGGCCCCAATTTTTAACCATAGTTCGGGTTGTCCCTTCACTCTTCCCCAGGGCTCTGCTTTGGAATTCCTCTTTTGGTGGGACACCTGAGGTAACAAACCTGAAAGGAGTCCTCCCATCCCACAGATTGACGAAAAACAATTGGGATCGGGCCAAATCCACAGAGAGGAAGATTCTTCCATGGCCCATGAGACCTCCCCAACATTCAACGGCCATCGCTGAAACAAAAGTCAAAGACAATAGCCTGACCAAGCGCCTCAGACTCGCTCATTCTTCATATCCTGAAGAGTTCTTCTCATGGTTTGTAGATCGGGCGTGCCATACCTACGTCCCCAAACTTAAGCTGAGTTTGTGTTTTCAGTCTTCTGTCCTCAAAGTCCTGGGCCACACTCCCTCCATGCTGGGGCCCCTGGAGCCACACATTAGGACTGCCCCCACCCAATCCATGGGAATTCTGCCCATTCCATTGTCAAAAATCGTACAAATTAGGAGAACCCTCCAAAGTCCCTGAGGCCATCCCAATAGTGTAGGTCGCCCGGGACTAAAAAGGGCGGTTGATACTGGCTGCATCTACCTCCACTCATCTACCTCCACTCATACCAAGAAGATTGAACCAGACAGGACCCAAGGCCATTATCGGATCCATTGCTTTGGTTTACAGCATGTCTCCTCAAAAGCCTGCATTCCAATACCAGCAGAGGGGATTTCCTGAGGCACCCATCAGAACAAATCTCGTCTCCACAAGGAAACTTGTGCATGGGAGCTATGCCAAAGCTTAGGAGAATACTTCAGGGTCCCGGTGCCACCTCCCCATTCCAAGGCCCTCATGGACACAAACACACGTTAGGACCCATCCTCTGGAAAGTGCATTTCAACACAGCCACCACGGTTGCTCCCGCAGATCCATTAGATCTAAACTGTCTTGTTGCAAGGAGAGAATTGGAAGGCGAGGCGGACGTCCCAGGCATCCATCCTGGAACGGTGCTCTGGAGTCATTCCATATGGGATGTCCTGGAGCTGTCCAACAGGACTCAATTGTCCCGCAGAAGGAATCCTTGAAGGGGGCATCCCACATCTCCTAACGTGGAAAACCTCCATGGCCTCGAGATTCCCCTCCCTTCATGAAGGGGCCGTCATGCACAGAAACTCCAACCTGAGCCAACTTCGGATGCTCGCCCTGACTTCAGATGCATGAGATATTGGTTCAGATCTGCAGGTGGTACCTGCCGTGCCCTCACCCTGAATCCGAATTATAGCTTGTGTTCTCAGACTTCCGTCCTCACTCTCCTGGCCCCGAAGCCCTCAAGTTTGGCAATTGCGGACCGACAATGAAGCACTCTGCCTGCCCACTAGAAAAAATATATTGCCTAATGAGCAGCCCAGGCAGCTTAAATGAGGATATACCTACACAGCACTCGAATGTACCCAAATTATATAGTCTAACCTGGGCACTAATGCACTGTCTGACACAACCTGAGCCCGGACCTGCTGACCAACACCCAGACAGCTGACCGCACGCTGAGCATATCAGACCCGCCATGGCCTTAGGTCATCATCTCTTCCCTACCTCAGTTTTCAGGCTTCAGAACCTAGACCTATCTCCAATCACTGCCCACGGGTGACTGTGATGCAGAAATCAGAACTCTTCCTGACCCATGGCAAGAAACCTTGTGGTTGGCATGTTGTCCAACGTTCAGTGTAGGAGAAACCAGCATTCACCCTGAGGCCCCGCCCATTCTTGCGTGCGACAAGAGCATAAACAAGCATTGTGACCTCAGCGTGAGTCCTGTCCTCTAGTAAGTCCTCTCAGTGGCTGGACCATTAGAAGTCATAATGGGCTTGACATGTCCCTAGTCCCCAATTTTTAACCAGATTTCTGGTTGTCCAGTCGCCCCACCCCAGGGCTCTACTCTGGAATCCCTCATTTGGTGGGACATCTGAGGTTGAAAAACAAAATGAAACAAATCGACAACAACAACAAAAAAAACGGACTTCTTCCATCCCCAGAATGACCCCAAACTCTTTGGACGGGACCGAACCCCCAGAGAGTAAGACTCGTCCATTTCCCATGAAGTCACCCGGCAATTTCACGACCATGAGTGACACGATATCCAGAGACAAAAACGTGAGCAAGAGCCTCACACTCGCCCTTTTTTCATATCCCGAAGTGTTCTCCTCATGGTCTGTAGATCAGTCCTGCCATACCTATGACCCAAAACATAAGCCGAGTTTGTGTTTTCAGACAACTGTCCAAACAGCTCTGGCCTACACACCCTACAGGCTCAGGGCCCTGAAGCCAAACCTGAGGACTGTACTTGCCCTCTCCAAGGGAATTGTATGTGCCCATTCCAATGGCCACAACCCTACTAGTAGGATAACCTCCAAAGTCCCTGAGGCCATCCCAATAGTTGTGGCTTCCCAGGACAAACAGGGGCAATCTGAGCCCATCTGAGCACCTACCTGCACTCAGACCCGTAGACTGATGTCCCCAGAGGTAAAAAGGAACGAACAGGCCCCTAGGCACTAATCGGATCCATTGCTTTGGTTTCCAGGCATCTCTCCTCAGAGGCCTGGATTTCAATACCAGCATATGGCTGTTTCTTGACTCACCCATCAGAACAAATCTCATCTACACATGGGAAACATGCACGTTGGAGCTGTGTCAAAGCCTCTGTTTAGGAGAACCCTTCAGGGCCCCAGGGCCACCGCTTCATTCCAAGGTCTCCATAGACACAAAAACATATTAGGACACATCCACAGGAGAGTCCATTTCAACTCAGCCTCCTCGGTTGCCCCCCACATCCAGCAGATCTAACCTGTCTTGTTGCTTGGAGACCATTGGAATGCGAGGTGGGCTACCCAGCCATCCATCCTTAGAACCCTGCTCGGAATCGTTGGCCTGGAGCCAACCAACAGGTCTCAATTGTCCTGCAGAAGAATCTTTGCAGTTTGGAGCTTCTCACAACTCCCATCGTGGGAAAACCCCCATGTCCTCGTGATCCAACCCCCTTCAAGAATGGGCCATCAGGGCAGAAAGTCCAACCTGAGCGATCGTCTGATCCTTGCCCTGACTTCAGATGCATGAGACCTAGATTGAAGTCTGTAGATTGTGCCTGCCATATCCTCACCCAGAAACCTAGGCCTAGCTTGGGTTCTCAGACTCCGTCCTCAGACTACTGGCCCACAAGCCCTCCAATTGGGCAATCCAGAACTACAATGCCGCACTCTGCCTGCCCTACAGAAGTAAAACATTGCCCTCAGGGCTACCCCGAAACCGCAAATGAGGATCAACCTGCACGCCATTCGGCTGTACCCCAAACATATAGGCTGACCTGGGCACTATTTCCCCTTCTGACCCAGCCTGAGCCTGGACCTCCTGGTCCCACCCAGACAGCTGGCCGCACACTGAGCACATCGGACCCGCCATGGCCTTAGGTCATCATCTCTTCCCAACTGCGGTTTTCAGGCTCCAGAACCTAGACCTTATCTCCAACCACTGCCCAGGGTTGAAAATGATGCAGAAATCAGAACTCTTTCCCCATGGCAAGAAACCTTGTGGTTGGCATGTTGTCCAACGTTCAGTGTAGTTGAAACAAGCGTGGCCCATGAGGCCCAGCCCATGCTTGCGGCCACATTGGTCACAAACACACATTGTGACCCTCAGCCTGAAGCCCAGTCCTCAGGTAAGGCCTCTCAGGGCCTATATGAAGAGACAGCATATTGGGCTTGCCATGCCCCTAGGCCCCAATTTTTAACCATAGTTCGGGTTGTCCCTTCACTCTTCCCCAGGGCTCTGCTTTGGAATTCCTCTTTTGGTGGGACACCTGAGGTAACAAACCTGAAAGGAGTCCTCCCATCCCACAGATTGACGAAAAACAATTGGGATCGGGCCAAATCCACAGAGAGGAAGATTCTTCCATGGCCCATGAGACCTCCCCAACATTCAACGGCCATCGCTGAAACAAAAGTCAAAGACAATAGCCTGACCAAGCGCCTCAGACTCGCTCATTCTTCATATCCTGAAGAGTTCTTCTCATGGTTTGTAGATCGGGCGTGCCATACCTACGTCCCCAAACTTAAGCTGAGTTTGTGTTTTCAGTCTTCTGTCCTCAAAGTCCTGGGCCACACTCCCTCCATGCTGGGGCCCCTGGAGCCACACATTAGGACTGCCCCCACCCAATCCATGGGAATTCTGCCCATTCCATTGTCAAAAATCGTACAAATTAGGAGAACCCTCCAAAGTCCCTGAGGCCATCCCAATAGTGTAGGTCGCCCGGGACTAAAAAGGGCGGTTGATACTGGCTGCATCTACCTCCACTCATCTACCTCCACTCATACCAAGAAGATTGAACCAGACAGGACCCAAGGCCATTATCGGATCCATTGCTTTGGTTTACAGCATGTCTCCTCAAAAGCCTGCATTCCAATACCAGCAGAGGGGATTTCCTGAGGCACCCATCAGAACAAATCTCGTCTCCACAAGGAAACTTGTGCATGGGAGCTATGCCAAAGCTTAGGAGAATACTTCAGGGTCCCGGTGCCACCTCCCCATTCCAAGGCCCTCATGGACACAAACACACGTTAGGACCCATCCTCTGGAAAGTGCATTTCAACACAGCCACCACGGTTGCTCCCGCAGATCCATTAGATCTAAACTGTCTTGTTGCAAGGAGAGAATTGGAAGGCGAGGCGGACGTCCCAGGCATCCATCCTGGAACGGTGCTCTGGAGTCATTCCATATGGGATGTCCTGGAGCTGTCCAACAGGACTCAATTGTCCCGCAGAAGGAATCCTTGAAGGGGGCATCCCACATCTCCTAACGTGGAAAACCTCCATGGCCTCGAGATTCCCCTCCCTTCATGAAGGGGCCGTCATGCACAGAAACTCCAACCTGAGCCAACTTCGGATGCTCGCCCTGACTTCAGATGCATGAGATATTGGTTCAGATCTGCAGGTGGTACCTGCCGTGCCCTCACCCTGAATCCGAATTATAGCTTGTGTTCTCAGACTTCCGTCCTCACTCTCCTGGCCCCGAAGCCCTCAAGTTTGGCAATTGCGGACCGACAATGAAGCACTCTGCCTGCCCACTAGAAAAAATATATTGCCTAATGAGCAGCCCAGGCAGCTTAAATGAGGATATACCTACACAGCACTCGAATGTACCCAAATTATATAGTCTAACCTGGGCACTAATGCACTGTCTGACACAACCTGAGCCCGGACCTGCTGACCAACACCCAGACAGCTGACCGCACGCTGAGCATATCAGACCCGCCATGGCCTTAGGTCATCATCTCTTCCCTACCTCAGTTTTCAGGCTTCAGAACCTAGACCTATCTCCAATCACTGCCCACGGGTGACTGTGATGCAGAAATCAGAACTCTTCCTGACCCATGGCAAGAAACCTTGTGGTTGGCATGTTGTCCAACGTTCAGTGTAGGAGAAACCAGCATTCACCCTGAGGCCCCGCCCATTCTTGCGTGCGACAAGAGCATAAACAAGCATTGTGACCTAAGCGTGAGTCCTGTCCTCTAGTAAGTCCTCTCAGTGGCTGGACCATTAGAAGTCATAATGGGCTTGACATGTCCCTAGTCCCCAATTTTTAACCAGATTTCTGGTTGTCCAGTCGCCCCACCCCAGGGCTCTACTCTGGAATCCCTCATTTGGTGGGACATCTGAGGTTGAAAAACAAAATGAAACAAATCGACAACAACAACAAAAAAAACGGACTTCTTCCATCCCCAGAATGACCCCAAACTCTTTGGACGGGACCGAACCCCCAGAGAGTAAGACTCGTCCATTTCCCATGAAGTCACCCGGCAATTTCACGACCATGAGTGACACGATATCCAGAGACAAAAACGTGAGCAAGAGCCTCACACTCGCCCTTTTTTCATATCCCGAAGTGTTCTCCTCATGGTCTGTAGATCAGTCCTGCCATACCTATGACCCAAAACATAAGCCGAGTTTGTGTTTTCAGACAACTGTCCAAACAGCTCTGGCCTACACACCCTACAGGCTCAGGGCCCTGAAGCCAAACCTGAGGACTGTACTTGCCCTCTCCAAGGGAATTGTATGTGCCCATTCCAATGGCCACAACCCTACTAGTAGGATAACCTCCAAAGTCCCTGAGGCCATCCCAATAGTTGTGGCTTCCCAGGACAAACAGGGGCAATCTGAGCCCATCTGAGCACCTACCTGCACTCAGACCCGTAGACTGATGTCCCCAGAGGTAAAAAGGAACGAAAAGGCCCCTAGGCACTAATCGGATCCATTGCTTTGGTTTCCAGGCATCTCTCCTCAGAGGCCTGGATTTCAATACCAGCATATGGCTGTTTCTTGACTCACCCATCAGAACAAATCTCATCTACACATGGGAAACATACACGTTGGAGCTGTGTCAAAGCCTCTGTTTAGGAGAACCCTTCAGGGCCCCAGGGCCACCGCTTCATTCCAAGGTCTCCATAGACACAAAAACATATTAGGACACATCCACAGGAGAGTCCATTTCAACTCAGCCTCGGTTGCCCCCCACATCCAGCAGATCTAACCTGTCTTGTTGCTTGGAGACCATTGGAATGCGAGGTGGGCTACCCAGCCAACCATCCTTAGAACCCTGCTCGGAATCGTTGGCCTGGAGCCAACCAATAGATCTCAATTGTCCTGCAGAAGAATCTTTGCAGTTTGGAGCTTCTCAAAACTCCCATCGTGGGAAAACCCCCAAGTCCTCGTGATCGAACACCCTTCAAGAATGGGCCATCAGCAGAAAGTCCAACCTGAGCGATCGTCTGATCCTTGCCCTGACTTCAGATGCACGAGATCTCGATTGAGGTCTGTAGATTGTGCCTGCCATATCCTCACCCAGAAACCTAGGCCTAGCTTGGGTTCTCAGACTCCGTCCTCAGACTACTGGCCCACAAGCCCTCCAGTTGGGCAATCCATAACTACAATGCCGCACTCTGCCTGCCCTACAGAAGTAAAACATTGCCCTCAGGGCTACCCCGATACCGCATATGAGGATCCACCTGCACGCCATTCGGCTGTACCCCAAACATATAGGCTGACCTGGGCACTATTTCCCCTTCTGACCCAGCCTGAGCCTGGACCTCCTGGTCCCACCCAGACAGCTGGCCGCACACTGAGCACATCGGACCCGCCATGGCCTTAGGTCGTCATCTCTTCCCAACTGCGGTTTTCAGGCTCCAGAACCTAGACCTTATCTCCAACCACTGCCCAGGGTTGAAAATGATGCAGAAATCAGAACTCTTTCCCCATGGCAAGAAACCTTGTGGTTGGCATGTTGTCCAACGTTCAGTGTAGTTGAAACAAGCGTGGCCCATGAGGCCCAGCCCATGCTTGCGGCCACATTGGTCACAAACACACATTGTGACCCTCAGCCTGAAGTCCAGTCCTCAGGTAAGGCCTCTCAGGGCCTATATGAAGAGACAGCATATTGTGCTTGCCATGCCCCTAGGCCCCAATTTTTAACCATAGTTCGGGTTGTCCCTTCACTCTTCCCCAGGGCTCTGCTTTGGAATTCCTCTTTTGGTCGGACACCTGAGGTAACAAACCTGAAAGGAGTCCTCCCATCCCACAGATTGACGAAAAACAATTGGGATCGGGCCAAATCCACAGAGAGGAAGATTCGTCCATGGCCCATGAGACCTCCCCAACATTCCACGGCCATCGCTGAAACAAAAGTCAGAGACAAAAGCCTGACCATGCGCCTCAGACTCGCTCATTCTTCATATCCTGAAGAGTTCTTCTCATGGTTTGTAGATCGGGCGTGCCATACCTACGTCCCCAAACATAAGCTGAGTTTGTGTTTTCAGTCTTCTGTCCTCAAAGTCCTGGGCCACACTCCCTCCAGGCTGGGGCCCCTGGAGCCACACATTAGGACTGCCCCCACCCAATCCATGGGAATTCTGCCCATTCCATTGTCAAAAATCGTACAAATTAGGATAACCCTCCAAAGTCCCTGAGGCCATCCCAATAGTGTAGGTGCCCGGGACAAAAAAGGGCGGTTGATACCGGCTGAGCATCTACCTCCACTCATCTACCTCCACTCATACCAAGAAGATTGAACCAGACAGGACCCGAGGCCATTATCGGATCCATTGCTTTGGTTTACAGGCATGTCTCCTCAAAAGCCTGCATTCCAATACTAGCAGAGGGGATTTCCTGAGGCACCCATCAGAACAAATCTCGTCTCCACAAGGAAACTTGTGCATGGGAGCTATGCCAAGGCTTAGGAGAATACTTCAGGGTCCCGGTGCCACCTCCCCATTCCAAGGCCCTCATGGACACAAACACACGTTAGGACCCATCCTCTGGAAAGTGCATTTCAACTCAGCCACCCCGGTTGCTCCCGCAGATCCATTAGATCTAAACTGTCTTGTTGCTAGGAGACAATTGGAAGGCGAGGCCGACTTCCCAGGCATCCATCCTGGAACAGTACTCTGGAGTCATTCCATAAGGGATGAACTGGAGCTGTCCAACAGGTCTCAATTGTCCCGCAGAAGGAATCCTTGAAGGGGGCCTCCCACATCTCCCAACGTGGAAAACCTCCATGGCCTCGAGATTCCGCTCCCTTCATGAAGGGGCCGTCATGCACAGAAACTCCAACCTGAGCCAACGTCGGATCCTCGCCCTGACTTCAGATGCATGAGATATTGGTTCAGATCTGCAGGGGGTACCTGCCGTGCCCTCACCGTGAATCCGAAGTCTAGCTTGTGTTCTCAGACTTCCGTCCTCACTCTCCTGGCCCCGAAGCCCTCAAGTTTGGCAATTGCGGACCGACAATGAAGCACTCTGCCTGCCCTCTAGAAAAAATATATTGCCTAATGAGCAGCCCAGGCAGCTTAAATGAGGATATACCTACACGGCACTCGAATGTACCCAAATTATATAGTCTAACCTGGGCACTAATGCACTGTCTGACACAACCTGAGCCTGGACCTGCTGACCAACACCCAGACAGCTGACCGCACGCTGAGCACATCAGACCCGCCATGGCCTTAGGTCATCATCTCTTCGCTACCTCAGTTTTCAGGCTTCAGAACCTAGACCTTATCTCCAATCACTGCCCACGGGTGACTGTGATGCAGAAATCAGAACTCTTCCTGACCCATGGCAAGAAACCTTGTGGTTGGCATGTTGTCCAACGTTCAGTGTAGGTGAAACCAGCATTCACCCTGAGGCCCCGCCCATTCTTGAGTGCGACGAGAGCATAAACACGCATTGTGACCTCAGCGTGAGTCCTGTCCTCTAGTAAGTCCTCTCAGGGGCTGGACCATTAGATGTCATAATGGGCTTGACATGTCCCTAGTCCCCAATTTTTAACCAGATTTCTGGTTGTCCAGTCGCCCCACCCCAGGGCTCTACTCTGGAATCCCTCATTTGGTGGGACATCTGAGGTTGAAAAACAAAATGAAACTAATCGACAACAACAACAAAAAAACGGACTTCTTCCATCCCCAGAATGACCCCAAACTCTTTGGAGGGGACCGAACCCCCAGAGAGTAAGACTCGTCCATTTCCCATGAAGTCACCCGGCAATTTCACGACCATGAGTGACACGATATCCAGAGACAAAAACTTGAGCAAGAGCCTCACACTCGCCCTTTTTTCATATCCCGAAGTGTTCTCCTCATGGTCTGTAGATCAGTCCTGCCATACCTATGACCCAAAACATAAGCCGAGTTTGTGTTTTCAGACAACTGTCCAAACAGCTCTGGCCTACACACCCTACAGGCTCAGGGCCCTGGAGCCAAACCTGAGGACTGTACTTGCCCTCTCCAAGGGAATTGTATGTGCCCATTCCAATGGCCACAACCCTACTAGTAGGATAACCTCCAAAGTCCCTGAGGCCTTCCCAATAGTTGTGGCTTCCCAGGACAAACAGGGGCAATCTGAGCCCATCTGAGCACCTACCTGCACTCAGACCCGTAGACTGATGTCCCCAGAGGTAAAAAGGAACGAACAGGCCCCTAGGCACTAATCGGATCCATTGCTTTGGTTTCCAGGCATCTCTCCTCAGAGGCCTGGATTTCAATACCAGCATATGGCTGTTTCTTGACTCACCCATCAGAACAAATCTCATCTACACATGGGAAACTTGCCCATTGGAGCTGTGTCAAAGCTTCTGTTTAGGAGAACCCTTCAGGGCCCCAGGGTCACCGCTTCATTCCAAGGTCTCCATAGACACAAAAACATATTAGGACACATCCACAGGAGAGTCCATTTCAACTCAGCCTCCTCGGTTGCCCCCCACATCCAGCAGATCTAACCTGTCTTGTTGCTTGGAGACAATTGGAATGCGAGGTGGGCTACCCAGCCAACCATCCTTAGAACCCTGCTTGGAATCATTGGCCTTGAGCCAACCAACAGGTCTCAATTGTCCTGTAGAAGAGTCTTTGCACTTTGGAGCTTCTCACAACTCCCATCGTGCGAAAACCCCCATGTCCTCGTGATCCAACCCCCTTCAAGAAAGGGCCATCAGGGCAGAAAGTCAAACCTGAGCGATCGTCTGATCGTCGCCCTGCCTTCAGATGCACGAGATCTCTATTGAGGTCTGTAGATTGTGCCTGCCATATCCTCACCCAGAAACCTAGGCCTAGCTTGGGTTCTCAGACTCCGTCCTCAGACTACTGGCCCACAAGCCCTCCAGTTGGGCAATCCAGAACTACAATGCCACACTCTGCCTGCCCTACAGAAGTAAAACATTGCCCTCAGGGCTACCCCGAAACCGCAAATGAGGATCAACCTGCACGCCATTCGGCTGTACCCCAAACATATAGGCTGACCTGGGCACTATTTCACCTTCTGACCCAGCCTGAGCCTGGACCTCCTGGTCCCACCCAGACAGCTGGCCGCACACTGAGCACATCAGACCCGCCATGGCCTTAGGTCGTCATCTCTTCCCAACTGCGGTTTTCAGGCTCCAGAACCTAGACCTTATCTCCAACCACTGCCCAGGGTTGAAAATGATGAAGAAATCAGAACTCTTTCCCCATGGCAAGAAACCTTATGGTTGGCATGTTGTCCAACGTTCAGTGTAGTTGAAACAAGCGTGGCCCATGAGGCCCAGCCCATGCTTTCGGGCCACATTGGTCACAAACACACATTGTGACCCTCAGCCTGAGCCCAGTCCTCAGGTAAGGCCTCTCAGGGCCTATATGAAGAGACAGCATATTGGGCTTGCCATGCCCCTAGGCCCCAATTTTTAACCATAGTTCGGGTTGTCCCTTCACTCTTCCCCAGGGCTCTGCTTTGGAAGTCCTCTTTTGGTCGGACACCTGAGGTAACAAACCTGAAAGCAGTCCTCCCATCCCACAGATTGACGAAAAACAATTGGGTTCGGGCCAAATCCACAGAGAGGAAGATTCGTCCATGGCCCATGAGATCTCCCCAAAATTCCACGGCCATCGCTGAAACAAAAGTCAGAGACAAAATCCTGAGCAAGCGCCTCAGACTCGCTCATTCTTCATATCCTGAAGAGTTCTTCTCATGGTTTGTAGATCGGGCGTGCCATACCTACGTCCCCGAACTTAAGCTGAGTTTGTGTTTTCAGTCTTCTGTCCTCAAAGTCCTGGGCCACACTCCCTCCAGGCTAGGGCCCCTGGAGCCACACATTAGGACTGCCCCCACCCAATCCATGGGAATTCTGCCCATTCCATTGTCAAAAATCGTACAAATTATGAGAACCCTCCAAAGTCCCTGAGGCCATCCCAATAGTGTAGGTCGCCCGGGACAAAAAAGGGCGGTTGATACCGGCTGAGCATCTACCTCCACTCATCTACCTCCACTCATACCAAGAAGACTGAACCAGACAGGACCCGAGGCCATTATCGGAACATTGCTTTGGTTTACAGGCATGTCTCCTCCTGGATTCCAATACCAGCAGAGGGGATTTCCTGAGGCACCCATCAGAACAAATCTCGTCTCCACAAGGAAACTTGTGCATGGGAGCTATGCCAAAGCTTAGGAGAATACTTCAGGGTCCCGGTGCCACCTCCCCATTCCAAGGCCCTCATGGACACAAAAACACATTAGGACCCATCCTCTGGAAAGTGCATTTCAACTCAGGCACCCCGTTTGCTCCCACATATCCATTAGATCTAAACTGTCCTGTTGCTAGGAGACAATTGGAAGGTGAGGCGGACTTCCCAGGCATCCATCCTGGAACGGTGCTCTGGAGTCATTCCATATGGGATGTCCTGGAGTTGTCCAATAGGTCTCAATTGTCCCGCAGAAGGAATCCTTGAAGGGGGCCTCCCACATCTCCCAACGTGGAAAACCTCCATGGCCTCGAGATTCCGCTCCCTTCATGAAGGGGCCGTCATGCACAGAAACTCCAACCTGAGCCAACGTCGGATCCTCGCCCTGACTTCAGATGCATGAGATATTGGTTCAGATCTGCAGGGGGTACCTGCCGTGCCCTCACCCTGAATCCGAAGTCTAGCTTGTGTTCTCAGACTTCCGTCCTCACTCTCCTGGCCCCGAAGCCCTCAAGTTTGGAGATTCCGGACCGACAATGAAGCACTCTGCCTGCCCTCTAGAAAAAATATATTGCCTAATGAGCAGCCCAGGCAGCTTAAATGAGGATAAACCTACACGGCACTCGAATGTACCCAAATTATATAGTCTAACCTGGGCACTAATGCACTGTCTGACACACCCTGAGCCCGGACCTGCTGACCAACACCCAGACAGCTGACCGCACGCTGAGCATATCAGACCCGCCATGGCCTTAGGTCATCATCTCTTCCCTACCTCAGTTTTCAGGCTTCAGAACCTAGACCTTATCTCCAATCACTGCCCACGGGTGACTGTGATGCAGAGTAAGAAACCTTGTGGTTGGCATGTTGTCCAACGTTCAGTGTAGGAGAAACCAGCATTCACCCAGAGGCCCCGCCCATTCTTGAGTGCGACGAGAGCATAAACACGCATTGTGACCTCAGCGTGAGTCCTGTCCTCTAGTAAGTCCTCTCAGTGGCTGGACCTTTAGATGTCATAATGGGCTTGACATGTCCCTAGTCCCCAATTTTTAACCAGATTTCTGGTTGTCCAGTCGCCCCATCCCAGGGCTCTATTCTGGAATCCCTCATTTGGTGGGACATCTGAGGTTGAAAAACAAAATGAAACAAATCGACAACAACAACAAAAAAACGGACTTCTTCCATCCCCAGAATGACCCCAAACTCTTTGGACGGGACCGAACCCCCAGATAGTAAGACTCGTCCATTTCCCATGAAGACACCCGGCAATTTCACGACCATGAGTGACACGATATCCAGAGACAAAAACTTGAGCAAGAGCCTCACACTCGCCCTTTTTTCATATCCCGAAGTGTTCTCCTCATGGTCTGTAGATCAGTCCTGCCATACCTATGACCCAAAACATAAGCCGAGTTTGTGTTTTCAGACAACTGTCCAAACAGCTCTGGCCTACACACCCTACAGGCTCAGGGCCCTGGAGCCAAACCTGAGGACTCTACTTGCCCTCTCCAAGGGAATTGTATGTGCCCATTCCAATGGCCACAACCCTACTAGTAGGATAAACTCCAATGTCCCTGAGGCCATCCCAATAGTTGTGGCTTCCCAGGACACACAGGGGCAATCTGAGCCCATCTGAGCACCTACCTGCACTCAGACCCGTAGACTGATGTCCCCAGAGGTAAAAAGGAACGAACAGGCCCCTAGGCACTAATCGGAAACATTGCTTTGGTTTCCAGGCATCTCTCCTCAGAGGCCTGGATTTCAATACCAGCATATGGCTGTTTCTTGACTCACCCATCAGAACAAATCTCATCTACACATGGGAAACATGCATGTTGGAGCTGTGTCAAAGCCTCTGTTTAGGAGAACCCTTCAGGGCCCCAGGGCCACCGCTTCATTCCAAGGTCTCCATAGACACAAAAACATATTAGGACACATCCACAGGAGAGTCCATTTCAACTCAGCCTCCTCGGTTACCCCCCACATCCAGCAGATCTTACCTGTCTTGTTGCTTGGAGACAATAGGAATGTGAGGTGGGCTACACAGCCATCCATCCTTAGAACCCTGCTCGGAATCGTTGGCCTGGAGCCAACCAACAGGTCTCAATTGTCCTGCAGAAGAATCTTTGCATTTTGGAGCTTCTCACAACTCCCATCGTGGGAAAACCCCCATGTCCTCGTGATCCAACCCCCTTCAAGAAAGGGCCATCAGGGCAGAAAGTCCAACCTGAGCGATCGTCTGATCCTTGCCCTGACTTCAGATGCACGAGATCTCGATTGAGGTCTGTAGATTGTGCCTGCCATATCCTCACCCAGAAACCTAGGCCTAGCTTGGGTTCTCAGACTCCGTCCTCAGACTACTGGCCCACAAGTACTCCAGTTGGGCAATCCAGAACTACAATGCCGCACTCTGCCTGCCCTACAGAAGTAAAACATAGCCCTCAGGGCTACCCCGAAACCGCAAATGAGGATCAACCTGCACGCCATTCGGCTGTACCCCAAACATATAGGCTGACCTGGGCACTATTTCCCCTTCTGACCCAGCCTGAGCCTGGACCTCCTGGTCCCACCCAGACAGCTGGCCGCACACTGAGCACATCGGACCCGCCATGGCCTTAGGTCGTCATCTCTTCCCAACTGCGGTTTTCAGGCTCCAGAACCTAGACCTTATCTCCAACCACTGCCCAGGGTTGAAAATGATGCAGAAATCAGAACTCTTTCCTTATGGCAAGAAACCTTGTGGTTGGCATGTTGTCCAACGTTCAGTGTAGTTGAAATAAGGGTGGCCCATGAGGCCCAGCCCATGCTTGCGGGCCACATTGGTCACAAACACACATTGTGACCCTTAGCCTGAGCCCAGTCCTCAGGTAAGGCCTCTCAGGGCCTATATGAAGAGACAGCATATTGGGCTTGCCATGCCCCTAGGCCCCAATTTTTAACCGTAGTTCGGGTTTTCCCTTCACTCTTCCACAGGGCTCTGCTTTGGAATTCCTCTTTTGGTGGGACACCTGAGGTAATAAACCTGAAAGGAGTCCTCCCATCCCACAGATTGTCGAAAAACAATTGGGATCGGGCCAAACCACAGAGAGGAAGATTCGTCCATGGCCCATGAGACCTCCCCAACATTCCACGGCCATCGCTTAAACAAAATCCAGAGATAAAAGCCTGAGCAAGCGCCTCAGACTCGCTCATTCTTCATATCCTTAAGAGTTCTTCTCATGGTTTGTAGATCGGGCGTGCCATACCTACGTCCCCAAACTTAAGCTGAGTTTGTGTTTTCAGTCTTCTGTCCTCAAAGTCCTGGGCCACACTCCCTCCAGGCTGGGGCCCCTGGAGCCACACATTAGGACTGCCCCCACCCAATCCATGGGAATTCTGCCCATTCCATTGTCAAAAATCGTACAAATTAGGAGAACCCTCCAAAGACCCCGAGGCCATCCCAATAGTGTAGGTCGCCCGGGACAAAAAATGGGCGGTTGATACCGGCTGAGCATCTACCTCCACTCATCTACCTCCACTCATACCAAGGAGATAGAACCAGACAGGACCCGAGGCCATTATCGAATCCATTGCTTTGGTTTACAGGCATGTCTCCTCAAAAGCCTGGATTCCAATACCAGCAGAGGGGATTTCCTGAGGCACTCATCAGAACAAATCTCGTCTCCACAAGGAAACTTGTGCATGGTAGCTAAGCCAAAGCTTAGGAGAATACTTCAGGGTCCCGGTGCCACCTCCCCATTCCAAGGCCCTCATGGACACAAATACACGTTAGGACCCATCCTCTGGAAAGTGCATTTCAACTCAGCCACCCCGGTTGCTCCCGCAGATCCATTAGATCTAAACTGTCTTGTTGCTAGGAGATAATTGGAAGGCGAGGCGGACTTCCCAGGCATCCATCCTCGAACGGTGCTCTGGAGTCATTCCATATGGGATGTCCTGGAGCTGTCCAACAGGTCTCAATTGTCCCGCAGAAGGAATCCTTGAAGGGGGCCTCCCACATCTCCCAACGTGGAAAACCTCCATGGCCTCGAGATTCCGCTCCCTTCATGAAGGGGCCGTCATGCACAGAAACTCCAACCTGAGCCAACGTCGGATCCTCGCCCTGACTTCAGATGCATGAGATATTGGTTCAGATCTGCAGGGGGTACCTGCCGTGCCCTCACCCTGAATCCGAAGTCTAGCTTGTGTTCTCAGACTTCCGTCCTCACTCTCCTGGCCCCGAAGCCCTCAAGTTTGGAGATTCCGGACCGACAATGAAGCACTCTGCCTGCCCTCTAGAAAAAATATATTGCCTAATGAGCAGCCCAGGCAGCTTAAATGAGGATAAACCTACACGGCACTCGAATGTACCCAAATTATATAGTCTAACCTGGGCACTAATGCACTGTCTGACACACCCTGAGCCCGGACCTGCTGACCAACACCCAGACAGCTGACCGCACGCTGAGCATATCAGACCCGCCATGGGCTTAGGTCATCATCTCTTCCCTACCTCAGTTTTCAGGCTTCAGAACCTAGACCTTATCTCCAATCACTGCCCACGGGTGACTGTGATGCAGAGTAAGAAACCTTGTGGTTGGCATGTTGTCCAACGTTCAGTGTAGGAGAAACCAGCATTCACCCAGAGGCCCCGCCCATTCTTGAGTGCGACGAGAGCATAAACACGCATTGTGACCTCAGCGTGAGTCCTGTCCTCTAGTAAGTCCTCTCAGTGGCTGGACCTTTAGATGTCATAATGGGCTTGACATGTCCCTAGTCCCCAATTTTTAACCAGATTTCTGGTTGTCCAGTCGCCCCATCCCAGGGCTCTATTCTGGAATCCCTCATTTGGTGGGACATCTGAGGTTGAAAAACAAAATGAAACAAATCGACAACAACAACAAAAAAACGGACTTCTTCCATCCCCAGAATGACCCCAAACTCTTTGGACGGGACCGAACCCCCAGATAGTAAGACTCGTCCATTTCCCATGAAGACACCCGGCAATTTCACGACCATGAGTGACACGATATCCAGAGACAAAAACTTGAGCAAGAGCCTCACACTCGCCCTTTTTTCATATCCCGAAGTGTTCTCCTCATGGTCTGTAGATCAGTCCTGCCATACCTATGACCCAAAACATAAGCCGAGTTTGTGTTTTCAGACAACTGTCCAAACAGCTCTGGCCTACACACCCTACAGGCTCAGGGCCCTGGAGCCAAACCTGAGGACTCTACTTGCCCTCTCCAAGGGAATTGTATGTGCCCATTCCAATGGCCACAACCCTACTAGTAGGATAAACTCCAATGTCCCTGAGGCCATCCCAATAGTTGTGGCTTCCCAGGACACACAGGGGCAATCTGAGCCCATCTGAGCACCTACCTGCACTCACCCGTAGACTGATGTCCCCAGAGGTAAAAAGGAACGAACAGGCCCCTAGGCACTAATCGGATCCATTGCTTTGGTTTCCAGGCATCTCTCCTCAGAGGCCTGGATTTCAATACCAGCATATGGCTGTTTCTTGACTCACCCATCAGAACAAATCTCATCTACACATGGGAAACATGCACGTTGGAGCTGTGTCAAAGCCTCTGTTTAGGAGAACCCTTCAGGGCCCCAGGGCCACCGCTTCATTCCAAGGTCTCCATAGGCACAAAAACATATTAGGACACATCCACAGGAGAGTCCATTTCAACTCAGCCTCCTCGGTTACCCCCCACATCCAGCAGATCTTACCTGTCTTGTTGCTTGGAGACAATAGGAATGTGAGGTGGGCTACACAGCCATCCATCCTTAGAACCCTGCTCGGAATCGTTGGCCTGGAGCCAACCAACAGGTCTCAATTGTCCTGCAGAAGAATCTTTGCATTTTGGAGCTTCTCACAACTCCCATCGTGGGAAAACCCCCATGTCCTCGTGATCCAACCCCCTTCAAGAAAGGGCCATCAGGGCAGAAAGTCCAACCTGAGCGATCGTCTGATCCTTGCCCTGACTTCAGATGCACGAGATCTCGATTGAGGTCTGTAGATTGTGCCTGCCATATCCTCACCCAGAAACCTAGGCCTAGCTTGGGTTCTCAGACTCCGTCCTCAGACTACTGGCCCACAAGTACTCCAGTTGGGCAATCCAGAACTACAATGCCGCACTCTGCCTGCCCTACAGAAGTAAAACATAGCCCTCAGGGCTACCCCGAAACCGCAAATGAGGATCAACCTGCACGCCATTCGGCTGTACCCCAAACATATAGGCTGACCTGGGCACTATTTCCCCTTCTGACCCAGCCTGAGCCTGGACCTCCTGGTCCCACCCAGACAGCTGGCCGCACACTGAGCACATCGGACCCGCCATGGCCTTAGGTCGTCATCTCTTCCCAACTGCGGTTTTCAGGCTCCAGAACCTAGACCTTATCTCCAACCACTGCCCAGGGTTGAAAATGATGCAGAAATCAGAACTCTTTCCTTATGGCAAGAAACCTTGTGGTTGGCATGTTGTCCAACGTTCAGTGTAGTTGAAATAAGGGTGGCCCATGAGGCCCAGCCCATGCTTGCGGGCCACATTGGTCACAAACACACATTGTGACCCTTAGCCTGAGCCCAGTCCTCAGGTAAGGCCTCTCAGGGCCTATATGAAGAGACAGCATATTGGGCTTGCCATGCCCCTAGGCCCCAATTTTTAACCGTAGTTCGGGTTTTCCCTTCACTCTTCCACAGGGCTCTGCTTTGGAATTCCTCTTTTGGTGGGACACCTGAGGTAATAAACCTGAAAGGAGTCCTCCCATCCCACAGATTGTCGAAAAACAATTGGGATCGGGCCAAACCACAGAGAGGAAGATTCGTCCATGGCCCATGAGACCTCCCCAACATTCCACGGCCATCGCTTAAACAAAATCCAGAGATAAAAGCCTGAGCAAGCGCCTCAGACTCGCTCATTCTTCATATCCTTAAGAGTTCTTCTCATGGTTTGTAGATCGGGCGTGCCATACCTACGTCCCCAAACTTAAGCTGAGTTTGTGTTTTCAGTCTTCTGTCCTCAAAGTCCTGGGCCACACTCCCTCCAGGCTGGGGCCCCTGGAGCCACACATTAGGACTGCCCCCACCCAATCCATGGGAATTCTGCCCATTCCATTGTCAAAAATCGTACAAATTAGGAGAACCCTCCAAAGACCCCGAGGCCATCCCAATAGTGTAGGTCGCCCGGGACAAAAAATGGGCGGTTGATACCGGCTGAGCATCTACCTCCACTCATCTACCTCCACTCATACCAAGGAGATAGAACCAGACAGGACCCGAGGCCATTATCGAATCCATTGCTTTGGTTTACAGGCATGTCTCCTCAAAAGCCTGGATTCCAATACCAGCAGAGGGATTTCCTGAGGCACTCATCAGAACAAATCTCGTCTCCCCAAGGAAACTTGTGCATGGTAGCTAAGCCAAAGCTTAGGAGAATACTTCAGGGTCCCGGTGCCACCTCCCCATTCCAAGGCCCTCATGGACACAAATACACGTTAGGACCCATCCTCTGGAAAGTGCATTTCAACTCAGCCACCCCGGTTGCTCCCGCAGATCCATTAGATCTAAACTGTCTTGTTGCTAGGAGATAATTGGAAGGCGAGGCGGACTTCCCAGGCATCCATCCTCGAACGGTGCTCTGGAGTCATTCCATATGGGATGTCCTGGAGCTGTCCAACAGGTCTCAATTGTCCCGCAGAAGGAATCCTTGAAGGGGGCCTCCCACATCTCCCAACGTGGAAAACCTCCATGGCCTCGAGATTCCGCTCCCTTCATGAAGGGGCCGTCATGCACAGAAACTCCAACCTGAGCCAACGTCGGATCCTCGCCCTGAGGTCAGATGCATGAGATATTGGTTCAGATCTGCAGGGGGTACCTGCCGTGCCCTCACCCTGAATCCGAAGTCTAGCTTGTGTTCTCAGACTTCCGTCCTCACTCTCCTGGCCCCGAAGCCCTCAAGTTTGGCAAATCCGGACCGACAATGAAGCACTCTGCCTGCCCTCTAGAAAAAATATATTGCCTAATGAGCTGCCCAGGCAGCTTAAATGAGGATAAACCTACACGGCACTCGAATGTACCCAAATTATATAGTCTAACCTGGGCACTAATGCACTGTCTGACACAACCTGAGCCTGGACCTGCTGACCAACACCCAGACAGCTGACCGCACGCTGAGCACATCAGACCCGCCATGGCCTTAGGTCATCATCTCTTCCCTACCTCAGTTTTCAGGCTTCAGAACCTAGACCTCATCTCCAATCACTGCCCACGGGTGACTGTGATGCAGAAATCAGAACTCTTCCTGACCCATGGCAAGAAACCTTGTGGTTGGCATGTTGTCCAACGTTCAGATTAGGAGAAACCAGCATTCACCCTGCGGCCCCGCCTATTCTTGAGTGCGACGAGAGCATAAACACGCATTGTGACCTCAGCGTGAGTCCTGTCCTCTAGTAAGTCCTCTCAGTGGCTGGACCATTAGATGTCATAATGGGCTTGACATGTCCCTAGTCCCCAATTTTTAACTAGATTTCTGGTTGTCCAGTCGCCCCACCCCAGGGCTCTACTCTGGAATCCCTCATTTGGTGGGACATCTGAGGTTGAAAAACAAAATGAAACAAATCGCCAACAACAACAAAAAAACGGACTTCTTCCATCCCCAGAATGACCCCAAACTCTTTGGACGGGACCGAACCCCCAGAGAGTAAGACTCGTCCATTTCCCATGATGTCACCCGGCAATTTCACGACCATGAGTGACACGATATCCAGAGACAAAAACTTGAGCAAGAGCCTCACACTCGCCCTTTTTTCATATCCCGAAGTGTTCTCCTCATGGTCTGTAGATCAGTCCTGCCATACCTATGACCCAAAACATAAGCCGAGTTTGTGTTTTCAGACAACTGTCCAAACAGCTCTGGCCTACACACCCTACAGGCTCAGGGCCCTGGAGCCAAACCTGAGGACTGTACTTGCCCTCTCCAAGGGAATTGTATGTGCCCATTCCAATGGCCACAACCCTACTAGTAGGATAACCTCCAAAGTCCCTGAGGCCATCCCAATAGTTGTGGCTTCCCAGGACAAACAGGGGCAATCTGAGCCCATCTGAGCACCTACCTGCACTCAGACCCGTAGACTGATGTCCCCAGAGGTAAAAAGGAACGAACAGGCCCCTAGGCACTAATCGGATCCATTGCTTTGGTTTCCAGGCATCTCTCCTCAGAGGCCTGGATTTCTATACCAACATTTGGCTGTTTCTTGACTCACCCATCAGAACAAATCTCATCTACACATGGGAAACATGCACGTTGGAGCTGTGTCAAAGCCTCTGTTTAGGAGAACCCTTCAGGGCCCCAGGGCCACCGCTTCATTCCAAGGTCTCCATAGACACAAAAACATATTAGGACATATCCACAGGAGAGTCCATTTCAACTCAGCCTCCTCGGTTGCCCCCCACATCCAGCATATCTAACTTGTCTTGTTGCTTGGAGACAATTGGAATGCGAGGTGGGCTACCCAGCCATCCATCCTTAGAACCCTGCTCGGAATCGTTGGCCTGGAGCCAACCAACAGGTCTCAATTGTCCTGCAGAAGAATCTTTGCAGTTTGGAGCTTCTCACAACTCCCATCGTGGGAAAACCCCCATGTCCTCTTGATCCAACCCCCTTCAAGAAAGGGCCATCAGGGCAGAAAGCCCAACCTGAGCGATTGTCTGATCCTTGCCCTGACTTCAGATGCACGAGATCTCTATTGAGGTCTGTAGATTGTGCCTGCCATATCCTCACCCAGAAACCTAGGCTTAGCTTGGGTTCTCAGACTCTGTCCTCAGACTACTGGCCCACAGGCCCTCCAGTTTGGCAATCCAGAACTACAATGCCGCAATCTGCCTGCCCTACAGAAGTAAAACATTGCCCTCAGGGCTAACCCGAATCCCCAAATGAGGATCAACCTGCACGCCATTCGGCTGTACCCCAAACATATAGGCTGACCTGGGCACTATTTCCCCTTCTGACCCAGCCTGAGCCTGGACCTCCTGGTCCCACCCAGACAGCTGGCCGCACACTGAGCACATCGGACCCGCCATGGCCTTAGGTCGTCATCTCTTCCCAACTGCGGTTTTCAGGCTCCAGAACCTAGACCTTATCTCCAACCACTGCCCAGGGTTGAAAATGATGCTGAAATCAGAACTCTTTCCCCATGGCAAGAAACCTTGTGGTTGGCATGTTGTCCAACGTTCAGTGTAGTTGAGACAAGCGTGGCCCATGAGGCCCAGCCCATGCTTGCGGGCCACATTGGTCACAAACACACATTGTGACCCTCAGCCTGAGCCCAGTCCTCAGGTAAGGCCTCTCAGGGCCTATATGAAGAGACAGCATATTGGGCTTGCCATGCCCCTAGGCCCCAATTTTTAACCATAGTTTGTGTTGTCCCTTCACTCTTCCCCAAGGCTCTGCTTTGGAATTCCTCTTTTGGTGGGACACCTGAGGTAACAAACCTGAAAGGAGTCCTCCCATCCCACAGATTGACGAAAACCAATTGGGATCGGGCCAAATCCACAGAGAGGAAGATTCGTCCCTGGCCCAAGAGACCTCCCCAACATTCCACGGCCATCGCTGAAACAAAAGTCAGAGACAAAAGCCTGAGCAAGCGCCTCAGACTCGCTCATTCTTCATATCCTGAAGAGTTCTTCTCATGGTTTGTAGATCGGGCGTGCCATACCTACGTCCCCAAACTTAAGCTGAGTTTGTGTTTTCAGTCTTCTGTCCTCAAAGTCCTGGGCCACACTCCCTCCAGGCTGGGGCCCCTGGAGCCACACATTAGGACTGCCCCCACCCAATCCATGGGAATTCTGCCCATTCCATTGTCAAAAATCGTACAAATTAGGAGAACCCTCCAAAACCACGAGGCCATCCCAATAGTGTAGGTCGCCCGGGACAAAAAATGGGCGGTTGATACCGGCTGAGCATCTACCTCCACTCTTCTACCTCCACTCATACCAAGGAGATTGAACCAGACAGGAACCGAGGCCATTATCGAATCCATTGCTTTGGTTTACAGGCATGTCTCCTCAAAAGCCTGGATTCCAATACCAGCAGAGGGGATTTCCTGAGGCACCCATCAGAACAAATCTCGTCTCCACAAGGAAACTTGTGCATGGTAGCTAAGCCAAAGCTTAGGAGAATACTTCAGGGTCCCGGTGCCACCTCCCCATTCCAAGGCCCTCATGGACAAAAACACACGTTAGGACCCATCCTCTGGAAAGTGCATTTCAACTCAGCCACCCCGGTTGCTTCCGCAGATCCATTAGATCTAAACTGTCTTGTTGCTAGGAGACAATTGGAAGGCGAGGCGGACTTCCCAGGCATCCATCCTGGAACGGTGCTCTGGAGTCATTCCATATGGGATGTCCTGGATCTGTCCAACAGGTCTCAATTGTCCCGCAGAAGGAATCCTTAAAGGGGGCATCCCACATCTCCCAACGTGGAAAACCTCCATGGCCTCGAGATTCCGCTCCATTCATGAAGGGGCCGTCATGTACAGAAACTCCAACCTGAGCCAACGTAGGATCCTCGCCCTGACTTCAGATGCATGAGATATTGGTTCAGATCTGCAGGGGGTACCTGCCGTGCCCTCACCCTGAATCCGAAGTCTAGCTTGTGTTCTCAGACTTCCGTCCTCACTCTCCTGGCCCCGAAGCCCTCAAGTTTGGCAATTCCGAACCGACAATGAAGCACTCTGCCTGCACTCTAGAAAAAATATATTGCCTAATGTGCAGCCCAGGCAGCTTAAATGAGGATAAACCTACACGGCACTCGAATGTACCCAAATTATATAGTCTAACCTGGGCACTAATGCACTGTCTGACACAACCTGAGCCCGGACCTGCTGACCAACACCCAGACAGCTGACCGCACGCTGAGCACATCAGACCCGCCATGGCCTTAGGTCATCATCTCTAACCTACCTCAGTTTTCAGGCTTCAGAACCTAGACCTTATCTCCAATCACTGCCCACGGGTGACTGTGATGCAGAAATCAGAACTCTTCCTGACCCATGGCAAGAAACCTTGTGGTTGGCATGTTGTCCAACGTTCAGTGTAGGAGAAACCAGCATTCACCCTGAGGCCCCGCCCATTCTTGAGTGCGACGAGAGCATAAACACGCATTGTGACCTCAGCGTGAGTCCTGTCCTCTAGGAAGTCCTCTCAGTGGCTGGACCATTAGATGTCATAATGGGCTTGACATGTCCCTAGTCCCCAATTTTTAACCAGATTTCTGGTTGTCCAGTCGCCCCACCCCAGGGCTCTACTCTGGAATCCCTCATTTGGTGGGACATCTGAGGTTGAAAAACAAAATGAAACAAATCGACAACAACAACAAAAAAACGGACTTCTTCCATCCCCAGAATGACCCCAAACTCTTTGGACGGGACCGAACCCCCAGAGAGTAAGACTCGTCCATTTCCCATGATGTCACCCGGCAATTTCACGACCATGAGTGACACGATATCCAGAGACAAAAACTTGAGCAAGAGCCTCACACTCGCCCTTTTTTCATATCCCGAAGTGTTCTCCTCATGGTCTGTAGATCAGTCCTGCCATACCTATGACCCAAAACATAAGCCGAGTTTGTGTTTTCAGACAACTGTCCAAAAAGCTCTGGCCTACACACCCTACAGGCTCAGGGCCCTGGAGCCAAACCTGAGGACTGTACTTGCCCTCTCCAAGGGAATTGTATGTGCCCATTCCAATGGCCACAGCCCTACTAGTAGGATAACATCCAAAGTCCCTGAGGCCATCCCAATAATTGTGGCTTCCCAGGACAAACAGGGGCAATCTGAGCCCATCTGAGCACCTACCTGCACTCAGACCCGTAGACTGATGTCCCCAGAGGTAAAAAGGAACGAACAGGCCCCTAGGCACTAATCGGATCCATTGCTTTGGTTTCCAGGCATCTCTCCTCAGAGGCCTGGATTTCTATACCAGCATATGGCTGTTTCTTGACTCACCCATCAGAACAAATCTCATCTACACATGGGAAACATGCACGTTGGAGCTTGTCAAAGCCTCTGTTTAGGAGAACCCTTCAGGGCCCCAGGGCCACCGCTTCATTCCAAGGTCTCCATAGACACAAAAACATATTAGGACACATCCACAGGAGAGTCCATTTCAACTCAGCCTCCTCGGTTGCCCCCCACATCCAGCATATCTAACTTGTCTTGTTGCTTGGAGACAATTGGAATGCGAGGTGGGCTACCCAGCCATCCATCCTTAGAACCCTGCTCGGAATCGTTGGCCTTGAGCCAACCAACAGGTCTCAATTGTCCTGCAGAAGAATCTTTGCAGTTTGGAGCTTCTCACAACTCCCATCGTGGGAAAACCCCCATGTCCTCGTGATCCAACCCCCTTCAAGAAAGGGCCATCAGGGCAGAAAGCCCAACCTGAGCGATCGTCTGATCCTTGCCCTGACTTCAGATGCACGAGATCTCTATTGAGGTCTGTAGATTGTGCCTGCCATATCCTCACCCAGAAACCTAGGCTTAGCTTGGGTTCTCAGACTCCGTCCTCAGACTACTGGCCCACAGGCCCTCCAGTTTGGCAATCCAGAACTACAATGCCGCACTCTGCCTGCCCTACAGAAGTAAAACATTGCCCTCAGGGCTAACCCGAATCCCCAAATGAGGATCAACCTGCACGCAATTCGGCTGTACCCCAAACATATAGGCTGACCTGGGCACTATTTCCCCTTCTGACCCAGCCTGAGCCTGGACCTCCTGGTCCCACCCAGACAGCTGGCCGCACACTGAGCACATCGGACCCGCCATGGCCTTAGGTCGTCATCTCTTCCCAACTGCGGTTTTCAGGCTCCAGAACCTAGACCTTATCTCCAACCACTGCCCAGGTTTGAAAATGATGCTAAAATCAGAACTCTTTCCCCATGGCAAGAAACCTTGTGGTTGGCATGTTGTCCAACGTTCAGTGTAGTTGAAACAAGCGTGGCCCATGAGGCCCAGCTCATGCTTGCAGGCCACATTGGTCACAAACACACATTGTGACCCTCAGCCTGAGCCCAGTCCTCAGGTAAGGCCTCTCAGGGCCTATATGAAGAGACAGCATATTGGGCTTGCCATGCCCCTAGGCCCCAATTTTTAACCATAGTTTGTGTTGTCCCTTCACTCTTCCCCAAGGCTCTGCTTTGGAATTCCTCTTTTGGTGGGACACCTGAGGTAACAAACCTGAAAGGAGTCCTCCCATCCCACAGATTGACGAAAACCAATTGGGATCGGGCCAAATCCACAGAGAGGAAGATTCGTCCCTGGCCCATGAGACCTCCCCAACATTCCACGGCCATCGCTGAAACAAAAGTCAGAGACAAAAGCCTGAGCAAGCGCCTCAGACTTGCTCATTCTTCATATCCTGAAGAGTTCTTCTCATTGTTTGTAGATCGGGCGTGCCATACCTACGTCCCCAAACTTAAGCTGAGTTTGTGTTTTCAGTCTTCTGTCCTCAAAGTCCTGGGCCACACTCCCTCCAGGCTGGGGCCCCTGGAGCCACACATTAGGACTGCCCCCACCCAATCCATGGGAATTCTGCCCATTCCATTGTCAAAAATCGTACAAATTAGGAGAACCCTCCAAAGTCCCCGAGGCCATCCCAATAGTGTAGGTCGCCCGGGACAAAAAATGGGCGGTTGATACCGGCTGAGCATCTACCTCCACTCTTCTACCTCCACTCATACCAAGGAGATTGAACCAGACAGGAACCGAGGCCATTATCCAATCCATTGCTTTGGTTTACAGGCATGTCTCCTCAAAAGCCTGCATTCCAATACCAGCAGAGGGGATTTCCTGAGGCACCATCAGAACAAATCTCGTCTCCACAAGGAAATTTGTGCGTGGGAGCTATGCCAAAGCTTAGGAGAATACTTCAGGGTCCCGGTGCCACCTCCCCATTCCAAGGCCCTCATGGACACAAACACACATTAGGACACATCCTCTGGAATGTGCATTTCAACACAGCCACCCCAGTTGCTCCCGCAGATCCTTTAGATCTAAACTGTCTTGTTGCTAGGAGACAATTGGAAGGCGAGGGGGACTTCCCAGGCATCCATCCTTGAACGGTGCTCTGGAGTCATTCCATATGGGATGTCCTGGAGCTGTCCAACAGGTCTCAATTGTCCCGCAGAAGGAATCCTTGAAGGGGGCATCCCACATCTCCCAACGTGGAAAACCTCCATGGCCTCGAGATTCCGCTCCCTTCATGAAGGGGCCGTCATGCACAGAAACTCCAACCTGAGCCAACGTCGGATCCTCGCCCTGAGGTCAGATGCATGAGATATTGGTTCAGATCTGCAGGGGGTACCTGCCGTGCCCTCACCCTGAATCCGAAGTCTAGCTTGTGTTCTCAGACTTCCGTCCTCACTCTCCTGGCCCCGAAGCCCTCAAGTTTGGCAATTGCGGACCGACAATGAAGCACTCTGCCTGCCCTCTAGAAAAAATGTATTGCCTAATGAGCTGCCCAGGCAGCTTAAATGAGGATAAACCTACACGGCACTCGAATGTACCCAAATTATATAGTCTAACCTAGGCACTAATGCACTGTCTGACACAACCTGAGCCCGGACCTGCTGACCAACACCCAGACAGCTGACCGCACCCTGAGTACATCAAACCCGTCATGGCCTTAGGTCATCATCTCTTCCCTACCTCAGTTTTCAGGCTTCAGAACCTAGACCTTATCTCCAATCACAACCCACGGGTGACTGTGATGCAGAAATCAGAACTCTTCCTGACCCATGGCAAGAAACCTTGTGGTTGGCATGTTGTCCAACGTTCAGTGTAGGAGAAACCAGCATTCACCCTGCGGCCCCGCCCATTCTTGAGTGCGACGAGTGCATAAACACGCATTGTGACCTCAGCGTGTGTCCTGTCCCCTAGTATGTTCTCTCAGTGGCTGGACCATTAGATGTCATAATGGGCTTGACATGTCCCTAGTCCCCATTTTTAACCAGATTTCTGGTTGTCCAGTCGCCCCACCCCAGGGCTCTACTCTGGAATGCCTCATTTGGTGGGACATCTGAGGTTGAAAAACAAAATGAAACAAATCGACAACAACAACAAAAAAACGGACTTCTTCCATCCCCAGAATGACCGCAAACTCTTTGGACGGGACCGAACCCCCAGAGAGTAAGACTCGTCCATTTCCCATGAAGTCACCCGGCAATTTCACGACCATGAGTGACCCGATATCCAGAGACAAAAACTTGAGCAAGAGCCTCACACTCGCCCTTTTTTCATATCCCGAAGTGTTCTCCTCATGGTCTGTAGATCAGTCCTGCCATACCTATGACCCAAAACATAAGCCGAGTTTGTGATTTCAGACAACTGTCCAAACAGCTCTGGCCTACACACCCTACAGGCTCAGGGCCCTGGAGCCAAACCTGAGGACTGTACTTGCCCTCTCCAAGGGAATTGTATGTGCCCATTCCAATGGCCACGACCCTACTAATAGGATAACCTCCAAAGTCCCTGAGGCCATCCCAAGAGTTGTGGCTTCCCAGGACAAACAGGGGCAATCTGAGCCCATCTGAGCACCTACCTGCACTCAGACCCGTAGACTGATGTCCCCAGTGGTAATAAGGAACGAACAGGCCTCTAGGCACTAATCGGATCCATTGCTTTGGTTTCCAGGCATCTCTCCTCAGAGGCCTGGATTTCAATACCAGCATATGGCTGTTTCTTGACTCACCCATCAGAACAAATCTCATCTACACATGGGAAACATGCACGTTGGAGCTGTGTCAAAGCCTCTGTTTAGGAGAACCCTTCAGGGCCCCAGGGCCACCGCTTCATTCCAAGGACTCCATAGACACAAAAACATATTAGGACACATCCACAGGAGAGTCCATTTCAACTCAGCCTCCTCGGTTGCCCCCCACATCCAGCAGATCTAACCTGTCTTGTTGCTTGGAGACCATTGGAATGCGAGGTGGGGTACCCAGCCATACATCCTTAGAACCCTGCTCAGAATCGTTGGCCTAGAGCCAACCAACAGGTCTCAATTGTCCTGCAGAAGAATCTTTGCAGTTTGGAGCTTCTCACAACTCCCATCGTGGGAAAACCCCCATGTCCTCGTGATCCAACCCCCTTCAAGGAAGGGCCATCAGGTCAGAAAGTCCAACCTGAGCGATCGTCTGATCCTTGCCCTGACTTCAGATGCACGAGATCTCGATTGAGGTCTGTAGATTGTGCCTGCCATATCCTCACCCAGAAACCTAGGACTAGCTTGGGTTCTCAGACTGCGTCCTCAGACTACTGGCCCACAAGCCCTCCAGTTGGGCAATCCAGAACTACAATGCCGCACTCTGCCTGCCCTACAGAAGTAAAACATTGCCCTCAATGCTACCCCGAAACCCCAAATGAGGATCAACCTGCACGCCATTCGGCTGTACCCCAAACATATAGGCTGACCTGGGCACTATTTCCCCTTCTGACCCAGCCTGAGCCTGGACCTCCTGGTCCCACCCAGACAGCTGGCCGCACACTGAGCACATCGGACCCGCCATGGCCTTAGGTCGTCATCTCTTCCCAACTGCGGTTTTCAGGCTCCAGAACCTAGACCTTATCTCCAACCACTGCCCAGGGTTGAAAATGATGCAGAAATCAGAACTCTTTCCCCATGGCAAGAAACCTAGTGGTTCGCATGTTGTCCAACGTTCAGTGTAGTAGAAACAAGCGTGGCCCATGAGGCCCAGCCCATGCTTGCGGGCCACATTGGTCACAAACACACATTGTGACCCTCAGCCTGAGCCCAGTCCTCAGGTAAGGCCTCTCAGGGCCTATATGAAGAGACTGCATATTGGGCTTGCCATGCCCCTAGGCCCCAATTTTTAACCATAGTTCGGGTTGTCCCTTCACTCTTCCCCAGGGCTCTGCTTTGGAATTCCTCTTTTGGTGGGACACCTGAGGTAACAAACCTGAAAGGAGTCCTCCCATCCCACAGATTGACGAAAACCAATTGGGATTGGGCCAAATCCACAGAGAGGAAGATTCGTCCATGGCCCATGAGACCTCCCCAACATTCCTCGGCCATCGCACAAACAAAATCCAGAGAAAAAAGCCTGAGCAAGCGCCTCAGACTCGCTCATTCTTCATATCCTGAAGAGTTCTTCTCATGGTTTGTAGATCGGGCGTGCCATACCTACGTCCCCAAACTTAAGCTGAGTTTGTGTTTTCAGTCTTCTGTCCTCAAAGTCCTGGGCCACACTCCCTCCAGGCTGGGGCCCCTGGAGCCACACATTAGGACTTCCCCCACCCAATCTATGGGAATTCTGCCCATTCCATTGTCAAAAATCGTACAAATTAGGAGAACCCTCCAAAGTCCCTGAGGCCATCCCAATAGTTTAGGTCGCCCGGGACAAAAAAGGGCGGTTGATACCGGCTGAGCATCTACCTCCACTCATCTACCTCCACTCATACCAAGAAGATTGAACCAGACAGGACCCGAGGCCATTATCGGATCCATTGCTTTGGTTTACAAGCATGTCTCCTCAAAAGCCTGGATTCCAATACCAGCAGAGGGGATTTCCTGAGGCACCCATCAGAACAAATCTCGTCTCCACAAGGAAACTTGTGCATGGGAGCTATGCCAAAGCTTAGGAGAATACTTCAGGGTCCCGGTGCCACCTCCCCATTGCAAGGCCCTCATGGACACAAACACACGTTAGGACCCATTCTCTGGAAAGTGCACTTCAACTCAGCCACCCCGGTTGCTCCCGCAGATCCATTAGATATAAACTGTCTTGTTGCTAGGAGACAATTGGAAGGCGAGTCGGACTTCCCAGGCATTCATCCTGGAACAGTGCTCTGGAGTCATTCCATATGGGATGTCCTGGAGCTGTCCAACAGGTCTCAATTGTCCCGCAGAAGGAATCCTTGAAGGGGGCATCCCACATCTCCCAACGTGGAAAACCTCCATGGCCTCGAGATTCCGCTCCCTTCATGAAGGGGCCGTCATGCACAGAAACTCCAACCTGAGCCAACGTCGGATCCTCGCCCTGACTTCAGATGCATGAGATATTGGTTCAGATCTGCAGGGGGTACCTGCCGTGCCCATACCCTGAATCCGAAGACTAGCTTGTGTTCTCAGACTTCCGTCCTCACTCTCCTGGCCCCGAAGCCCTCAGGTTTGGCAATTCCGGACCGACAATGAAGCACTCTGCCTGCACTCTAGAAAAAATGTATTGCCTAATGAGCTCCCCAGGCAGCTTAAATGAGGATAAACCTACACGGCACTCGAATGTACCCAAATTATATAGTCTAACCTGGGCACTAATACACTGTCTGACACAACCTGAACCCGGACCTGCTGACCAACACCCAGACAGCTGACCGCACCCTGAGAACATCAGACCCGCCATGGCCTTAGGTCATCATCTCTTCCCTACCTCAGTTTTCAGGCTTCAGAACCTAGACCTTATCTCCAATCACTGCCCACGGGTGACTGTGATGCAGAAATCAGAACTCTTCCTGACCCATGGCAAGAAACCTTGTGGTTGGCATGTTGTCCAATGTTCAGTGTAGGAGAAACCAGCATTCACCCTGAGGCCCCGCCCATTCTTGAGTGCGACGAGTGCATAAACACGCATTGTGACCTCAGCGTGAGTCCTGTCCTCTAGTAAGTCCTCTCAGTGGCTGGACCATTAGATGTCATAATGGGCTTGACATGTCCCTAGTCCCCAATTTTTAACCAGATTTCTGGTTGTCCAGTCGCCCCACCCCAGGGCTCTACTCTGGAATCCCTCATTTGGTGGGACATCTGAGGTTGAAAAACAAAATGAAACAAATCGACAACAACAACAAAAAAACGGACTTCTTCCAACCCCAGAATGACCGCAAACTCTTTGGAGGGGACCGAACCCCCAGAGAGTAAGACTCGTCCATTTCCCATGAAGTCACCCGGCAATTTCACGACCATGAGTGACACGATATCCAGAGACAAAAACTTGAGCAAGAGCCTCACACTCGCCCTTTTTTCATATCCCGAAGTGTTCTCCTCATGGTCTGTAGATCAGTCCTGCCATACCTATGACCCAAAACATAAGCCGAGTTTGTGTTTTCAGACAACTGTCCAAACAGCTCTGGCCTACACACCCTACAGGCTCAGGGCCCTGGAGCCAAACCTGAGGACTGTACTTGCCCTCTCCTAGGGAATTGTATGTGCCCATTCCAATGGCCATAACCCTACTAATAGGATAACCTCCAAAGTCCCTGAGGCCATCCCAATAGTTGTGGCTTCCCAGGACAAACAGGGGCAATCTGAGCCCATCTGAGGACCTACCTGCACTCAGACCAGTAGACTGATGTCCCCAGAGGTAAAAAGGAACGAACAGGCCCCTAGGCACTAATCGGATCCATTGCTTTGGTTTCCAGGCATCTCTCCTCAGAGGCCTGGATTTCAATACCAGCATATGGCTGTTTCTTGACTCACCCATCAGAACAAATCTCATCTACACATGGGAAACATGCACGTTGGAGCTGTGTCAAAGCCTCTGTTTAGGAGAACCATTCAGGGCCCAGGGCCACCGCTTCATTCCAAGGTCTCCATAGACACAAAAACATATTAGGACACATCCACAGGAGAGTCCATTTCAACTCAGCCTCCTCGGTTGCCCCCCACATCCAGCAGATCTAACCTGTCTTGTTGCTTGGAGACAATTGGAATGCGAGGTGGGCTACCCAGCCATCCATCCTTAGAACCCTGCTCGGAATCGTTGGCCTGGAGCCAACCAACAGGTCTCAATTGTCCTGCAGAAGAATCTTTGCAGTTTGGAGCTTCTCACAACTCCCATCGTGGGAAAACCCCCATGTCCTCGTGATCCAACCCCCTTCAAGAAAGGGCCAACAGGGCAGAAAGTCCAACCTGAGCGATCGTCTGATCCTTGCCCTGACTTCAGATGCACGAGATCTCTATTGAGGTCTGTAGATTGTGCCTGCCATATCCTCACCCAGAAACCTAGGCCTAGCTTGGGTTCTCAGACTCCGTCCTCAGACTACTGGCCCACAAGCCCTCCAGTTGGGCAATCCAGAACTACAATGCCGCACTCTGCCTGCCCTACAGAAGTAAAACATTGCCCTCAGGGCTACCCCGAAACCCCAAATGAGGATCAACCTGCACGCCATTCGGCTGTACCCCAAACATATAGGCTGACCTGGGCACTATTTCCCCTTCTGACCCAGCCTGAGCCTGGACCTCCTGGTCCCACCCAGACAGATGGCCGCACACTGAGCACATCGGACCCGCCATGGCCTAAGGTCGTCATCTCTTCCCAACTGCGGTTTTCAGGCTCCAGAACCTAGACCTTATCTCCAACCACTGCCCAGGGTTGAAAATGATGCAGAAATCAGAACTCTTTCCCCATGGCAAGAAACCTTGTGCTTGGCATGTTGTCCAACGTTCAGTGTAGTTGAAATAAGGGTGGCCCATGAGGCCCAGCCCATGCTTGCGGGCCACATTGGTCACAAACACACATTGTGACCCTCAGCCTGAGCCCAGTCCTCAGGTAAGGCCTCTCAGGGCCTATATGAAGAGACAGCATATTGGGCTTGCCATGCCCCTAGGCCCCAATTTTTAACCATAGTTCGGGTTGTCCCTTCACTCTTCCCCAGGGCTCTGCTTTGGAATTCCTCTTTTGGTGGGACACCTGAGGTAACAAACCTGAAAGGAGTCCTCCCATCCCACAGATTGACGAAAAACAATTGGGATCGGGCCAAATCCACAGAGAGGAAGATTCGTCCATGGCCCATGAGACCTCCCCAACATTCCACGGCCATCGCTGAAACAAAATCCAGAGAAAAAAGCCTGAGCAAGCGCCTCAGACTCGCTCATTCTTCATGTCCTGAAGAGTTCTTCTCATGGTTTGTAGATCGGGCGTGCCATACCTACGTCCCCAAACTTAAGCTGAATTTGTGTTTTCAGTCTTCTGTCCTCAAAGTCCTGGGCCACACTCCCTCCAGGCTGGGGCCCCTGGAGCCACACATTAGGACGGCCCACACCCAATCCATGGGAATTCTGCCCATTCCATTGTCAAAAATCGTACAAATTAGGAGAACCCTCCAAAGTCCCTGAGGCCATCCCAATAGTGTAGGTCGCCCGGGACAAAAAAGGGTGGTTGATACCGGCTGAGCATCTACCTCCACTCATCTACCTCCACTCATACCAAGAAGATTGAAGCAGACAGGACCCGAGGCCATTATCGGATCCATTGCTTTGGTTTACAGGCATGTCTCCTCAAAAGCCTGGATTCCAATACCAGCAGAGGGGATTTCCTGAGGCACCCATCAGAACAAATCTCGTCTCCACAAGGAAACTTGTGCATGGGAGCTATGCCAAAGCTTAGGAGAATACTTCAGGGTCCCGGTGCCACCTCCCCATTCCAAGGCCCTCATGGACACAAACACACGTTAGGACCCATCCTCTGGAAAGTGCATTTCAACTCAGCCACCCCGGTTGCTCCCGCAGATCCATTAGATCTAAACTGTCTTGTTGCTAGGAGACAATTGGAAGGCGAGGCGGACTTCCCAGGCATCCATCCTGGAACAGTGCTCTGGAGTCATTCCATATGGGATGTCCTGGAGCTGTCCAACAGGTCTCAATTGTCCCGCAGAAGGAATCCTTGAAGGGGGCATCCCACATCTCCCAACGTGGAAAACCTCCATGGCCTCGAGATTCCGCTCCCTTCATGAAGGGGCCGTCATGCACAGAAACTCCAACCTGAGCCAACGTCGGATCCTCGCCCTGACTTCAGATGCATGAGATATTGGTTCAGATCTGCAGGGGGTACCTGCCGTGCCCTTACCCTGAATCCGAAGACTAGCTTGTGTTCTCAGACTTCCGTCCTCACTCTCCTGGCCCCGAAGCCCTCAGGTTTGGCAATTCCGGACCGACAATGAAGCACTCTGCCTGCCCTCTAGAAAAAATGTATTGCCTAATGAGCTCCCCAGGCAGCTTAAATGAGGATAAACCTACACGGCACTCGAATGTACCCAAATTATATAGTCTAACCTGGGCACTAATGCACTGTCTGACACAACCTGAGCCCGGACCTGCTGACCAACACCCAGACAGCTGACCGCACCCTGAGAACATCAGACCCGCCATGGCCTTAGGTCATCATCTCTTCCCTACCTCAGTTTTCAGGCTTCAGAACCTAGACCTTATCTCCAATCACTGCCCACGGGTGATTGTGATGCAGAAATCAGAACTCTTCCTGACCCATGGCAAGAAACCTTGTGGTTGGCATGTTGTCCAACGTTCAGTGTAGGAGAAACCAGCATTCACCCTGAGGCCCCGCCCATTCTTGAGTGCGACGAGTGCATAAACACGCATTGTGACCTCAGCGTGAGTCCTGTCCTCTAGTAAGTCCTTTCAGTGGCTGGACCATTAGATGTCATAATGGGCTTGACATGTCCCTAGTCCCCAATTTTTAACCAGATTTCTGGTTGTCCAGTCGCCCCACCCCAGGGCTCTACTCTGGAATCCCTCATTTGGTGGGACATCTGAGGTTGAAAAACAAAATGAAACAAATCGACAACAACAACAAAAAAACGGACTTCTTCCAACCCCAGAATGACCGCAAACTCTTTGGAGGGGACCGAACCCCCAGAGAGTAAGACTCGTCCATTTCCCATGAAGTCACCCGGCAATTTCACGACCATGAGTGACCCGATATCCAGAGACAAAAACTTGAGCAAGAGCCTCACACTCGCCCTTTTTTCATATCCCGAAGTGTTCTCCTCATGGTCTGTAGATCAGTCCTGCCATACCTATGACCCAAAACATAAGCCGAGTTTGTGTTTTCAGACAACTGTCCAAACAGCTCTGGCCTACACACCCTACAGGCTCAGGGCCCTGGAGCCAAACCTGAGGACTGTACTTGCCCTCTCCTAGGGAATTGTATGTGCCCATTCCAATGGCCATAACCCTACTAATAGGATAACCTCCAAAGTCCCTGAGGCCATCCCAAGAGTTATGGCTTCCCAGGACAAACAGGGGCAATCTGAGCCCATCTGAGCACCTACCTGCACTCAGACCCGTAGACTGATGTCCCCAGAGGTAAAAGGAACGAACAGGCCCCTAGGCACTAATCGGAACCATTGCTTTGGTTTCCAGGCATCTCTCCTCAGAGGCCTGGATTTCAATACCAGCATATGGCTGTTTCTTGACTCACCCATCAGAACTAATCTCATCTACACATGGGAAACATGCACGTTGGAGCTGTGTCAAAGCCTCTGTTTAGGAGAACCCTTCAGGGCCCCAGGGCCACCGCTTCATTCCAAGGTCTCCATAGACACAAAAACATATTAGGACACATCCACAGGAGAGTCCATTTCAACTCAGCCTCCTCGGTTGCCCCCCACATCCAGCAGATCTAACCTGTCTTGTTGCTTGGAGACAATTGGAATGCGAGGTGGGCTACCCAGCCATCCATCCTTAGAACCCTGCTCGGAATCGTTGGCCTGGAGCCAACCAACAGGTCTCAATTGTCCTGCAGAAGAATCTTTGCAGTTTGGAGCTTCTCACAACTCCCATCGTGGGAAAACCCCCATGTCCTCGTGATCCAACCCCCTTCAAGAAAGGGCCATCAGGGCAGAAAGTCCAACCTGAGCGATCGTCTGATCCTTGCCCTGACTTCAGATGCACGAGATCTCTATTGAGGTCTGTAGATTGTGCCTGCCATATCCTCACCCAGAAACCTAGGCCTAGCTTGGGTTCTCAGACTCCGTCCTCAGACTACTGGCCCACAAGCCCTCCAGTTGGGCAATCCAGAACTACAATGCCGCACTCTGCCTGCCCTACAGAAGTAAAACATTGCCCTCAGGGCTACCCCGAAACCCCAAATGAGGATCAACCTGCACGCCATTCGGCTGTACCCCAAACATATAGGCTGACCTGGGCACTATTTCCCCTTCTGACCCAGCCTGAGCCTGGACCTCCTGGTCCCACCCAGACAGCTGGCTGCACACTGAACACATCGGACCCGCCATGGCCTTAGGTCGTCATCTCTTCCCAACTGCGGTTTTCAGGCTCCAGAACCTAGACCTTATCTCCAACCACTGCCCAGGGTTGAAAATGATGCAGAAATCAGAACTCTTTACCCATGGCAAGAAACCTTGTGGTTGGCATGTTGTCCAACGTTCAGTGTAGTTGAAACAAGCGTGGCCCATGAGGCCCAGCCCATGCTTGCGGGCCACATTGGTCACAAACACACATTGTGACCCTCAGCCTGAGCCCAGTCCTCAGGTAAGGCCTCTCCGGGCCTATATGAAGAGACAGCATATTGGGCTTGCCATGCCCTAGGCCCCAATTTTTAACCATAGTTCGGGTTGTCCCTTCACTCTTCCCCAGGGCTCTGCTTTGGAATTCCTCTTTTGGTGGGACACCTGAGGTAACAAACCTGAAAGGAGTCCTCCCATCCCACAGATTGACGAAAAACAATTGGGATCGGGCCAAATCCACAGAGAGGAAGATTCGTCCATGGCCCATGAGACCTCCCCAACATTCCACGGCCATCGCTGAAACAAAATCCAGAGATAAAAGCCTGAGCAAGCGCCTCAGACTCGCTCATTCTTCATATCCTGAAGAGTTCTTCTCATGGTTTGTAGATCGGGCGTGCCATACCTACGTCCCCAAACTTAAGCTGAATTTGTGTTTTCAGGCTTCTGTCCTCAAAGTCCTGGGCCACACTCCCTCCAGGCTGGGGCCCCTGGAGCCACACATTAGGACTGCCCCCACCCAATCCATGGGAATTCTGCCCATTCCATTGTCAAAAATCGTACAAATTAGGAGAACCCTCCAAAGTCCCTGAGGCCATCCCAATAGTGTAGGTCGCCCGGGACAAAAAAGGGCGGTTGATACCGGCTGAGCATCTACCTCCACTCATCTACCTCCACTCATACCAAGAAGATTGAACCAGACAGGACCCGAGGCCATTATCGGATCCATTGCTTTGGTTTACAGGCATGTCTCCTCAAAAGCCTGGATTCCAATACCAGCAGAGGGGATTTCCTGAGGCACCCATCAGAACAAATCTCGTCTCCACAAGGAAACTTGTGCATGGGAGCTATGCCAAAGCTTAGGAGAATACTTCAGGGTCCCGGTGCCACCTCCCCATTCCAAGGCCCTCATGGACACAAACACACGTTAGGACCCATCCTCTGGAAAGTGCATTTCAACTCAGCCACCCCGGTTGCTCCCGCAGATCCATTAGATCTAAACTGTCTTGTTGCTAGGAGACAATTGGAAGGCGAGGCGGACTTCCCAGGCATCCATCCTGGAACAGTGCTCTGGAGTCATTCCATATGGGATGTCCTGGAGCTGTCCAACAGGTCTCAAGTGTCCCGCAGAAGGAATCCTTGAAGGGGCATCCCACATCTCCCAACGTGGAAAACCTCCATGGCCTCGAGATTCCGCTCCCTTCATGAAGGGGCCGTCATGCACAGAAACTCCAACCTGAGCCAACGTCGGATCCTCGCCCTGACTTCAGATGCATGAGATATTGGTTCAGATCTGCAGGGGGTACCTGCCGTGCCCTTACCCTGAATCCGAAGACTAGCTTGTGTTCTCAGACTTCCGTCCTCACTCTCCTGGCCCCGAAGCCCTCAGGTTTGGCAATTCCGGACCGACAATGAAGCACTCTGCCTGCCCTCTAGAAAAAATGTATTGCCTAATGAGCTCCCCAGGCAGCTTAAATGAGGATAAACCTACACGGCACTCGAATGTACCCAAATTATATAGTCTAACCTGGGCACTAATGCACTGTCTGACACAACCTGAGCCCGGACCTGCTGACCAACACCCAGACAGCTGACCGCACCCTGAGAACATCAGACCCGCCATGGCCTTAGGTCATCATCTCTTCCCTACCTCAGTTTTCAGGCTTCAGAACCTAGACCTTATCTCCAATCACTGCCCACGGGTGACTGTGATGCAGAAATCAGAACTCTTCCTGACCCATGGCAAGAAACCTTGTGGTTGGCATGTTGTCCAACGTTCAGTGTAGGAGAAACCAGCATTCACCCTGAGGCCCCGCCCATTCTTGAGTGCGACGAGTGCATAAACACGCATTGTGACCTCAGCGTGAGTCCTGTCCTCTAGTAAGTCCTCTCAGTGGCTGGACCATTAGATGTCATAATGGGCTTGACATGTCCCTAGTCCCCAATTTTTAACCAGATTTCTGGTTGTCCAGTCGCCCCACCGCAGGGCTCTACTCTGGAATCCCTCATTTGGTGGGACATCTGAGGTTGAAAAACAAAATGAAACAAATCGACAACAACAACAAAAAAACGGACTTCTTCCAACCCCAGAATGACCGCAAACTCTTTGGAGGGGACCGAACCCCCAGAGAGTAAGACTCGTCCATTTCCCATGAAGTCACCCGGCAATTTCACGAGCATGAGTGACACGATATCCAGAGACAAAAACTTGAGCAAGAGCCTCACACTCGCCCTTTTTTCATATCCCGAAGTGTTCTCCTCATGGTCTGTAGATCAGTCCTGCCATACCTATGACCCAAAACATAAGCCGAGTTTGTGTTTTCAGACAACTGTCCAAACAGCTCTGGCCTACACACCCTACAGGCTCAGGGCCCTGGAGCCAAACCTGAGGACTGTACTTGCCCTCTCCTAGGGAATTGTATGTGCCCATTCCAATGGCCATAACCCTACTAATAGGATAACCTCCAAAGTCCCTGAGGCCATCCCAAGAGTTATGGCTTCCCAGGACAAACAGGGGCAATCTGAGCCCATCTGAGCACCTACCTGCACTCAGACCCGTAGACTGATGTCCCCAGAGGTAAAAGGAACGAACAGGCCCTAGGCACTAATCGGAACCATTGCTTTGGTTTCCAGGCATCTCTCCTCAGAGGCCTGGATTTCAATACCAGCATATGGCTGTTTCTTGACTCACCCATCAGAACAAATCTCATCTACACATGGGAAACATGCACGTTGGAGCTGTGTCAAAGCCTCTGTTTAGGAGAACCCTTCAGGGCCCAGGGCCACCACTTCATTCCAAGGTCTCCATAGACACAAAAACATATTAGGACACATCCACAGGAGAGTCCATTTCAACTCAGCCTCCTCAGTTGCCCCCCACATCCAGCAGATCTAACCTGTCTTGTTGCTTGGAGACAATTGGAATGCGAGGTGGGCTACCCAGCCATCCATCCTTAGAACCCTGCTCGGAATCGTTGGCCTGGAGCCAACCAACAGGTCTCAATTGTCCTGCAGAAGAATCGTTGCAGTTTGGAGCTTCTCACAACTCCCATTGTGGGAAAACCCCCATGTCCTCGTGATCCAACCCCCTTCAAGAAAGGGCCATCAGGGCAGAAAGTCCAACCTGAGCGATCGTCTGATCCTTGCCCTGACTTCAGATGCACGGGATCTCTATTGAGGTCTGTGGATTGTGCCTGCCATATCCTCACCCAGAAACCTAGGCCTAGCTTGGGTTCTCAGACTCCGTCCTCAGACTACTGGCACACAAGCCCTCCAGTTGGGCAATCCAGAACTACAATGCCGCACTCTGCCTGCCCTACAGAAGTAAAACATTGCCCTCAGGGCTACCCCGAAACCGCAAATGAGGATCAACCTGCACGCCATTCGGCTGTACCCCAAACATATAGGCTGACCTGGGCACTATTTCCCCTTCTGACCCAGCCTGAGCCTGGACCTCCTGGTCCCACCCAGACAGCTGGCCGCACACTGAGCACATCGGACCCGCCATGGCCTTAGGTCGTCATCTCTTCCCAACTGCGGTTTTCAGGCTCCAGAACCTAGACCTTATCTCCAACCACTGCCCAGGGTTGAAAATGATGCAGAAATCAGAACTCTTTCCCCATGGCAAGAAACCTTGTGGTTGGCATGTTGTCCAACGTTCAGTGTAGTTGAAACAAGCGTGGCCCATGAGGCCCAGCCCATGCTTGCGGGCCACATTGGTCACAAACACACATTGTGACCCTCAGCCTGAGCCCAGTCCTCAGGTAAGGCCTCTCAGGGCCTATATGAAGAGACAGCATATTGGGCTTGCCATGCCCCTAGGCCCCAATTTTTAACCATAGTTCGGGTTGTCCCTTCACTCTTCCCCAGGGCTCTGCTTTGGAATTCCTCTTTTGGTGGGACACCTGAGGTAACAAACCTGAAAGGAGTCCTCCCATCCCACAGATTGACGAAAAACAATTGGGATCAGGCCACATCCACAGAGAGGAAGATTCGTCCATGGCCCATGAGACCTCCCCAACATTCCACGGCCATCGCTGAAACAAAATCCAGAGACAAAAGCCTGAGCAAGCGCCTCAGACTCGCTCATTCTTCATATCCTGAAGAGTTCTTCTCATGGTTTGTAGATCGGGCGTGCCATACCTACGTCCCCAAACTTAAGCTGAGTTTGTGTTTTCAGTCTTCTGTCCTCAAAGTCCTGGGCCACACTCCCTCCAGGCTGGGGCCCCTGGAGCCACACATTAGGACTGCCCCCACCGAATCCATGGGAATTCTGCCCATTCCATTGTCAAAAATCGTACAAATTAGGAGAACCCTCCAAAGTCCCTTAGGCCATCCCAATAGTGTAGGTCACCCGGGACATAAAGGGCGGTTGATACCGGCTGAGCATCTACCTCCACTCATCTACCTCCACTCATACCAAGAAGATTGAACCAGACAGGACCCGAGGCCATTATCGGATCCATTGCTTTGGTTTACAGGCATGTCTCCTCAAAAGCCTGGATTCCAATAACAGCAGAGGGGATTTCCTGAGGCACCCATCAGAACAAATCTCGTCTCCACAAGGAATCTTTTGCATGGGAGCTATGCCAAAGCTTAGGAGAATACTTCAGGGTCCCGGTGCCACCTCCCCATTCCAAGGCCCTCATGGACACAAACACACGTTAGGACCCATCCTCTGGAAAGTGCATTTCAACTCAGCCACCCCGGTTGCTCCCGCAGATCCATTAGATCTAAACTGTCTTGTTGCTAGGAGACAATTGGAAGGCGAGGCGGACTTCCCAGGCATCCATCCTGGAACAGTGCTCTGGAGTCATTCCATATGGGATGTCCTGGAGCTGTCCAACAGGTCTCAATTGTCCCGCAGAAGGAATCCTTGAAGGGGCATCCCACATCTCCCAACGTGGAAAACCTCCATGGCCTCGAGATTCCGCTCTCTTCATGAAGGGGCCGTCATGCACAGAAACTCCAACCTGAGCCAACGTCGGATCCTCGCCCTGACTTCAGATGCATGAGATATTGGTTCAGATCTGCAGGGGGTACCTGCCGTGCCCTTACCCTGAATCCGAAGACTAGCTTGTGTTCTCAGACTTCCGTCCTCACTCTCCTGGCCCCGAAGCCCTCAGGTTTGGCAATTCCGGACCGACAATGAAGCACTCTGCCTGCCCTCTAGAAAAAATGTATTGCCTAATGAGCTCCCCAGGCAGCTTAAATGAGGATAAACCTACACGGCACTCGAATGTACCCAAATTATATAGTCTAACCTGGGCACTAATGCACTGTCTGACACAACCTGAGCCCGGACCTGCTGACCAACACCCAGACAGCTGACCGCACCCTGAGAACATCAGACCCGCCATGGCCTTAGGTCATCATCTCTTCCCTACCTCAGTTTTCAGGCTTCAGAACCTAGACCTTATCTCCAATCACTGCCCACGGGTGACTGTGATGCAGAAATCAGAACTCTTCCTGACCCATGGCAAGAAACCTTGTGGTTGGCATGTTGTCCAACGTTCAGTGTAGGAGAAACCAGCATTCACCCTGAGGCCCCGCCCATTCTTGAGTGCGACGAGTGCATAAACACGCATTGTGACCTCAGCGTGAGTCCTGTCCTCTAGTAAGTCCTTTCAGTGGCTGGACCATTAGATGTCATAATGGGCTTGACATGTCCCTAGTCCCCAATTTTTAACCAGATTTCTGGTTGTCCAGTCGCCCCACCCCAGGGCTCTACTCTGGAATCCCTCATTTGGTGGGACATCTGAGGTTGAAAAACAAAATGAAACAAATCGACAACAACAACAAAAAAACGGACTTCTTCCAACCCCAGTATGACCGCAAACTCTTTGGAGGGGACCGAACCCCCAGAGAGTAAGACTCGTCCATTTCCCATGAAGACACCCGGCAATTTCACGAGCATGAGTGACACGATATCCAGAGACAAAAACTTGAGCAAGAGCCTCACACTCGCCCTTTTTTCATATCCCGAAGTGTTCTCCTCATGGTCTGTAGATCAGTCCTGCCATACCTATGACCCAAAACATAAGCCGAGTTTGTGTTTTCAGACAACTGTCCAAACAGCTCTGGCCTACACACCCTACAGGCTCAGGGCCCTGGAGCCAAACCTGAGGACTGTACTTGCCCTCTCCAAGGGAATTGTATGTGCCCATTCCAATGGCCACAACCCTACTAATAGGATAACCTCCAAAGTCCCTGAGACCATCCCAAGAGTTATGGCTTCCCAGGACAAACAGGGGCAATCTGAGCCCATCTGAGCACCTACCTGCACTCAGACCCGTAGACTGATGTCCCCAGAGGTAAAAAGGAACGAACAGGCCCCTAGGCACTAATCGGATCCATTGCTTTGGTTTCCAGGCATCTCTCCTCAGAGGCCTGGATTTCAATACCAGCATATGGCTGTTTCTTGACTCACCCATCAGAACAAATCTCATCTACACATGGGAAACATGCACGTTGGAGCTGTGTCAAAGCCTCTGTTTAGGAGAACCCTTCAGGGCCCAGGGCCACCACTTCATTCCAAGGTCTCCATAGACACAAAAACATATTAGGACACATCCACAGGAGAGTCCATTTCAACTCAGCCTCCTCAGTTGCCCCCCACATCCAGCAGATCTAACCTGTCTTGTTGCTTGGAGACTATTGGAATGCGAGGTGGGCTACCCAGCCATCCATCCTTAGAACCCTGCTCGGAATCGTTGGCCTGGAGCCAACCAACAGGTCTCAATTGTCCTGCAGAAGAATGTTTGCAGTTTGGAGCTTCTCACAACTCCCATCGTGGGAAAACCCCCATGTCCTCGTGATCCAACCCCCTTCAAGAAAGGGCCATCAGGGCAGAAAGTCCAACCTGAGCGATCGTCTGATCCTTGCCCTGACTTCAGATGCACGAGATCTCTATTGAGGTCTGTAGATTGTGCCTGCCATATCCTCACCCAGAAACCTAGGCCTAGCTTGGGTTCACAGACTCCGTCCTCAGACTACTGGCCCACAAGCCCTCCAGTTGGGCAATCCAGAACTACAATGCCGCACTCTGCCTGCCCTACAGAAGTAAAACATTGCCCTCAGGGCTACCCCGAAACCGCAAATGAGGATCAACCTGCACGCCATTCGGCTGTACCCCAAACATATAGGCTGACCTGGGCACTATTTCCCCTTCTGACCCAGCCTGAGCCTGGACCTCCTGGTCCCACCCAGACAGCTGGCCGCACACTGAGCACATCGGACCCGCCATGGCCTTAGGTCGTCATCTCTTCCCAACTGCGGTTTTCAGGCTCCAGAACCTAGACCTTATCTCCAACCACTGCCCAGGGTTAAAAATGATGCAGAAATCAGAACTGTTCCCCATGGCAAGAACCTTGTGGTTGGCATGTTGTCCAACGTTCAGTGTAGTTGAAACAAGCGTGGCCCATGAGGCCCAGCCCATGCTTGCGGGCCACATTGGTCACAAACACACATTGTGACCCTCAGCCTGAGCCCAGTCCTCAGGTAAGGCCTCTCAGGGCCTATATGAAGAGACAGCATATTGGGCTTGCCATGCCCCTAGGCCCCAATTTTTAACCATAGTTCGGGTTGTCCCTTCACTCTTCCCCAGGGCTCTGCTTTGGAATTCCTCTTTTGGTGGGACACCTGAGGTAACAAACCTGAAAGGAGTCCTCCCATCCCACAGATTGACGAAAAACAATTGGGATCGGGCCAAATCCAGAGAGAGGAAGATTCTTCCATTGCCCATGAGACCTCCCCAACATTCCACGGCCATCGCTGAAACAAAATCCAGAGAAAAAAGCCTGAGCAAGCGCCTCAGACTCGCTCATTCTTCATATCCTGAAGAGTTCTTCTCATGGTTTGTAGATCGGGCGTGCCATACCTACGTCCCCAAACTTAAGCTGAATTTGTGTTTTCAGTCTTCTGTCCTCAAAGTCCTGGGCCACACTCCCTCCAGGCTGGGGCCCCTAGAGCCACACATTAGGACTTCCCCAACCCAATCTATGGGAATTCTGCCCATTCCATTGTCAAAAATCGTACAAATTAGGAGAACCCTCCAAAGTCCCTGAGGCCATCCCAATAGTGTAGGTCGCCCGGGACAAAAAAGGGCGGTTGATACCGGCTGAGCATCTACCTCCACTCATCTACCTCCACTCATACCAAGAAGATTGAAGCAGACAGGACCCGAGGCCATTATCGGATCCATTGCTTTGGTTTACAGGCATGTCTCCTCAAAAGCCTGGATTCCAATACCAGCAGAGGGGATTTCCTGAGGCACCCATCAGAACAAATCTCGTCTCCACAAGGAAACTTGTGCATGGGAGCTATGCCAAAGCTTAGGAGAATACTTCAGGGTCCCGGTGCCACCTCCCCATTCCAAGGCCCTCATGGACACAAACACACGTTAGGACCCATCCTCTGGAAAGTGCATTTCAACTCAGCCACCCCGGTTGCTCCCGCAGATCCATTAGATCTAAACTGTCTTGTTGCTAGGAGACAATTGGAAGGCGAGGCGGACTTCCCAGGCATCCATCCTGGAACAGTGCTCTGGAGTCATTCCATATGGGATGTCCTGGAGCTGTCCAACAGGTCTCAATTGTCCCGCAGAAGGAATCCTTGAAGGGGGCATCCCACATCTCCCAACGTGGAAAACCTCCATGGCCTCGAGATTCCGCTCCCTTCATGAAGGGGCCGTCATGCACAGAAACTCCAACCTGAACCAACGTCGGATCCTCGCCCTGACTTCAGATGCATGAGATATTGGTTCAGATCTGCAGGGGGTACCTGCCGTGCCCTTACCCTGAATCCGAAGACTAGCTTGTGTTCTCAGACTTCCGTCCTCACTCTCCTGGACCCGATGCCCTCAGGTTTGGCAATTCCGGACCGACAATGAAGCACTCTGCCTGCCCTATAGAAAAAATGTATTGCCTAATGAGCTCCCCAGGCAGCTTAAATGAGGATAAACCTACACGGCACTCGAATATACCCAAATTATATAGTCTAACCTGGGCACTAATGCACTGTCTGACACAACCTGAGCCCGGACCTGCTGACCAACACCCAGACAGCTGACCGCACCCTGAGAACATCAGACCCGCCATGGCCTTAGGTCATCATCTCTTCCCTACCTCAGTTTTCAAGCTTCAGAACCTAGACCTTATCTCCAATCACTGCCCACGGGTGACTGTGATGCAGAAATCAGAACTCTTCCTGACCCATGGCAAGAAACCTTGTGGTTGGCATGTTGTCCAACGTTCAGTGTAGGAGAAACCAGCATTCACCCTGAGGCCCCGCCCATTCTTGAGTGCGACGAGTGCATAAACACGCATTGTGTCCTCAGCGTGAGTCCTGTCCTCTAGTAAGTCCTTTCAGTGGCTGGAACATTAGATGTCATAATGGGCTTGACATGTCCCTAGTCCCCAATTTTTAACCAGATTTCTGGTTGTCCAGTCGCCCCACCCCAGGGCTCTACTCTGGAATCCCTCATTTGGTGGGACATCTGAGGTTGAAAAACAAAATGAAACAAATCGACAACAACAACAAAAAAACGGACTTCTTCCAACCCCAGAATGACCGCAAACTCTTTGGAGGGGACCGAACCCCCAGAGAGTAAGACTCGTCCATTTCCCATGAAGTCACCCGGCAATTTCACGACCATGAGTGACACGATATCCAGAGACAAAAACTTGAGCAAGAGCCTCACACTCGCCCTTTTTTCATATCCCGAAGTGTTCTCCTCATGGTCTGTAGATCAGTCCTGCCATACCTATGACCCAAAACATAAGCCGAGTTTGTGTTTTCAGACAACTGTCCAAACAGCTCTGGCCTACACACCCTACAGGCTCAGGGCCCTGGAGCCAAACCTGAGGACTGTACTTGCCCTCTCCTAGGGAATTGTATGTGCCCATTCCAATGGCCATAACCCTACTAATAGGATAACCTCCAAAGTCCCTGAGGCCATCCCAAGAGTTATGGCTTCCCAGGACAAACAGGGGCAATCTGAGCCCATCTGAGCACCTACCTGCACTCAGACCCGTAGACTGATGTCCCCAGAGGTAAAAGGAACGAACAGGCCCCTAGGCACTAATCGGAACCATTGCTTTGGTTTCCAGGCATCTCTCCTCAGAGGCCTGGATTTCAATACCAGCATATGGCTGTTTCTTGACTCACCCATCAGAACTAATCTCATCTACACATGGGAAACATGCACGTTGGAGCTGTGTCAAAGCCTCTGTTTAGGAGAACCCTTCAGGGCCCCAGGGCCACCGCTTCATTCCAAGGTCTCCATAGACACAAAAACATATTAGGACACATCCACAGGAGAGTCCATTTCAACTCAGCCTCCTCGGTTGCCCCCCACATCCAGCAGATCTAACCTGTCTTGTTGCTTGGAGACAATTGGAATGCGAGGTGGGCTACCCAGCCATCCATCCTTAGAACCCTGCTCGGAATCGTTGGCCTGGAGCCAACCAACAGGTCTCAATTGTCCTGCAGAAGAATCTTTGCAGTTTGGAGCTTCTCACAACTCCCATCGTGGGAAAACCCCCATGTCCTCGTGATCCAACCCCCTTCAAGAAAGGGCCATCAGGGCAGAAAGTCCAACCTGAGCGATCGTCTGATCCTTGCCCTGACTTCAGATGCACGAGATCTCTATTGAGGTCTGTAGATTGTGCCTGCCATATCCTCACCCAGAAACCTAGGCCTAGCTTGGGTTCTCAGACTCCGTCCTCAGACTACTGGCCCACAAGCCCTCCAGTTGGGCAATCCAGAACTACAATGCCGCACTCTGCCTGCCCTACAGAAGTAAAACATTGCCCTCAGGGCTACCCAGAAACCCCAAATGAGGATCAACCTGCACGCCATTCGGCTGTACCCCAAACATATAGGCTGACCTGGGCACTATTTCCCCTTCTGACCCAGCCTGAGCCTGGACCTCCTGGTCCCACCCAGACAGCTGGCTGCACACTGAACACATCGGACCCGCCATGGCCTTAGGTCGTCATCTCTTCCCAACTGCGGTTTTCAGGCTCCAGAACCTAGACCTTATCTCCAACCACTGCCCAGGGTTGAAAATGATGCAGAAATCAGAACTCTTTACCCATGGCAAGAAACCTTGTGGTTGGCATGTTGTCCAACGTTCAGTGTAGTTGAAAAAAGCGTGGCCCATGAGGCCCAGCCCATGCTTGCGGGCCACATTGGTCACAAACACACATTGTGACCCTCAGCCTGAGCCCAGTCCTCAGGTAAGGCCTCTCCGGGCCTATATGAAGAGACAGCATATTGGGCTTGCCATGCCCTAGGCCCCAATTTTTAACCATAGTTCGGGTTGTCCCTTCACTCTTCCCCAGGGCTCTGCTTTGGAATTCCTCTTTTGGTGGGACACCTGAGGTAACAAACCTGAAAGGAGTCCTCCCATCCCACAGATTGACGAAAAACAATTGGGATCGCGCCAAATCCACAGAGAGGAAGATTCGTCCATGGCCCATGAGACCTCCCCAACATTCCACGGCCATCGCTGAAACAAAATCCAGAGACAAAAGCCTGAGCAAGCGCCTCAGACTCGCTCATTCTTCATATCCTGAAGAGTTCTTCTCATGGTTTGTAGATCGGGCGTGCCATACCTACGTCCCCAAACTTAAGCTGAATTTGTGTTTTCAGTCTTCTGTCCGCAAAGTCCTGGGCCACACTCCCTCCAGGCTGGGGCCCCTGGAGCCACACATTAGGACTGCCCCCACCCAATCCATGGGAATTCTGCCCATTCCATTGTCAAAAATCGTACAAATTAGGAGAACCCTCCAAAGTCCCTGAGGCCATCCCAATAGTGTAGGTCGCCCGGGACAAAAAAGGGCGGTTGATACCGGCTGAGCATCTACCTCCACTCATCTACCTCCACTCATACCAAGAAGATTGAAGCAGACAGGACCCGAGGCCATTATCGGATCCATTGCTTTGGTTTACAGGCATGTCTCCTCAAAAGCCTGGATTCCAATACCAGCAGTGGGGATTTCCTGAGGCACCCATCAGAACAAATCTCGTCTCCACAAGGAAACTTGTGCATGGGAGCTATGCCAAAGCTTAGGAGAATACTTCAGGGTCCCGGTGCCACCTCCCCATTCCAAGGCCCTCATGGACACAAACACACGTTAGGACCCATCCTCTGGAAAGTGCATTTCAACTCAGCCACCCCGGTTGCTCCCGCAGATCCATTAGATCTAAACTGTCTTGTTGCTAGGAGACAATTGGAAGGCGAGGCGGACTTCCCAGGCATCCATCCTGGAACAGTGCTCTGGAGTCATTCCATATGGGATGTCCTGGAGCTGTCCAACAGGTCTCAAGTGTCCCGCAGAAGGAATCCTTGAAGGGGCATCCCACATCTCCCAACGTGGAAAACCTCCATGGCCTCGAGATTCCGCTCCCTTCATGAAGGGGCCGTCATGCACAGAAACTCCAACCTGAGCCAACGTCGGATCCTAGCCCTGACTTCAGATGCATGAGATATTGGTTCAGATCTGCAGGGGGTACCTGCCGTGCCCTTACCCTGAATCCGAAGACTAGCTTGTGTTCTCAGACTTCCGTCCTCACTCTCCTGGCCCCGAAGCCCTCAGGTTTGGCAATTCCGGACCGACAATGAAGCACTCTGCCTGCCCTCTAGAAAAAATGTATTGCCTAATGAGCTCCCCAGGCAGCTTAAATGAGGATAAACCTACACGGCACTCGAATGTACCCAAATTATATAGTCTAACCTGGGCACTAATGCACTGTCTGACACAACCTGAGCCCGGACCTGCTGACCAACACCCAGACAGCTGACCGCACCCTGAGAACATCAGACCCGCCATGGCCTTAGGTCATCATCTCTTCCCTACCTCAGTTTTCAGGCTTCAGAACCTAGACCTTATCTCCAATCACTGCCCACGGGTGACTGTGATGCAGAAATCAGAACTCTTCCTGACCCATGGCAAGAAACCTTGTGGTTGGCATGTTGTCCAACGTTCAGTGTAGGAGAAACCAGCATTCACCCTGAGGCCCCGCCCATTCTTGAGTGCGACGAGTGCATAAACACGCATTGTGACCTCAGCGTGAGTCCTGTCCTCTAGTAAGTCCTTTCAGTGGCTGGACCATTAGATGTCATAATGGGCTTGACATGTCCCTAGTCCCCAATTTTTAACCAGATTTCTGGTTGTCCAGTCGCCCCACCCCAGGGCTCTACTCTGGAATCCCTCATTTGGTGGGACATCTGAGGTTGAAAAACAAAATGAAACAAATCGACAACAACAACAAAAAAACGGACTTCTTCCAACCCCAGAATGACCGCAAACTCTTTGGAGGGGACCGAACCCCCAGAGAGTAAGACTCGTCCATTTCCCATGAAGTCACCCGGCAATTTCACGAGCATGAGTGACACGATATCCAGAGACAAAAACTTGAGCAAGAGCCTCACACTCGCCCTTTTTTCATATCCCGAAGTGTTCTCCTCATGGTCTGTAGATCAGTCCTGCCATACCTATGACCCAAAACATAAGCCGAGTTTGTGTTTTCAGACAACTGTCCAAACAGCTCTGGCCTACACACCCTACAGGCTCAGGGCCCTGGAGCCAAACCTGAGGACTGTACTTGCCCTCTCCTAGGGAATTGTATGTGCCCATTCCAATGGCCATAACCCTACTAATAGGATAACCTCCAAAGTCCCTGAGGCCATCCCAAGAGTTATGGCTTCCCAGGACAAACAGGGGCAATCTGAGCCCATCTGAGCATCTACCTGCACTCAGACCCGTAGACTGATGTCCACAGAGGTAAAAGGAACGAACAGGCCCTAGGCACTAATCGGAACCATTGCTTTGGTTTCCAGGCATCTCTCCTCAGAGGCCTGGATTTCAATACCAGCATATGGCTGTTTCTTGACTCACCCATCAGAACTAATCTCATCTACACATGGGAAACATGCACCTTGGAGCTGTGTCAAAGCCTCTGTTTAGGAGAACCCTTCAGGGCCCCAGGGCCACCGCTTCATTCCAAGGTCTCCATAGACACAAAAACATATTAGGACACATCCACAGGAGAGTCCATTTCACCTCAGCCTCCTCGGTTGCCCCCCACATCCAGCAGATCTAACCTGTCTTGTTGCTTGGAGACAATTGGAATGCGAGGTGGGCTACCCAGCCATCCATCCTTAGAACCCTGCTCGGAATCGTTGGCCTGGAGCCAACCAACAGGTCTCAATTGTCCTGCAGAAGAATCGTTGCAGTTTGGAGCTTCTCACAACTCCCATTGTGGGAAAACCCCCATGTCCTCGTGATCCAACCCCCTTCAAGAAAGGGCCATCAGGGCAGAAAGTCCAACCTGAGCGATCGTCTGATCCTTGCCCTGACTTCAGATGCACGGGATCTCTATTGAGGTCTGTGGATTGTGCCTGCCATATCCTCACCCAGAAACCTAGGCCTAGCTTGGGTTCTCAGACTCCGTCCTCAGACTACTGGCACACAAGCCCTCCAGTTGGGCAATCCAGAACTACAATGCCGCACTCTGCCTGCCCTACAGAAGTAAAACATTGCCCTCAGGGCTACCCCGAAACCGCAAATGAGGATCAACCTGCACGCCATTCGGCTGTACCCCAAACATATAGGCTGACCTGGGCACTATTTCCCCTTCTGACCCAGCCTGAGCCTGGACCTCCTGGTCCCACCCAGACAGCTGGCCGCACACTGAGCACATCGGACCCGCCATGGCCTTAGGTCGTCATCTCTTCCCAACTGCGGTTTTCAGGCTCCAGAACCTAGACCTTATCTCCAACCACTGCCCAGGGTTGAAAATGATGCAGAAATCAGAACTCTTTCCCCATGGCAAGAAACCTTGTGGTTGGCATGTTGTCCAACGTTCAGTGTAGTTGAAACAAGCGTGGCCCATGAGGCCCAGCCCATGCTTGCGGGCCACATTGGTCACAAACACACATTGTGACCCTCAGCCTGAGCCCAGTCCTCAGGTAAGGCCTCTCAGGGCCTATATGAAGAGACAGCATATTGGGCTTGCCATGCCCCTAGGCCCCAATTTTTAACCATAGTTCGGGGTGTCCCTTCACTCTTCCCCAGGGCTCTGCTTTGGAATTCCTCTTTTGGTGGGACACCTGAGGTAACAAACCTGAAAGGAGTCCTCCCATCCCACAGATTGACGAAAAACAATTGGGATCGGGCCAAATCCAGAGAGAGGAAGATTCTTCCATTGCCCTTGAGACCTCCCCAACATTCCACGGCCATCGCTGAAACAAAATCCTGAGAAAAAAGCCTGAGCAAGCGCCTCAGACTCGCTCATTCTTCATATCCTGAAGAGTTCTTCTCATGGTTTGTAGATCGGGCGTGCCATACCTACGTCCCCAAACTTAAGCTGAGTTTGTGTTTTCAGTCTTCTGTCCTCAAAGTCCTGGGCCACACTCCCTCCAGGCTGGGGCCCCTGGAGCCACACATTAGGACTGCCCCCACCCAATCCATGGGAATTCTGCCCATTCCATTGTCAAAAATCGTACAAATTAGGAGAACCCTCCAAAGTCCCTTAGGCCATCCCAATAGTGTAGGTCACCCGGGACATAAAGGGCGGTTGATACCGGCTGAGCATCTACCTCCACTCATCTACCTCCACTCATACCAAGAAGATTGAACCAGACAGGACCCGAGGCCATTATCGGATCCATTGCTTTGGTTTACAGGCATGTCTCCTCAAAAGCCTGGATTCCAATAACAGCAGAGGGGATTTCCTGAGGCACCCATCAGAACAAATCTCGTCTCCACAAGGAATCTTTTGCATGGGAGCTATGCCAAAGCTTAGGAGAATACTTCAGGGTCCCGGTGCCACCTCCCCATTCCAAGGCCCTCATGGACACAAACACACGTTAGGACCCATCCTCTGGAAAGTGCATTTCAACTCAGCCACCCCGGTTGCTCCCGCAGATCCATTAGATCTAAACTGTCTTGTTGCTAGGAGACAATTGGAAGGCGAGGCGGACTTCCCAGGCATCCATCCTGGAACAGTGCTCTGGAGTCATTCCATATGGGATGTCCTGGAGCTGTCCAACAGGTCTCAATTGTCCCGCAGAAGGAATCCTTGAAGGGGCATCCCACATCTCCCAACGTGGAAAACCTCCATGGCCTCGAGATTCCGCTCCCTTCATGAAGGGGCCGTCATGCACAGAAACTCCAACCTGAGCCAACGTCGGATCCTCGCCCTGACTTCAGATGCATGAGATATTGGTTCAGATCTGCAGGGGGTACCTGCCGTGCCCTTACCCTGAATCCGAAGACTAGCTTGTGTTCTCAGACTTCCGTCCTCACTCTCCTGGCCCCGAAGCCCTCAGGTTTGGCAATTCCGGACCGACAATGAAGCACTCTGCCTGCCCTCTAGAAAAAATGTATTGCCTAATGAGCTCCCCAGGCAGCTTAAATGAGGATAAACCTACACGGCACTCGAATATACCCAAATTATATAGTCTAACCTGGGCACTAATGCACTGTCTGACACAACCTGAGCCCGGACCTGCTGACCAACACCCAAACAGCTGACCGCACCCTGAGAACATCAGACCCGCCATGGCCTTAGGTCATCATCTCTTCCCTACCTCAGTTTTCAGGCTTCAGAACCTAGACCTTATCTCCAATCACTGCCCACGGGTGACTGTGATGCAGAAATCAGAACTCTTCCTGACCCATGGCAAGAAACCTTGTGGTTGGCATGTTGTCCAACGTTCAGTGTAGGAGAAACCAGCATTCACCCTGAGGCCCCGCCCATTCTTGAGTGCGACGAGTGCATAAACACGCATTGTGACCTCAGCGTGAGTCCTGTCCTCTAGTAAGTCCTTTCAGTGGCTGGACCATTAGATGTCATAATGGGCTTGACATGTCCCTAGTCCCCAATTTTTAACCAGATTTCTGGTTGTCCAGTCGCCCCACCCCAGGGCTCTACTCTGGAATCCCTCATTTGGTGGGACATCTGAGGTTGAAAAACAAAATGAAACAAATCGACAACAACAACAAAAAAACGGACTTCTTCCAACCCCAGTATGACCGCAAACTCTTTGGAGGGGACCGAACCCCCAGAGAGTAAGACTCGTCCATTTCCCATGAAGACACCCGGCAATTTCACGAGCATGAGTGACACGATATCCAGAGACAAAAACTTGAGCAAGAGCCTCACACTCGCCCTTTTTTCATATCCCGAAGTGTTCTCCTCATGGTCTGTAGATCAGTCCTGCCATACCTATGACCCAAAACATAAGCCGAGTTTGTGTTTTCAGACAACTGTCCAAACAGCTCTGGCCTACACACCCTACAGGCTCAGGGCCCTGGAGCCAAACCTGAGGACTGTACTTGCCCTCTCCAAGGGAATTGTATGTGCCCATTCCAATGGCCACAACCCTACTAATAGGATAACCTCCAAAGTCCCTGAGGCCATCCCAAGAGTTATGGCTTCCCAGGACAAACAGGGGCAATCTGAGCCCATCTGAGCACCTACCTGCACTCAGACCCGTAGACTGATGTCCCCAGAGGTAAAAAGGAACGAACAGGCCCCTAGGCACTAATCGGATCCATTGCTTTGGTTTCCAGGCATCTCTCCTCAGAGGCCTGGATTTCAATACCAGCATATGGCTGTTTCTTGACTCACCCATCAGAACAAATCTCATCTACACATGGGAAACATGCACGTTGGAGCTGTGTCAAAGCCTCTGTTTAGGAGAACCCTTCAGGGCCCAGGGCCACCACTTCATTCCAAGGTCTCCATAGACACAAAAACATATTAGGACACATCCACAGGAGAGTCCATTTCAACTCAGCCTCCTCGGTTGCCCCCCACATCCAGCAGATCTAACCTGTCTTGTTGCTTGGAGACTATTGGAATGCGAGGTGGGCTACCCAGCCATCCATCCTTAGAACCCTGCTCGGAATCGTTGGCCTGGAGCCAACCAACAGGTCTCAATTGTCCTGCAGAAGAATGTTTGCAGTTTGGAGCTTCTCACAACTCCCATCGTGGGAAAACCCCCATGTCCTCGTGATCCAACCCCCTTCAAGAAAGGGCCATCAGGGCAGAAAGTCCAACCTGAGCGATCGTCTGATCCTTGCCCTGACTTCAGATGCACGAGATCTCTATTGAGGTCTGTAGATTGTGCCTGCCATATCCTCACCCAGAAACCTAGGCCTAGCTTGGGTTCACAGACTCCGTCCTCAGACTACTGGCCCACAAGCCCTCCAGTTGGGCAATCCAGAACTACAATGCCGCACTCTGCCTGCCCTACAGAAGTAAAACATTGCCCTCAGGGCTACCCCGAAACCGCAAATGAGGATCAACCTGCACGCCATTCGGCTGTACCCCAAACATATAGGCTGACCTGGGCACTATTTCCCCTTCTGACCCAGCCTGAGCCTGGACCTCCTGGTCCCACCCAGACAGCTGGCCGCACACTGAGCACATCGGACCCGCCATGGCCTTAGGTCGTCATCTCTTCCCAACTGCGGTTTTCAGGCTCCAGAACCTAGACCTTATCTCCAACCACTGCCCAGGGTTGAAAATGATGCAGAAATCAGAACTGTTCCCCATGGCAAGAAACCTTGTGGTTGGCATGTTGTCCAACGTTCAGTGTAGTAGAAACAAGCGTGGCCCATGAGGCCCAGCCCATGCTTGCGGGCCACATTGGTCACAAACACACATTGTGACCCTCAGCCTGAGCCCAGTCCTCAGGTAAGGCCTCTCCGGGCCTATATGAAGAGACAGCATATTGGGCTTGCCATGCCCCTAGGCCCCAATTTTTAACCATAGTTCGGGTTGTCCCTTCACTCTTCCCCAGGGCTCTGCTTTGGAATTCCTCTTTTGGTGGGACACCTGAGGTAACAAACCTGAAAGGAGTCCTCCCATCCCACAGATTGACGAAAAACAATTGGGATCGGGCCAAATCCAGAGAGAGGAAGATTCTTCCATTGCCCATGAGACCTCCCCAACATTCCACGGCCATCGCTGAAACAAAATCCAGAGAAAAAAGCCTGAGCAAGCGCCTCAGACTCGCTCATTCTTCATATCCTGAAGAGTTCTTCTCATGGTTTGTAGATCGGGCGTGCCATACCTACGTCCCCAAACTTAAGCTGAATTTGTGTTTTCAGTCTTCTGTCCTCAAAGTCCTGGGCCACACTCCCTCCAGGCTGGGGCCCCTAGAGCCACACATTAGGACTTCCCCAACCCAATCTATGGGAATTCTGCCCATTCCATTGTCAAAAATCGTACAAATTAGGAGAACCCTCCAAAGTCCCTGAGGCCATCCCAATAGTGTAGGTCGCCCGGGACAAAAAAGGGCGGTTGATACCGGCTGAGCATCTACCTCCACTCATCTACCTCCACTCATACCAAGAAGATTGAAGCAGACAGGACCCGAGGCCATTATCGGATCCATTGCTTTGGTTTACAGGCATGTCTCCTCAAAAGCCTGGATTCCAATACCAGCAGAGGGGATTTCCTGAGGCACCCATCAGAACAAATCTCGTCTCCACAAGGAAACTTGTGCATGGGAGCTATGCCAAAGCTTAGGAGAATACTTCAGGGTCCCGGTGCCACCTCCCCATTCCAAGGCCCTCATGGACACAAACACACGTTAGGACCCATCCTCTGGAAAGTGCATTTAAACTCAGCCACCCCGGTTGCTCCCGCAGATCCATTAGATCTAAACTGTCTTGTTGCTAGGAGACAATTGGAAGGCGAGGCGGACTTCCCAGGCATCCATCCTGGAACAGTGCTCTGGAGTCATTCCATATGGGATGTCCTGGAGCTGTCCAACAGGTCTCAATTGTCCCGCAGAAGGAATCCTTGAAGGGGGCATCCCACATCTCCCAACGTGGAAAACCTCCATGGCCTCGAGATTCCGCTCCCTTCATGAAGGGGCCGTCATGCACAGAAACTCCAACCTGAACCAACGTCGGATCCTCGCCCTGACTTCAGATGCATGAGATATTGGTTCAGATCTGCAGTGGGTATCTGCCGTGCCCTTACCCTGAATCCGAAGACTAGCTTGTGTTCTCAGACTTCCGTCCTCACTCTCCTGGACCCGATGCCCTCAGGTTTGGCAATCCCGGACCGACAATGAAGCACTCTGCCTGCCCTATAGAAAAAATGTATTGCCTAATGAGCTCCCCAGGCAGCTTAAATGAGGATAAACCTACACGGCACTCGAATATACCCAAATTATATAGTCTAACCTGGGCACTAATGCACTGTCTGACACAACCTGAGCCCGGACCTGCTGACCAACACCCAGACAGCTGACCGCACCCTGAGAACATCAGACCCGCCATGGCCTTAGGTCATCATCTCTTCCCTACCTCAGTTTTCAAGCTTCAGAACCTAGACCTTATCTCCAATCACTGCCCACGGGTGACTGTGATGCAGAAATCAGAACTCTTCCTGACCCATGGCAAGAAACCTTGTGGTTGGCATGTTGTCCAACGTTCAGTGTAGGAGAAACCAGCATTCACCCTGAGGCCCCGCCCATTCTTGAGTGCGACGAGTGCATAAACACGCATTGTGACCTCAGCGTGAGTCCTGTCCTCTAGTAAGTCCTTTCAGTGGCTGGAACATTAGATGTCATAATGGGCTTGACATGTCCCTAGTCCCCAATTTTTAACCAGATTTCTGGTTGTCCAGTCGCCCCACCCCAGGGCTCTACTCTGGAATCCCTTATTTGGTGGGACATCTGAGGTTGAAAAACAAAATGAAACAAATCGACAACAACAACAAAAAAACGGACTTCTTCCAACCCCAGAATGACCGCAAACTCTTTGGAGGGGACCGAACCCCCAGAGAGTAAGACTCGTCCATTTCCCATGAAGTCACCCGGCAATTTCACGACCATGAGTGACACGATATCCAGAGACAAAAACTTGAGCAAGAGCCTCACACTCGCCCTTTTTTCATATCCCGAAGTGTTCTCCTCATGGTCTGTAGATCAGTCCTGCCATACCTATGACCCAAAACATAAGCCGAGTTTGTGTTTTCAGACAACTGTCCAAACAGCTCTGGCCTACACACCCTACAGGCTCAGGGCCCTGGAGCCAAACCTGAGGACTGTACTTGCCCTCTCCTAGGGAATTGTATGTGCCCATTCCAATGGCCATAACCCTACTAATAGGATAACCTCCAAAGTCCCTGAGGCCATCCCAAGAGTTATGGCTTCCCAGGACAAACAGGGGCAATCTGAGCCCATCTGAGCACCTACCTGCACTCAGACCCGTAGACTGATGTCCACAGAGGTAAAAGGAACGAACAGGCCCTAGGCACTAATCGGAACCATTGCTTTGGTTTCCAGGCATCTCTCCTCAGAGGCCTGGATTTCAATACCAGCATATGGCTGTTTCTTGACTCACCCATCAGAACTAATCTCATCTACACATGGGAAACATGCACCTTGGAGCTGTGTCAAAGCCTCTGTTTAGGAGAACCCTTCAGGGCCCCAGGGCCACCGCTTCATTCCAAGGTCTCCATAGACACAAAAACATATTAGGACACATCCACAGGAGAGTCCATTTCACCTCAGCCTCCTCGGTTGCCCCCCACATCCAGCAGATCTAACCTGTCTTGTTGCTTGGAGACAATTGGAATGCGAGGTGGGCTACCCAGCCATCCATCCTTAGAACCCTGCTCGGAATCGTTGGCCTGGAGCCAACCAACAGGTCTCAATTGTCCTGCAGAAGAATCGTTGCAGTTTGGAGCTTCTCACAACTCCCATTGTGGGAAAACCCCCATGTCCTCGTGATCCAACCCCCTTCAAGAAAGGGCCATCAGGGCAGAAAGTCCAACCTGAGCGATCGTCTGATCCTTGCCCTGACTTCAGATGCACGGGATCTCTATTGAGGTCTGTGGATTGTGCCTGCCATATCCTCACCCAGAAACCTAGGCCTAGCTTGGGTTCTCAGACTCCGTCCTCAGACTACTGGCACACAAGCCCTCCAGTTGGGCAATCCAGAACTACAATGCCGCACTCTGCCTGCCCTACAGAAGTAAAATATTGCCCTCAGGGCTACCCCGAAACCGCAAATGAGGCTCAACCTGCACGCCATTCGGCTGTACCCCAAACATATAGGCTGACCTGGGCACTATTTCCCCTTCTGACCCAGCCTGAGCCTGGACCTCCTGGTCCCACCCAGACAGCTGGCCGCACACTGAGCACATCGGACCCGCCATGGCCTTAGGTCGTCATCTCTTCCCAACTGCGGTTTTCAGGCTCCAGAACCTAGACCTTATCTCCAACCACTGCCCAGGGTTGAAAATGATGCAGAAATCAGAACTCTTTCCCCATGGCAAGAAACCTTGTGGTTGGCATGTTGTCCAACGTTCAGTGTAGTTGAAACAAGCGTGGCCCATGAGGCCCAGCCCATGCTTGCGGGCCACATTGGTCACAAACACACATTGTGACCCTCAGCCTGAGCCCAGTCCTCAGGTAAGGCCTCTCAGGGCCTATATGAAGAGACAGCATATTGGGCTTGCCATGCCCCTAGGCCCCAATTTTTAACCATAGTTCGGGTTGTCCCTTCACTCTTCCCCAGGGCTCTGCTTTGGAATTCCTCTTTTGGTGGGACACCTGAGGTAACAAACCTGAAAGGAGTCCTCCCATCCCACAGATTGACGAAAAACAATTGGGATCGGGCCAAATCCAGAGAGAGGAAGATTCTTCCATTGCCCATGAGACCTCCCCAACATTCCACGGCCATCGCTGAAACAAAATCCAGAGAAAAAAGCCTGAGCAAGCGCCTCAGACTCGCTCATTCTTCATATCCTGAAGAGTTCTTCTCATGGTTTGTAGATCGGGCGTGCCATACCTACGTCCCCAAACTTAAGCTGAGTTTGTGTTTTCAGTCTTCTGTCCTCAAAGTCCTGGGCCACACTCCCTCCAGGCTGGGGCCCCTGGAGCCACACATTAGGACTTCCCCAACCCAATCTATGGGAATTCTGCCCATTCCATTGTCAAAAATCGTACAAATTAGGAGAACCCTCCAAAGTCCCTGAGGCCATCCCAATAGTGTAGGTCGCCCGGGACAAAAAAGGGCGGTTGATACCGGCTGAGCATCTACCTCCACTCATCTACCTCCACTCATACCAAGAAGATTGAAGCAGACAGGACCCGAGGCCATTATCGGATCCATTGCTTTGGTTTACAGGCATGTCTCCTCAAAAGCCTGGATTCCAATACCAGCAGAGGGGATTTCCTGAGGCACCCATCAGAACAAATCTCGTCTCCACAAGGAAACTTGTGCATGGGAGCTATGCCAAAGCTTAGGAGAATACTTCAGGGTCCCGGTGCCACCTCCCCATTCCAAGGCCCTCATGGACACAAACACACGTTAGGACCCATCCTCTGGAAAGTGCATTTAAACTCAGCCACCCCGGTTGCTCCCGCAGATCCATTAGATCTAAACTGTCTTGTTGCTAGGAGACAATTGGAAGGCGAGGCGGACTTCCCAGGCATCCATCCTGGAACAGTGCTCTGGAGTCATTCCATATGGGATGTCCTGGAGCTGTCCAACAGGTCTCAATTGTCCCGCAGAAGGAATCCTTGAAGGGGGCATCCCACATCTCCCAACGTGGAAAACCTCCATGGCCTCGAGATTCCGCTCCCTTCATGAAGGGGCCGTCATGCACAGAAACTCCAACCTGAACCAACGTCGGATCCTCGCCCTGACTTCAGATGCATGAGATATTGGTTCAGATCTGCAGGGGGTACCTGCCGTGCCCTTACCCTGAATCCGAAGACTAGCTTGTGTTCTCAGACTTCCGTCCTCACTCTCCTGGCCCCGATGCCCTCAGGTTTGGCAATTCCGGACCGACAATGAAGCACTCTGCCTGCCCTATAGAAAAAATGTATTGTCTAATGAGCTCCCCAGGCAGCTTAAATGAGGATAAACCTACACGGCACTCGAATATACCCAAATTATATAGTTTAACCTGGGCACTAATGCACTGTCTGACACAACCTGAGCCCGGACCTGCTGACCAACACCCAGACAGCTGACCGCACCCTGAGAACATCAGACCCGCCATGGCCTTAGGTCATCATCTCTTCCCTACCTCAGTTTTCAAGCTTCAGAACCTAGACCTTATCTCCAATCACTGCCCACGGGTGACTGTGATGCAGAAATCAGAACTCTTCCTGACCCATGGCAAGAAACCTTGTGGTTGGCATGTTGTCCAACGTTCAGTGTAGGAGAAACCAGCATTCACCCTGAGGCCCCGCCCATTCTTGCGTGCGACGAGTGCATAAACACGCATTGTGACCTCAGCGTGAGTCCTGTCCTCTAGTAAGTCCTTTCAGTGGCTGGACCATTAGATGTCATAATGGGCTTGACATGTCCCTAGTCCCCAATTTTTAACCAGATTTCTGGTTGTCCAGTCGCCCCACCCCAGGGCTCTACTCTGGAATCCCTCATTTGGTGGGACATCTGAGGTTGAAAAACAAAATGAAACAAATCGACAACAACAACAAAAAAACGGACTTCTTCCAACCCCAGAATGACAGCAAACTCTTTGGAGGGGACCGAACCCCCAGAGAGTAAGACTCGTCCATTTCCCATGAAGTCACCCGGCAATTTCACGACCATGAGTGACACGATATCCAGAGACAAAAACTTGAGCAAGAGCCTCACACTCGCCCTTTTTTCATATCCCGAAGTGTTCTCCTCATGGTCTGTAGATCAGTCCTGCCATACCTATGACCCAAAACATAAGCCGAGTTTGTGTTTTCAGACAACTGTCCAAACAGCTCTGGCCTACACACCCTACAGGCTCAGGGCCCTGGAGCCAAACCTGAGGACTGTACTTGCCCTCTCCTAGGGAATTGTATGTGCCCATTCCAATGGCCATAACCCTACTAATAGGATAACCTCCAAAGTCCCTGAGGCCATCCCAAGAGTTATGGCTTCCCAGGACAAACAGGGGCAATCTGAGCCCATCTGAGCACCTACCTGCACTCAGACCCGTAGACTGATGTCCCCAGAGGTAAAAGGAACGAACAGGCCCCTAGGCACTAATCGGAACCATTGCTTTGGTTTCCAGGCACCTCTCCTCAGAGGCCTGGATTTCAATACCAGCATATGGCTGTTTCTTGACTCACCCATCAGAACTAATCTCATCTACACATGGGAAACATGCACCTTGGAGCTGTGTCAAAGCCTCTGTTTAGGAGAACCCTTCAGGGCCCCAGGGCCACCGCTTCATTCCAAGGTCTCCATAGACACAAAAACATATTAGGACACGTCCACAGGAGAGTCCATTTCAACTCAGCCTCCTCGGTTGCCCCCCACATCCAGCAGATCTAACCTGTCTTGTTGCTTGGAGACAATTGGAATGCGAGGTGGGCTACCCAGCCATCCATCCTTAGAACCCTGCTCGGAATCGTTGGCCTGGAGCCAACCAACAGGTCTCAATTGTCCTGCAGAAGAATCGTTGCAGTTTGGAGCTTCTCACAACTCCCATCGTGGGAAAACCCCCATGTCCTCGTGATCCAACCCCCTTCAAGAAAGGGCCATCAGGGCAGAAAGTCCAACCTGAGCGATCGTCTGATCCTTGCCCTGACTTCAGATGCACGGGATCTCTATTGAGGTCTGTGGATTGTGCCTGCCATATCCTCACCCAGAAACCTAGGCCTAGCTTGGGTTCTCAGACTCCGTCCTCAGACTACTGGCCCACAAGCCCTCCAGTTGGGCAATCCAGAAATACAATGCCGCACTCTGCCTGCCCTACAGAAGTAAAACATTGCCCTCAGGGCTACCCCGAAACCCCAAATGAGGATCAACCTGCACGCCATTCGGCTGTACCCCAAACATATAGGCTGACCTGGGCACTATTTCCCCTTCTGACCCAGCCTGAGCCTGGAACTCCTGGTCCCACCCAGACAGCTGGCCGCACACTGAGCACATCGGACCCGCCATGGCCTTAGGTCGTCATCTCTTCCCAACTGCGGTTTTCAGGCTCCAGAACCTAGACCTTATCTCCAACCACTGCCCAGGGTTGAAAATGATGCAGAAATCAGAACTCTTTCCCCATGGCAAGAAACCTTGTGGTTGGCATGTTGTCCAACATTCAGTGTAGTTGAAACAAGCGTGGCCCATGAGGCCCAGCCCATGCTTGCGGGCCACATTGGTCACAAACACACATTGTGACCCTCAGCCTGAGCCCAGTCCTCAGGTAAGGCCTCTCAGGGCCTATATGAAGAGACAGCATATTGGGCTTGCCATGCCCCTAGGCCCCAATTTTTAACCATAGTTCGGGTTGTCCCTTCACTCTTCCCCAGGGCTCTGCTTTGGAATTCCTCTTTTGGTGGGACACCTGAGGTAACAAACCTGAAAGGAGTCCTCCCATCCCACAGATTGACGAAAAACAATTGGGATCAGGCCACATCCACAGAGAGGAAGATTCGTCCATGGCCCATGAGACCTCCCCAACATTCCACGGCCATCGCTGAAACAAAATCCAGAGACAAAAGCCTGAGCAAGCGCCTCAGACTCGCTCATTCTTCATATCCTGAAGAGTTCTTCTCATGGTTTGTAGATCGGGCGTGCCATACCTACGTCCCCAAACTTAAGCTGAGTTTGTGTTTTCAGTCTTCTGTCCTCAAAGTCCTGGGCCACACTCCCTCCAGGCTGGGGCCCCTGGAGCCACACATTAGGACTGCCCCCACCCAATCCATGGGAATTCTGCCCATTCCATTGTCAAAAATCGTACAAATTAGGAGAACCCTCCAAAGTCCCTGAGGCCATCCCAATAGTGTAGGTCACCCGGGACATAAAGGGCGGTTGATACCGGCTGAGCATCTACCTCCACTCATCTACCTCCACTCATACCAAGAAGATTGAACCAGACAGGACCCGAGGCCATTATCGGATCCATTGCTTTGGTTTACAGGCATGTCTCCTCAAAAGCCAGGATTCCAATAACAGCAGAGGGGATTTCCTGAGGCACCCATCAGAACAAATCTCGTCTCCACAAGGAATCTTTTGCATGGGAGCTATGCCAAAGCTTAGGAGAATACTTCAGGGTCCCGGTGCCACCTCCCCATTCCAAGGCCCTCATGGACACAAAAACACGTTAGGACCCATCCTCTGGAAAGTGCATTTCAACTCAGCCACCCTGGTTGCTCCCGCAGATCCATTAGATCTAAACTGTCTTGTTGCTAGGAGACAATTCGAAGGCGAGGCGGACTTCCCAGGCATCCATCCTGGAACAGTGCTCTGGAGTCATTCCATATGGGATGTCCTGGAGCTGTCCAACAGGTCTCAATTGTCCCGCAGAAGGAATCCTTGAAGGGGGCATCCCACATCTCCCAACGTGGAAAACCTCCATGGCCTCGAGATTCCGCTCCCTTCATGAAGGGGCCGTCATGCACAGAAACTCCAACCTGAGCCAACGTCGGATCCTCGCCCTGACTTCAGATGCATGAGATATTGGTTCAGATCTGCAGGGGGTACCTGCCGTGCCCTTACCCTGAATCCGAAGACTAGCTTGTGTTCTCAGACTTCCGTCCTCACTCTCCTGGCCCCGAAGCCCTCAGGTTTGGCAATTCTGGACCGACAATAAAGCACTCTGCCTGCCCTCTAGAAAAAATGTATTGCCTAATGAGCTCCCCAGGCAGCTTAAATGAGGATAAACCTACACGGCACTCGAATGTACCCAAATTATATAGTCTAACCTGGGCACTAATGCACTGTCTGACACAACCTGAGCCCGGACCTGCTGACCAACACCCAGACAGCTGACCGCACCCTGAGAACCTCAGACCCGCCATGGCCTTAGGTCATCATCTCTTCCCTACCTCAGTTTTCAGGCTTCAGAACTTAGACCTTATCTCCAATCACTGCCCACGGGTGACTGTGATGCAGAAATCAGAACTCTTCCTGACCCATGGCAAGAAACCTTGTGGTTGGCATGTTGTCCAACGTTCAGTGTAGGAGAAACCAGCATTCACCCTGAGGCCCCGCCCATTCTTGAGTGCGACGAGTGCATAAATACGCATTGTGACCTCAGCGTGAGTCTTGTCCTCTAGTAAGTCCTCTCAGTGGCTGGACCATTAGATGTCATAATGGGCTTGACATGTCCCTAGTCCCCAATTTTTAACCAGATTTCTGGTTGTCCAGTCGCCCCACCCCAGGGCTCTCCTCTGGAATCCCTCATTTGGTGGGACATCTGAGGTTGAAAAACAAAATGAAACAAATCGACAACAACAACAAAAAAACGGACTTCTTCCATCCCCAGAATGACCCCAAACTCTGTGGACGGGACCGAACTCCCAGAGAGTAAGACTCGTCCATTTCCCATGAAGTCACCCGGCAATTTCACGACCATGAGTGACACGATATCCAGAGACAAAAACTTGAGCAAGAGCCTCACACTCGCCCTTTTTTCATATCCCGAAGTGTTCTCCTCATGGTCTGTAGATCAGTCCTGCCATACCTATGACCCAAAACATAAGCCGAGTTTGTGTTTTCAGACAACTGTCCAAACAGCTCTGGCCTACACACCCTACAGGCTCAGGGCCCTGGAGCCAAACCTGAGGACTGTACTTGCCCTCTCCAAGGGAATTGTATGTGCCCATTCCAATGGCCACGACCCTACTAATAGGATAACCTCCAAAGTCCCTGAGGCCATCCCAAGAGTTATGGCTTCCCAGGACAAACAGGGGCAATCTGAGCCCATCTGAGCACCTACCTGCACTCAGACCCGTAGACTGATGTCCCCAGAGGTAAAAAGGAACGAACAGGCCCCTAGGCACTAATCGGATCCATTGCTTTGGTTTCCAGGCATCTCTCCTCAGAGGCCTGGATTTCAATACCAGCATATGGCTGTTTCTTGACTCACCCATCAGAACAAATCTCATCTACACATGGGAAACATGCACGTTGGAGCTGTGTCAAAGCCTCTGTTTAGGAGAACCCTTCAGGGCCCCAGGGCCACCGCTTCATTCCAAGGTCTCCATAGACACAAAAACATATTAGGACACATCCACAGGAGAGTCCATTTCAACTCAGCCTCCTCGGTTGCCCCCCACATCCAGCAGATCTAACCTGTCTTGTTGCTTGGAGACAATTGGAATGCGAGGTGGGCTACCCAGCCATCCATCCTTAGAACCCTGCTCGGAATCGTTGGCCTGGAGCCAACCAACAGGTCTCAATTGTCCTGCAGAAGAATCTTTGCAGTTTGGAGCTTCTCACAACTCCCATCGTGGGAAAACCACCATGTCCTCGGGTTCCAACCCCCTTCAAGAAAGGGCCATCAGGGCAGAAAGTCCAACCTGAGCGATCGTCTGATCCTTGCCCTGACTTCAGATGCACGGGATCTCAATTGAAGTCTGTAGATTGTGCCTGCCATATCCTCACCCAGAAACCTAGGCCTAGCTTGGGTTCTCAGACTCCGTCCTCAGACTACTGGCCCACAAGCCCTCCAGTTGGGCAATCCAGAAATACAATGCCACACTCTGCCTGCCCTACAGAAGTAAAACATTGCCCTCAGGGCTACCCCGAAACCCCAAATGAGGATCAACCTGCACGCCATTCGGCTGTACCCCAAACATATAGGCTGACCTGGGCACTATTTCCCCTTCTGACCCAGCCTGAGCCTGGACCTCCTGGTCCCACTCAGACAGCTGGCCGCACACTGAGCACATCGGACCTGCCATGGCCTTAGGTCGTCATCTCTTCCCAACTGCGGTTTTCAGGCTCCAGAACCTAGACCTTATCTCCAACCACTGCCCAGGGTTGAAAATGATGCAGAAATCAGAACTCTCCCCATGGCAAGAAACCTTGTGGTTGGCATGTTGTCCAACGTTCAGTGTAGTTGAAACAAGCGTGGCCCATGAGGCCCAGCCCATGCTTGCGGGCCACATTGGTCACAAACACACATTGTGACCCTCAGCCTGAGCCCAGTCCTCAGGTAAGGCCTCTCAGGGCCTATATGAAGAGACAGCATATTGGGCTTGCCATGCCCCTAGGCCCCAATTTTTAACCATAGTTCGGGTTGTCCCTTCACTCTTCCCCAGGGCTCTGCTTTGGAATTCCTCTTTCGGTGGGACACCTGAGGTAACAAACCTGACAGGAGTCCTCCCATCCCACAGATTGACGAAAAACAATTGGGATCGGGCCAAAACACAGAGAGGAAGATTCGTCCATGGCCCATGAGACCTCCACAACATTCCACGGCCATCGCTGAAACAAAATCTAGAGACAAAAGCCTGAGCAAGCTCCTCAGACTCGCTCATTCTTCATATCCTGAAGAGTTCTTCTCATGGTTTGTAGATCAGGCGTGCCATACCTACGTCCCCAAACTTAAGCTGAGTTTGTGTTTTCAGTCTTCTGTCCTCAAAGTCCTGGGCCACACTCCCTCCAGGCTGGGGCCCCTGGAGCCACACATTAGGACTGCCCCCACCCAATCCATGGGAATTCTGCCCATTCCACTGTCAAAAATCGTACAAATTAGGAAAACTCTCCAAAGTCCCTGAGGCCATCCCAATAGTGTAGGTCGCCCGGGACAAAAAAGCGCGGTTGATACCGGCTGAGCATCTACCTCCTCTCATCTACCTCCACTCATACCAAGAAGATTGAACCAGACAGGACCCGAGGCCATTATCGGATCCATTGCTTTGGTTTACAGGCATGTCTCCTCAAAAGCCTGGATTCCAATACCAGCAGAGGGGATTTCCTGAGGCACCCATCAGAACAAATCTTGTCTCCACAAGGAAACTTGTGCATGGGAGCTATGCCAAAGCTTAGGAGAATACTTCAGGGTCCCGGTGCCACCTCCCCATTCCAAGGCCCTCATGGACACAAACACACGTTAGGAACCATCCTCTGGAAAGTGCATTTCAACTCAGCCACCCCGGTTGCTCCCGCAGATCCATTAGATCTAAACTGTCTTGTTGCTAGGAGACAATTGGAAGGCGAGGCGGACTTCCCAGGCATCCATCCTGGAACGGTGCTCTGGAGTCATTCCATATGGGATGTCCTGGAGCTGTCCAACAGGTCTCAATTGTCCCGCAGAAGGAATCCTTGAAGGGGGCATCCCACATCTCCCAACGTGGAAAACCTCCATGGCCTCGAGATTCCGCTCCCTTCATGGAGGGGCCGTCATGCACAGAAACTCCAACCTGAGCCAACGTCGGATCCTCGCCCTGACTTCAGATGCATGAGATATTGGTTCAGATCTGTAGGGGGTACCTGCCGTGCCCTCACCCTGAATCCGAAGTCTAGCTTGTGTTCTCAGACTTCCGTTCACTCTCCTGGCCCTGAAGCCCTCATGTTTGGCAATTCCGGACCCACAATGAAGCACTCTGCCTGCCCTCTAGAAAAAATATATTGCCTAATGAGCTGCCCAGGCAGCTTAAATGAAGATAAACCTACACGGCACTCGAATGTACCCAAATTATATAGTCTAACATGGGCACTAATGCACTGTCTGACACAACCTGAGCCCGGACCTGCTGACCAACACCCAGACAGCTGACCGCACGCTGAGCACATCAGACACGCCATGGCCTAGGTCATCATCTCTTCCCTACCTCAGTTTTCAGGCTTCAGAACCTAGACCTTATCTCCAATCACTGCCCACGGGTGACTGTGATGCAGAAATCAGAACTCTTCCTGACCCATGGCAAGAAACCTTGTGGTTGGCATGTTGTCCAACGTTCAGTGTAGGAGAAACCAGCATTCACCCTGAGGCCCCGCCCATTCTTGAGTGTGACGAGTGCATAAACACGCATTGTGACCTCAGCGTGAGTCCTGTCCTCTAGTAAGTCCTCTCAGTGGCTGGACCATTAGATGTCATAATGGGCTTGACATGTCCCTAGTCCCCAATTTTTAACCAGATTTCTGGTTGTCCAGTCGCCCCACCCCAGGGCTCTACTCCGGAATCCCTCATTTGGTGGGACATCTGAGGTTGAAAAACAAAATGAAACAAATCGACAACAACAACAAAAAAACGGACTTCTTCCATCCCCAGAATGACCCCAAACTCTGTGGACGGGACCGAACCCCCAGAGAGTAAGACTCGTCCATTTCCCATGAAGTCACCCGGCAATTTCACGACCATGAGTGACACGATATCCAGAGACAAAAACTTGAGCAAGAGCCTCACACTCGCCCTTTTTTCATATCCCGAAGTGTTCTCCTCATGGTCTGTAGATCAGTCCTGCCATACCTATGACCCAAAACATAAGCCGAGTTTGTGTTTTCAGACAACTGTCCAAACAGCTCTGGCCTACACACCCTACAGGCTCAGGGCCCTGGAGCCAAACCTGAGGACTGTACTTGCCCTCTCCAAGGGAATTGTATGTGCCCATTCCAATGGCCACGACCCTACTAATAGGATAACCTCCAAATTCCCTGAGGCCATCCCAATAGTTGTGGCTTCCCAGGACAAACAGGGGCAATCTGAGCCCATCTGAGCACCTACCTGCACTCAGACCCGTAGACTGATGTCCCCAGAGGTAAAAAGGAACGAACAGGCCCCTAGGCACTAATCGGATCCATTGCTTTGGTTTCCAGGCATCTCTCCTCAGAGGCCTGGATTTCAGTACCAGCATATGGCTGTTTCTGACTCACCCATCAGAACAAATCTCATCTACACATGGGAAACATGCACGTTGGAGCTGTGTCAAAGCCTCTGTTTAGGAGAACCCTTCAGGGCCCAGGGCCACCGCTTCATTCCAAGGTCTCCATAGACACAAAAACATATTAGGACACATCCACAGGAGAGTCCATTTCAACTCAGCCTCCTCGGTTGCCCCCCACATCCAGCAGATCTAACCTGTCTTGTTGCTTGGAGACAATTGGAATGCGAGGTGGGCTACCCAGCCATCCATCCTTAGAACCCTGCTCGGAATCGTTGGCCTGGAGCCAACCAACAGGTCTCAATTGTCCTGCAGAAGAATCTTTGCAGTTTGGAGCTTCTCACAACTCCCATCGTGGGAAAACCCCCATGTCATCGAGATCCAACCCCCTTCAAGAAAGGGCCATCAGGGCAGAAAGTCCAACCTGAGCGATCGTCTGATCCTTGCCCTGACTTCAGATGCACGAGATCTCGATTGAGGTCTGTAGATTGTGCCTGCCATATCCTCACCCAGAAACCTAGGCCTAGCTTGGGTTCTCAGACTCCGTCCTCAGACTACTGGCCCACAAGCCCTCCAGTTGGGCAATCCAGAACTACAATGCCGCACTCTGCCTGTCCTACAGAAGTAAAACATTGCCCTCAGGGCTACCCCGAAACCCCAAATGAGGATCAACCTGCACGCCATTCGGCTGTACCCCAAACATATAGGCTGACCTGGGCACTATTTCCCCTTCTGACCCAGCCTGAGCCTGGACCTCCTGGTCCCACCCAGACAGCTGGCCGCACACTGAGCACATCGGACCGGCCATGGCCTTAGGTCGTCATCTCTTCCCAATTGCGGTTTTCAGGCTCCAGAACCTAGACCATATCCAACCACTGCCCAGGGTTGAAAATGATGCAGAAATCAGAACTCTTTCTCCATGGCAAGAAACCTTGTGGTTGGCATGTTGTCCAACGTTCAGTGTAGTTGAAACAAGCGTGGCCCATGAGGCCCAGCCCATGCTTGCGGGCCACATTGGTCACAAACACACATTGTGACCCTCAGCCTGAGCCCAGTCCTCAGGTAAGGCCTCTCAGGGCCTATATGAAGAGACAGCATATTGGGCTTGCCATGCCCCTAGGCCCCAATTTTTAACCATAGTTCGGGGTGTCCCTTCACTCTTCCCCAGGGCTCTGCTTTGGAATTCCTCTTTTGGTGGGACACCAGAGGTAACAAACCTGAAAGGAGTCCTCCCATCCCACAGATTGACGAAAAACAATTGGGATCGGGCCAAATCCACAGAGAGGAAGATTTGTCCATGGCCCATGAGACCTCCCCAACATTCCACGGCCATCGCTGAAACAAAATCCAGAGACAAAAGCCTGAGCAAGCGCCTCAGACTCGCTCATTCTTCATATCCTGAAGAGTTCTTCTCATGGTTTGTAGATCGGGCGTGCCATACCTACGTCCCCAAACTTAAGCTGAGTTTGTGTTTTCAGTCTTCTGTCCTCAAAGTCCTGGGCCACACTCCCTCCAGGCTGGGGCCCCTGGAGCCACACATTAGGACTGCCCCCACCCAATCCATGGGAATTCTGCCCATTCCATTGTCAAAAATCGTACAAATTAGGAGAACCCTCCAAAGTCCCTTAGGCCATCCCAATAGTGTAGGTCACCCGGGACATAAAGGGCGGTTGATACCGGCTGAGCATCTACCTCCACTCATCTACCTCCACTCATACCAAGAAGATTGAACCAGACAGGACCCGAGGCCATTATCGGATCCATTGCTTTGGTTTACAGGCATGTCTCCTCAAAAGCCTGGATTCCAATACCAGCAGAGGGGATTTCCTGAGGCACCCATCAGAACAAATCTCGTCTCCACAAGGAATCTTTTGCATGGGAGCTATGCCAAAGCTTAGGAGAATACTTCAGGGTCCCGGTGCCACCTCCCCATTCCAAGGCCCTCATGGACACAAAAACACGTTAGGACCCATCCTCTGGAAAGTGCATTTCAACTCAGCCACCCCGGTTGCTCCCGCAGATCCATTAGATCTAAACTGTCTTGTTGCTAGGAGACAATTGGAAGGCGAGGCGGACTTCCCAGGCATCCATCCTGGAACAGTGCTCTGGAGTCATTCCATATGGGATGTCCTGGAGCTGTCCAACAGGTCTCAATTGTCCCGCAGAAGGAATCCTTGAAGAGGGCATCCCACATCTCCCAACGTGGAAAACCTCCATGGCCTCGAGATTCCGCTCCCTTCATGAAGGGGCCGTCATGCACAGAAACTCCAACCTGAGCCAACGTCGGATCCTCGCCCTGACTTCAGATGCATGAGATATTGGTTCAGATCTGCAGGGGGTACCTGCCGTGCCCTTACCCTGAATCCGAAGACTAGCTTGTGTTCTCAGACTTCCGTCCTCACTCTCCTGGCCCCGAAGCCCTCAGGTTTGGCAATTCCGGACCGACAATGAAGCACTCTGCCTGCCCTCTAGAAAAAATGTATTGCCTAATGAGCTCCCCAGGCAGCTTAAATGAGGATAAACCTACACGGCACTCGAATGTACCCAAATTATATAGTCTAACCTGGGCACTAATGCACTGTCTGACACAACCTGAGCCCGGACCTGCTGACCTACACCCAGACAGCTGACCGCACCCTGAGAACATCAGACCCGCCATGGCCTTAGGTCATCATCTCTTCCCTACCTCAGTTTTCAGGCTTCAGAACCTAGACCTTATCTCCAATCACTGCCCACGGGTGACTGTGATGCAGAAATCAGAACTCTTCCTGACCCATGGCAAGAAACCTTGTGGTTGGCATGTTGTCCAACGTTCAGTGTAGGAGAAACCAGCATTCACCCTGAGGCCCCGCCCATTCTTGAGTGCGACGAGTGCATAAACACGCATTGTGACCTCAGCGTGAGTCCTGTCCTCTGGTAAGTCCTTTCAGTGGCTGGACCATAAGATGTCATAATGGGCTTGACATGTCCCTAGTCCCCAATTTTTAACCAGATTTCTGGTTGTCCAGTCGCCCCACCCCAGGGCTCTACTCTGGAATCCCTCATTTGGTGGGACATCTGAGGTTGAAAAACAAAATGAAACAAATCGACAACAACAACAAAAAAACGGACTTCTTCCATCCCCAGAATGACCGCAAACTCTTTGGACGGGACCGAACCCCCAGAGAGTAAGACTCGTCCATTTCCCATGAATTCACCCGGCAATTTCACGACCATGAGTGACACGATATCCAGAGACAAAAACTTGAGCAAGAGCCTCACACTCGCCCTTTTTTCATATCCCGAAGTGTTCTCCTCATGGTCTGTAGATCAGTCCTGCCATACCTATGACCCAAAACATAAGCCGAGTTTGTGTTTTCAGACAACTGTCCAAACAGCTCTGGCCTACACACCCTACAGGCTCAGGGCCCTGGAGCCAAACCTGAGGACTGTACTTGCCCTCTCCAAGGGAATTGTATGTGCCCATTCCAATGGCCACAACCCTACTAATAGGATAACCTCCAAAGTCCCTGAGGCCATCCCAAGAGTTATGGCTTCCCAGGACAAACAGGGGCAATCTGAGCCCATCTGAGCACCTACCTGCACTCAGACCCGTAGACTGATGTCCCCAGAGGTAAAAAGGAACGAACAGGCCCCTAGGCACTAATCGGATCCATTGCTTTGGTTTCCAGGCATCTCTCCTCAGAGGCCTGGATTTCAATACCAGCATATGGCTGTTTCTTGACTCACCCATCAGAACAAATCTCATCTACACATGGGAAACATGCACGTTGGAGCTGTGTCAAAGCCTCTGTTTAGGAGAACCCTTCAGGGCCCAGGGCCACCACTTCATTCCAAGGTCTCCATAGACACAAAAACATATTAGGACACATCCACAGGAGAGTCCATTTCAACTCAGCCTCCTCGGTTGCCCCCCACATCCAGCAGATCTAACCTGTCTTGTTGCTTGGAGACAATTGGAATGCGAGGTGGGATACCCAGCCATCCATCCTTAGAACCCTGCTCGGAATCGTTGGCCTGGAGCCAACCAACAGGTCTCAATTGTCCTGCAGAAGAATCTTTGCAGTTTGGAGCTTCTCACAACTCCCATCGTGGGAAAACCCCCATGTCCTCGTGATCCAACCCCCTTCAAGAAAGGGCCATCAGGGCAGAAAGTCCAACCTGAGCGATCGTCTGATCCTTGCCCTGACTTCAGATGCACGAGATCTCTTTTGAGGTCTGTAGATTGTGCCTGCCATATCCTCACCCAGAAACCTAGGCCTAGCTTGGGTTCACAGACTCCGTCCTCAGACTACTGGCCCACAAGCCCTCCAGTTGGGCAATCCAGAACTACAATGCCGCACTCTGCCTGCCCTACAGAAGTAAAATATTGCCCTCAGGGCTACCCCGAAACCCCAAATGAGGATCAACCTGCACGCCATTCGGCTGTACCCCAAACATATAGGCTGACCTGGGCACTATTTCCCCTTCTGACCCAGCCTGAGCCTGGACCTCCTGGTCCCACCCAGACAGCTGGCCGCACACTGAGCACATCGGACCCGCCATGGCCTTAGGTCGTCATCTCTTCCCAACTGCGGTTTTCAGGCTCCAGAACCTAGACCTTATCTCCAACCACTGCCCAGGGTTGAAAATGATTCAGAAATCAGAACTGTTCCCCATGGCAAGAAACCTTGTGGTTGGCATGTTGTCCAACGTTCAGTGTAGTTGAAACAAGCGTGGCCCATGAGGCCCAGCCCATGCTTGCGGGCCACATTGGTCACAAACACACATTGTGACCCTCAGCCTGAGCCCAGTCCTCAGGTAAGGCCTCTCAGGGCCTATATGAAGAGACAGCATATTGGGCTTGCCATGCCCCTAGGCCCCAATTTTTAACCATAGTTCGGGTTGTCCCTTCACTCTTCCCCAGGGCTCTGCTTTGGAATTCCTCTTTTGGTGGGACACCTGAGGTAACAAACCTGAAAGGAGTCCTCCCATCCCACAGATTGACGAAAAACAATTGGGATCGGGCCAAATCCAGAGAGAGGAAGATTCGTCCATGGCCCATGAGACCTCCCCAACATTCCACGGCCATCGCTGAAACAAAATCCAGAGAAAAAAGCCTGAGCAAGCGCCTCAGACTCGCTCATTCTTCATATCCTGAAGAGTTCTTCTCATGGTTTGTAGATCGGGCGTGCCATACCTACGTCCCCGAACTTAAGCTGAATTTGTGTTTTCAGTCTTCTGTCCTCAAAGTCCTGGGCCACACTCCCTCCAGGCTGGGGCCCCTAGAGCCACACATTAGGACTTCCCCAACCCAATCTATGGGAATTCTGCCCATTCCATTGTCAAAAATCGTACAAATTAGGAGAACCCTCCAAAGTCCCTGAGGCCATCCCAATAGTGTAGGTCGCCCGGGACAAAAAAGGGCGGTTGATACCGGCTGAGCATCTACCTCCACTCATCTACCTCCACTCATACCAAGAAGATTGAACCAGACAGGACCCGAGGCCATTATCGGATCCATTGCTTTGGTTTACAGGCATGTCTCCTCAAAAGCCTGGATTCCAATACCAGCAGAGGGGATTTCCTGAGGCACCCATCAGAACAAATCTCGTCTCCACAAGGAAACTTGTGCATGGGAGCTATGCCAAAGCTTAGGAGAATACTTCAGGGTCCCGGTGCCACCTCCCCATTCCAAGGCCCTCATGGACACAAACACACGTTAGGACCCATCCTCTGGAAAGTGCATTTCAACTCAGCCACCCCGGTTGCTCCCGCAGATCCATTAGATCTAAACTGTCTTGTTGCTAGGAGACAATTGGAAGGCGAGGCGGACTTCCCAGGCATCCATCATGGAACAGTGCTCTGGAGTCATTCCATATGGGATGTCCTGGAGCTGTCCAACAGGTCTCAATTGTCCCGCAGAAGGAATCCTTGAAGGGGGCATCCCACATCTCCCAACGTGGAAAACCTCCATGGCCTCGAGATTCCGCTCCCTTCATGAAGGGGCCGTCATGCACAGAAACTCCAACCTGAACCAACGTCGGATCCTCGCCCTGACTTCAGATGCATGAGATATTGGTTCAGATCTGCAGGGGGTACCTGCCGTGCCCTTACCCTGAATCCGAAGACTAGCTTGTGTTCTCAGACTTCGGTCCTCACTCTCCTGGCCCCGATGCCCTCAGGTTTGGCAATTCCGGACCGACAATGAAGCACTCTGCCTGCCCTCTAGAAAAAATGTATTGCCTAATGAGCTGCCCAGGCAGCTTAAATGAGGATAAACCTACACGGCACTCGAATATACCCAAATTATATAGTCTAACCTGGGCACTAATGCACTGTCTGACACAACCTGAGCCCGGACCTGCTGACCAACACCCAGACAGCTGACGCACCCTGAGAACATCAGACCCGCCATGGCCTTAGGTCATCATCTCTTTCCTACCTCAGTTTTCAGGCTTCAGAACCTAGACCTTATCTCCAATCACTGCCCACGGGTGACTGTGATGCAGAAATCAGAACTCTTCCTGACCCATGGCAAGAAACCTTGTGGTTGGCATGTTGTCCAACGTTCAGTGTAGGAGAAACCAGCATTCACCCTGAGGCCCCGCCCATTCTTGAGTGCGACGAGTGCATAAACACACATTGTGACCTCAGCGTGAGTCCTGTCCTCTAGTAAGTCCTTTCAGTGGCTGTACCATTAGATATCATAAAGGGCTTGACATGTCCCTAGTCCCCAATTTTTAACCAGATTTCTGGTTGTCCAGTTGCCCCACCCCAGGGCTCTACTCTGGAATCCCTCATTTGGTGGGACATCTGAGGTTGAAAAACAAAATGAAACAAATCGACAACAACAACAAAAAAACGGACTTCTTCCAACCCCAGAATGACCGCAAACTCTTTGGAGGGGACCGAACCCCCAGAGAGTAAGACTCGTCCATTTCCCATGAAGTCACCCGGCAATTTCACGAGCATGAGTGACACGATATCCAGAGACAAAAACTTGAGCAAGAGCCTCACACTCGCCCTTTTTTCATATCCCGAAGTGTTCTCCTCATGGTCTGTAGATCAGTCCTGCCATACCTATGACCCAAAACATAAGCCGAGTTTGTGTTTTCAGACAACTGTCCAAACAGCTCTGGCCTACACACCCTATAGGCTCAGGGCCCTGGAGCCAAACCTGAGGACTGTACTTGCCCTCTCCAAGGGAATTGTATGTGCCCATTCCAATGGCCACAACCCTACTAATAGGATATCCTCCAAAGTCCCTGAGGCCATCCCAAGAGTTATGGCTTCCCAGGACAAACAGGGGCAATCTGAGACCATCTGAGCACCTACCTGCACTCAGACCCGTAGACTGATGTCCCCAGAGGTAAAAGGAACGAACAGGCCCCTACGCACTAATCGGATCCATTGCTTTGGTTTCCAGGCATCTCTCCTCAGAGGCCTGGATTTCAATACCAGCATATGGCTGTTTCTTGACTCACCCATCAGAACTAATCTCATCTACACATGGGAAACATGCACGTTGGAGCTGTGTCAAAGCCTCTGTTTAGGAGAACCCTTCAGGGCCCCAGGGCCACCGCTTCATTCCAAGGTCTCCATAGACACAAAACATATTAGGACACATCCACAGGAGAGTCCATTTCACCTCAGCCTCCTCGGTTGCCCCCCACATCCAGCAGATCTAACCTGTCTTGTTGCTTGGAGACAATTGGAATGCGAGGTGGGCTACCCAGCCATCCATCCTTAGAACCCTGCTCGGAATCGTTGGCCTGGAGCCAACCAACAGGTCTCAATTGTCCTGCAGAAGAATCTTTGCAGTTTGGAGCTTCTCACAACTCCCATCGTGGGAAAACCCCCATGTCCTCGTGATCCAACCCCCTTCAAGAAAGGGCCATCAGGGCAGAAAGTCCAACCTGAGCGATCGTCTGATCCTTGCCCTGACTTCAGATGCACGGGATCTCTATTGAGGTCTGTGGATTGTGCCTGCCATATACTCACCCAGAAACCTAGGCTTTGCTTGGGTTCTCAGACTCCGTCCTCAGACTACTGGCCCACAAGCCCTCCAGTTGGGCAATGCAGAACTACAATGCCGCACTCTGCCTGCCCTACAGAAGTAAAACATTGCCCTCAGGGCTACCCCGAAACCCCAAATGAGGATCAACCTGCACGCCATTCGGCTGTACCCCAAACATATAGGCTGACCTGGGCACTATTTCCCCTTCTGACCCAGCCTGAGCATGGACCTCCTGGTCCCACCCAGACAGCTGGCCGCACACTGAGCACATCGGACCCGCCATGGCCTTAGGTCGTCATCTCTTCCCAACTGCGGTTTTCAGGCTCCAGAACCTAGACCTTATCTCCAACCACTGCCCAGGGTTGAAAATGATGCAGAAATCAGAACTCTTTCCCCATGGCAAGAAACCTTGTGGTTGGCATATTGTCCAACGTTCAGTGTAGTTAAAACAAGCGTGGCCCATGAGGCCCAGCCCATGCTTGCGGGCCACATTGGTCACAAACACAAATTGTGACCCTCAGCCTGAGCCCAGTCCTCAGGTAAGGCCTCTCAGGGCCTATATGAAGAGACAGCATATTGGGCTTGACATGCCCCTAGGCCCCAATTTTTAACCATAGTTCGGGTTGTCCCTTCACTCTTCCCCAGGGCTCTGCTTTGGAATTCCTCTTTGGGTGGGACACCTGAGGTAACAAACCTGAAAGGAGTCCTCCCATCCCACAGATTGACGAAAAACAATTGGGATCAGGCCACATCCACAGAGAGGAAGATTCGTCCATGGCCCATGAGACCTCCCCAACATTCCACGGCCATCGCTGAAACAAAATCCAGAGACAAAAGCCTGAGCAAGCGCCTCAGACTCGCTCATTCTTCATATCCTGAAGAGTTCTTCTCATGGTTTGTAGATCGGGCGTGCCATACCTACGTCCCCAAACTTAAGCTGAGTTTGTGTTTTCAGTCTTCTGTCCTCAAAGTCCTGGGCCACACTCCCTCCAGGCTGGGGCCCCTGGAGCCACACATTAGGACTGCCCCCACCCAATCCATGGGAAATCTGCCCATTCCATTGTCAAAAATCGTACAAATTAGGAGAACCCTCCAAAGTCCCTGAGGCCATCCCAATAGTGTAGGTCACCCGGGACATAAAGGGCGGTTGATACCGGCTGAGCATCTACCTCCACTCATCTACCTCCACTCATACCAAGAAGATTGAACCAGACAGGACCCGAGGCCATTATCGGATCCATTGCTTTGGTTTACAGGCATGTCTCCTCAAAAGCCTGGATTTCAATACCAGCAGAGGGGATTTCCTGAGGCACCTATCAGAACAAATCTCGTCTCCACAAGGAAACTTGTGCATGGGAGCTATGCCAAAGCTTAGGAGAATACTTCAGGGTCCCGTTGCCACCTCCCCATCCAAGGCCCTCATGGACACAAACACACGTTAGGACCCATCCTCTGGAAAGTGCATTTCAACTCAGCCACCCCGGTTGCTCCCGCAGATCCATTAGATCTAAACTGTCTTTTTGCTAGGAGACAATTGGAAGGCGAGGCTGACTTCCCAGGCATCCATCCTGGAACAGTGCTCTGGAGTCATTCCATATGGGATGTCCTGGAGCTGTACAACAGGTCTCAATTGTCCCGCATAAGGAATCCTTGAAGGGGGCATCCCACATCTCCCAACGTGGAAAACCTCCATGGCCTCGAGATTCCGCTCCCTTCATGAAGGGGCCGTCATGCACAGAAACTCCAACCTGAGCCAACGTCGGATCCTCGCCCTGACTTCAAATGCATGAGATATTGGTTCAGATCTGCAGGGGGTACCTGCCGTGCCCTCACCCTGAATCCGAAGTCTAGCTTGTGTTCTCAGACTTCCGTCCTCACTCTCCTGGCCCCGAAGCCCTCAAGTTTGGCAATTCCGGACCGACAATGAAGCACTCTGCCTGCACTCTAGAAAAAATGTATTGCCTAATGAGCTGCCCAGGCAGCTTAAATGAGGATAAACCTACACGGCACTCGAATGTACCCAAATTATATAGTCTAACCTGGGCATTATGCACTGTCTGACACAACCTGAGCCCGGACCTGCTGACCCACACCCAGACAGCTGACCGCACCCCGAGCACATCAGACCCGCCATGGCCTTAGGTCATCATCTCTTCCCTACCTCAGTTTTCAGGCTTCAGAACCGAGACCTTATCTCCAATCACTGCCCACGGGTGACTGTGATGCAGAAATGAGAACTCTTCCTGACCCATGGCAAGAAACCTTGTGGTTGGCATGTTGTCCAACGTTCAGTGTAGGAGAAACCAGAATTCACCCTGAGGCCCCGCCCATTCTTGAGTGCGACGAGTGCATAAACACGCATTGTGACCTCAGCGTGAGTCCTGTCCTCTAGTAAGTCCTCTCAGTGGCTGGACCATTAGATGTCATAATGGGCTTGACATGTCCCTAGTCCCCAATTTTTAACCAGATTTCTGGTTGTCCAGTCGCCCCACCCCAGGGCTCTCCTCTGGAATCCCTCATTTGGTGGGACATCTGAGGTTGAAAAACAAAATGAAACAAATCGACAACAACAACAAAAAAACGGACTTCTTCCATCCCCAGAATGACCGCAAACTCTTTGGACGGGACCGAACCCCCAGAGAGTAAGACTCGTCCATTTCCCATGAAGTCACCGGCAATTTCACGACCATGAGTGACACGATATCCAGAGACAAAAACTTGAGCAAGAGCCTCACACTCGCCCTTTTTTCATATCCCGAAGTGTTCTCCTCATGGTCTGTAGATCAGTCCTGCCATACCTATGACCCAAAACATAAGCCGAGTTTGTGTTTTCAGACAACTGTCCAAACAGCTCTGGCCTACACACCCTACAGGCTCAGGGCCCTGGAGCCAAACCTGAGGACTGTACTTGCCCTCTCCAAGGGAATTGTATGTGCCCATTCCAATGGCCACAACCCTACTAATAGGATAACCTCCAAAGTCCCTGAGGCCATCCCAAGTGTTGTGGCTTCCCAGGACAAACAGGGGCAATCTGAGCCCATCTGAGCACCTACCTGCACTCAGACCCGTAGACTGATGTCCCCAGAGGTAAAAAGGAACGAACAGGCCCCTAGGCACTAATCGGATCCATTGCTTTGGTTTCCAGGCATCTCTCCTCAGAGGCCTGGATTTCAATACCAGCATATGGCTGTTTCTTGACTCACCCATCAGAACAAATCTCATCTAAACATGGGAAACATGCACGTTGGAGCTGTGTCAAAGCCTCTGTTTAGGAGAGCCCTTCAGGGCCCAGGGCCACCGCTTCATTCCAAGGTCTCCATAGACACAAAAACATATTAGGACACATCGACAGGAGAGTCCATTTCAACTCAGCCTCCTCGGTTGCCCCCCACATCCAGCAGATCTAACCTGTCTTGTTGCTTGGAGACAATTGGAATGCGAGGTGGGCTACCCAGCCATCCATCCTTTGAACCCTGCTCGGAATCGTTGGCCTGGAGCCAACCAACAGGTCTCAATTGTCCTGCAGAAGAATCTTTGCAGTTTGGATCTTCTCACAACTCCCATCGTGGGAAAACCCCCATGTCCTCGTGATCCAACCCCCTTCAAGAAAGGGCCATCAGGGCAGAAAGTCCAACCTGAGCGATCGTCTGAATCTTGCCCTGACTTCAGATGCACGAGATCTCTATTGAGGTCTGTAGATTGTGCCTGCCATATCCTCACCCAGAAACCTAGGCCTAGCTTGGGTTCTCAGACTCCGTCCTCAGACTACTGGCCCACAAGCCCTCCAGTTGGGCAATCCAGAACTACAATGCCGCACTCTGCCTGCCCTACAGAAGTAAAATATTGCCCTCAGGGCTACCCCGAAACCCCAAATGAGGATCAACCTGCACGCCATTCGGCTGTACCCCAAACATATAGGCTGACCTGGGCACTATTTCCCCTTCTGACCCAGCCTGAGCCTGGACCTCCTGGTCCCACCCAGACAGCTGGCCGCACACTGAGCACATCGGACCCGCCATGGCCTTAGGTCGTCATCTCTTCCCAACTGCGGTTTTCAGGCTCCAGAACCTAGACCTTATCTCCAACCACTGCCCAGGGTTGAAAATGATGCAGAAATCAGAACTCTTTCCCCATGGCAAGAAACCTTGTGGTTGGCATGTTGTCCAACGTTCAGTGTAGTTGAAACAAGCGTGGCCCATGAGGCCCAGCCCATGCTTGCGGGCCACATTGGTCACAAACACACATTGTGACCCTCAGCCTGAGCCCAGTCCTCAGGTAAGGCCTCTCAGGGCCTATATGAAGAGAGAGCATATTGGGCTTGCCATGCCCCTAGGCCCCAATTTTTAACCATAGTTCGGGTTGTCCCTTCACTCTTCCCCAGGGCTCTGCTTTGGAATTCCTCTTTGGGTGGGACACCTGAGGTAACAAACCTGAAAGGAGTCCTCCCATCCCACAGATTGACGAAAAACAATTGGGATCGGGCCAAAACACAGAGAGGAAGATTCGTCCATGGCCCATGAGACCTCCCCAACATTCCACGGCCATCGCTGAAACAAAATCTAGAGACAAAAGCCTGAGCAAGCGCCTCAGACTCGCTCATTCTTCATATCCTGAAGAGTTCTTCTCATGGTTTGTAGATCGGGCGTGCCATACCTACGTCCCCAAACTTAAGCTGAGTTTGTGTTTTCAGTCTTCTGTCCTCAAAGTCCTGGGCCACACTCCCTCCAGGCTGGGGCCCCTGGAGCCACACATTAGGACTGCCCCCACCCAATCCATGGGAATTCTGCCCATTCCATTGTCAAAAATCGTACAAATTAGGAGAACCCTCCAAAGTCCATGAGGCCATCCCAATAGTGTAGGTCGCCCGGGACAAAAAAGGGCGGTTGATACCGGCTGAGCATCTACCTCCACTCATCTACCTCCACTCATACCAAGAAGATTGAACCAGACAGGACCCGAGGCCATTATCGGATCCATTGCTTTGGTTTACAGGCATGTCTCCTCAAAAGCCTGGATTCCAATACCAGCAGAGGGGATTTCCTGAGGCACCCATCAGAAGAAATCTCGTCTCCACAAGGAAACTTGTGCATGGGAGCTATGCCAAAGCTTAGGAGAATACTTCAGGGTCCCGGTGCCACCTCCCCATTCCAAGGCCCTCATGGACACAAACACACGTTAGGAACCATCCTCTGGAAAGTGCATTTCAACTCAGCCACCCTGGTTGCTCTCGCAGATCCATTAGATCTAAACTGACTTGTTGCTAGGAGACAATTGGAAGGCGAGGCGGACTTCCCAGGCATCCATCCTGGAACAGTGTTCTGGAGTCATTCCATATGGGATGTTCTGGAGCTGTCCAACAGGTCTCAATTGTCCCGCAGAAGGAATCCTTGAAGGGGGCATCCCACATCTCCCAACGTGGAAAACCTCCATGGCCTCGAGATTCCGCTCCCTTCATGAAGGGGCCGTCATGCACAGAAACTCCAACCTGAGCCAACGTCGGATCCTCGCCCTGACTTCAGATGCATGAGATATTGGTTCAGATCTGCAGGGGGTACCTGCCGTGCCCTCACCCTGAATCCGAAGTCTAGCTTGTGTTCTCAGACTTCCGTCCTCACTCACCTGGCCCCGAAGCCCTCATGTTTGGCAATTCCGGACCGACAATGAAGCACTCTGCCTGCCCTCTAGAAAAAATATATTGCCTAATGAGCTGCCCAGGCAGCTTAAATGAAGATAAACCTACACGGCACTCGAATGTACCCAAATTATATAGTCTAACCTGGGCACTAATGCACTGTCTGACACAACCTGAGCCCGGACCTGCTGACCAACACCCAGACAGCTGACCGCACGCTGAGCACATCAGACCCGCCATGGCCTTAGGTCATCATCTCTTCACTACCTCAGTTTTCAGGCTTCAGAACCTAGACCTTATCTCCAATCACTGCCCACGGGTGACTGTGATGCAGAAATCAGAACTCTTCCTGACCCATGGCAAGAAACCTTGTGGTTGGCATGTTGTCCAACGTTCAGTGTAGGAGAAACCAGCATTCACCCTGAGGTCCCGCCCATTCTTGAGTGCGACAAGTGCATAAACAGGCATTGTGACCTCAGCGTGAGTCCTGTCCTCTAGTAAGTCCTCTCAGTTGCTGGACCATTAGATGTCATAATGGGCTTGACATGTCCCAAGTCCCCAATTTTTAACCAGATTTCTGGTTGTCCAGTCGCCCCACCCCAGGGCTCTACTCTGGAATCCCTCATTTGGTGGGACATCTGAGGTTGAAAAACAAAATAAAACAAATCGACAACAACAACAAAAAAAAGGACTTCTTCCATCCCCAGAATGACCCCAAACTCTTTGGACGGGACCGAACCCCCAGAGAGTAAGACTCGTCCATTTCCCATGAAGTCACCCGGCAATTTCACGACCAAGAGTGACACGATATCCAGAGACAAAAACTTGAGCAAGAGCCTCACACTCGCCCTTTTTTCATATCCCGAAGTGTTCTCCTCATGGTCTGTAGATCAGTCCTGCCATACCTATGACCCAAAACATAAGCCGAGTTTGTGTTTTCAGACAACTGTCCAAACAGCTCTGGCCTACGCATCCTACAGGCTCAGGGCCCTGGAGCCAAACCTGAGGACTGTACTTGCCCTCTCAAAGGGAATTGTATGTGCCCATTCCAATGGCCACGACCCTACTAATAGGATAACCTCCAAAGTCCCTGAGGCCATTCCAAGAGTTGTGGCTTCCCAGGACAAACAGGGGCAATCTGAGCCCATCTGAGCACCTACCTGCACTCAGACCCGTAGACTGATGTCCCCAGAGGTAAAAAGGAACGAACAGGCCCCTAGGCACTAATCGGATCCATTGTTTTGGTTTCCAGGAAACTCTCCTCAGAGGCCTGGATTTCAATACCAGCATATGGCTGTTTCTTGACTCACCCATCAGAACAAATCTCATCTACACATGGGAAACATGCACGTTGGAGCTGTGTCAAAGCCTCTGTTTAGGAGAACCCTTCAGGGCCCCAGGGCCACCGCTTCATTCCAAGGTCTCCATAGACACAAAAACATATTACGACACATCCACAGGAGAGTCCATTTCAACTCAGCCTCCTCGGTTGCCCCCCACCTCCAGCAGATCTAACCTGTCTTGTTGCTTGGAGACAATTGGAATGCGAGGTGGGCTACCCAGCCATCCATCCTTAGAACCCTGCTCGGAATCGTTGGCCTGGAGCCAACCAACAGGTCTCAATTGTCCTGCAGAAGAATCTTTGCAGTTTGGAGATTCTCACAACTCCCATCGTGGGAAAACCCCCATGTCCTCGTGATCCAACCCCCTTCAAGAAAGGGCCATCAGGGCAGAAAGTCCAACCTGAGCGATCGTCTGATCCTTGCCCTGACTTCAGATGCACGAGATCTCGATTGAGGTCTGTAGATTGTGCCTGCCATATCCTCACCCAGAAACCTAGGCCTAGCTTGGGTTCTCAGACTCCGTCCTCAGACTACTGGCCCACAAGCCCTCCAGTTGGGCAATCCAGAACTACAATGCCGCACTCTGCCTGCCCTACAGAAGTAAAACATTGCCCTCAGGGCTACCCCGAAACCCCAAATGAGGATCAACCTGCACGCCATTCGGCTGTACCCCAATCATATAGGCTGACCTGGGCACTATTTCCCCTTCTGACCCAGCCTGAGCCTGGACCTCCTGGTCCCACCCAGACAGCTGGCCGCACACTGAGCACATCGGACCCGCCATGGCCTTAGGTCGTCATCTCTTCCCAACTGCGGTTTTCAGGCTCCAGAACCTACACCTTATCTCCAACCACTGCCCAGGGTTGAAAATGATGCAGAAACCAGAACTCTTTCCCCATGGCAAGAAACCTTGTGGTTGGCATGTTGTCCAACGTTCGGTGTAGTTGAAACAAGCGTTGCCCATGTGGCCCAGCCCATGCTTGCGGGCCACATTGGTCACAAACACACATTGTGACCCTCAGCCTGAGCAGAGTCCTCAGGTAAGGCCTCTCAGGGCCTATATGAAGAGACAGCATATTGGGCTTGCCATGCCCCTAGGCCCCAATTTTTAACCATAGTTCGGCTTGTCCCTTCACTCTTCCCCAGGGCTCTGCTTTGGAATTCCTCTTTTGGTGGTACACCAGAGGTAACAAACCTGAAAGGAGTCCTCCCATCCCACAGATTGACGAAAAACAATTGGGATCGGGCCAAAACGCAGAGAGGAAGATTCGTCCATGGCACATGAGCCCTCCCCAACATTCCACGGCCATCGCTGAAACAAAATCTAGAGACAAAAGCCTGAGCAAGCGCCTCAGACTCGCTCATTCTTCATATCCTGAAGAGTTCTTCTCATGGTTTGTAGATCGGGCGTGCCATACCTACGTCCCCAAACTTAAGCTGAGTTTGTGTTTTCAGTCTTCTGTCCTCAAAGTCCTGGGCCACACTCCCTCCAGGCTTGGCCCCTGGAGACACACATTAGGTTGCCCCCACCCAATCCATGGGAATTCTGCCCATTCCATTGTCAAAAATCGTACAAATTAGGAGAACCCTCCAAAGTCCCTGAGGCCATCCCAATAGTGTAGGTCGCCCGGGACAAAAAAGGGCGGTTGATACCGGCTGAGCATCTACCTCCACTCATCTACCTCCACTCATACCAAGAAGATTGAACCAGACAGGACCCGAGGCCATTAACGGATCCATTGCTTTGGTTTACAGGCATGTCTCCTCAAAAGCCTGGATTCCTATACCAGCAGAGGGGATTTCCTGAGGCACCCATCAGAACAAATCTCGTCTCCACAGGGAAACTTGTGCATGGGAGCTTTGCCAAAGCTTAGGAGAATACTTCAGGGTCCCGGTGCCACCTCCCTATTCCAAGGCCCTCATGGACACAAACACACGTTAGGACCCATCCTCTGGAAAGTGCATTTCAACTCAGCCACCCCGGTTGCTCCCGCAGATCCATTAGATCTAAACTGTCTTGTTGCTAGGAGACAATTGGAAGGCGAGGCGGACTGCCCAGGCATCCATCCTGGAACAGTGCTCTGGAGTCATTCCATATGGGATGTCCTGGAGCTGTCCAACAGGTCTCAATTGTCCCGCAGAAGGAATCCTTGATGGGGGCATCCCACAACTCCCAACGTGGAAAACCTCCATGGCCTCGAGATTCCGCTCCCTTCATGAAGGGGCCGTCATGCACAGAAACTCCAACCTGAGCCAACGTCGGATCCTCGCCCTGACTTCAGATGCATGAGATATTGGTTCAGATCTGCAGGGGGTACCTGCCGTGCCCTTACCCTGAATCCGAAGACTAGCTTGTGTTCTCAGACTTCCGTCCTCACTCTCCTGGCCCCGAAGCCCTCAGGTTTGGCAATTCTGGACCGACAATAAAGCACTCTGCCTGCCCTCTAGAAAAAATGTATTGCCTAATGAGCTCCCCAGGCAGCTTAAATGAGGATAAACCTACACGGCACTCGAATGTACCCAAATTATATAGTCTAACCTGGGCACTAATGCACTGTCTGACACAACCTGAGCCCGGACCTGCTGACCAACACCCAGACAGCTGACCGCACCCTGAGAACCTCAGACCCGCCATGGCCTTAGGTCATCATCTCTTCCCTACCTCAGTTTTCAGGCTTCAGAACTTAGACCTTATCTCCAATCACTGCCCACGGGTGACTGTGATGCAGAAATCAGAACTCTTCCTGACCCATGGCAAGAAACCTTGTGGTTGGCATGTTGTCCAACGTTCAGTGTAGGAGAAACCAGCATTCACCCTGAGGCCCCGCCCATTCTTGAGTGCGACGAGTGCATAAATACGCATTGTGACCTCAGCGTGAGTCTTGTCCTCTAGTAAGTCCTCTCAGTGGCTGGACCATTAGATGTCATAATGGGCTTGACATGTCCCTAGTCCCCAATTTTTAACCAGATTTCTGGTTGTCCAGTCGCCCCACCCCAGGGCTCTCCTCTGGAATCCCTCATTTGGTGGGACATCTGAGGTTGAAAAACAAAATGAAACAAATCGACAACAACAACAAAAAAACGGACTTCTTCCATCCCCAGAATGACCCCAAACTCTGTGGACGGGACCGAACTCCCAGAGAGTAAGACTCGTCCATTTCCCATGAAGTCACCCGGCAATTTCACGACCATGAGTGACACGATATCCAGAGACAAAAACTTGAGCAAGAGCCTCACACTCGCCCTTTTTTCATATCCCGAAGTGTTCTCCTCATGGTCTGTAGATCAGTCCTGCCATACCTATGACCCAAAACATAAGCCGAGTTTGTGTTTTCAGACAACTGTCCAAACAGCTCTGGCCTACACACCCTACAGGCTCAGGGCCCTGGAGCCAAACCTGAGGACTGTACTTGCCCTCTCCAAGGGAATTGTATGTGCCCATTCCAATGGCCACGACCCTACTAATAGGATAACCTCCAAAGTCCCTGAGGCCATCCCAAGAGTTATGGCTTCCCAGGACAAACAGGGGCAATCTGAGCCCATCTGAGCACCTACCTGCACTCAGACCCGTAGACTGATGTCCCCAGAGGTAAAAAGGAACGAACAGGCCCCTAGGCACTAATCGGATCCATTGCTTTGGTTTCCAGGCATCTCTCCTCAGAGGCCTGGATTTCAATACCAGCATATGGCTGTTTCTTGACTCACCCATCAGAACAAATCTCATCTACACATGGGAAACATGCACGTTGGAGCTGTGTCAAAGCCTCTGTTTAGGAGAACCCTTCAGGGCCCCAGGGCCACCGCTTCATTCCAAGGTCTCCATAGACACAAAAACATATTAGGACACATCCACAGGAGAGTCCATTTCAACTCAGCCTCCTCGGTTGCCCCCCACATCCAGCAGATCTAACCTGTCTTGTTGCTTGGAGACAATTGGAATGCGAGGTGGGCTACCCAGCCATCCATCCTTAGAACCCTGCTCGGAATCGTTGGCCTGGAGCCAACCAACAGGTCTCAATTGTCCTGCAGAAGAATCTTTGCAGTTTGGAGCTTCTCACAACTCCCATCGTGGGAAAACCACCATGTCCTCGGGTTCCAACCCCCTTCAAGAAAGGGCCATCAGGGCAGAAAGTCCAACCTGAGCGATCGTCTGATCCTTGCCCTGACTTCAGATGCACGGGATCTCAATTGAAGTCTGTAGATTGTGCCTGCCATATCCTCACCCAGAAACCTAGGCCTAGCTTGGGTTCTCAGACTCCGTCCTCAGACTACTGGCCCACAAGCCCTCCAGTTGGGCAATCCAGAAATACAATGCCACACTCTGCCTGCCCTACAGAAGTAAAACATTGCCCTCAGGGCTACCCCGAAACCCCAAATGAGGATCAACCTGCACGCCATTCGGCTGTACCCCAAACATATAGGCTGACCTGGGCACTATTTCCCCTTCTGACCCAGCCTGAGCCTGGACCTCCTGGTCCCACTCAGACAGCTGGCCGCACACTGAGCACATCGGACCTGCCATGGCCTTAGGTCGTCATCTCTTCCCAACTGCGGTTTTCAGGCTCCAGAACCTAGACCTTATCTCCAACCACTGCCCAGGGTTGAAAATGATGCAGAAATCAGAACTCTCCCCATGGCAAGAAACCTTGTGGTTGGCATGTTGTCCAACGTTCAGTGTAGTTGAAACAAGCGTGGCCCATGAGGCCCAGCCCATGCTTGCGGGCCACATTGGTCACAAACACACATTGTGACCCTCAGCCTGAGCCCAGTCCTCAGGTAAGGCCTCTCAGGGCCTATATGAAGAGACAGCATATTGGGCTTGCCATGCCCCTAGGCCCCAATTTTTAACCATAGTTCGGGTTGTCCCTTCACTCTTCCCCAGGGCTCTGCTTTGGAATTCCTCTTTCGGTGGGACACCTGAGGTAACAAACCTGACAGGAGTCCTCCCATCCCACAGATTGACGAAAAACAATTGGGATCGGGCCAAAACACAGAGAGGAAGATTCGTCCATGGCCCATGAGACCTCCACAACATTCCACGGCCATCGCTGAAACAAAATCTAGAGACAAAAGCCTGAGCAAGCTCCTCAGACTCGCTCATTCTTCATATCCTGAAGAGTTCTTCTCATGGTTTGTAGATCAGGCGTGCCATACCTACGTCCCCAAACTTAAGCTGAGTTTGTGTTTTCAGTCTTCTGTCCTCAAAGTCCTGGGCCACACTCCCTCCAGGCTGGGGCCCCTGGAGCCACACATTAGGACTGCCCCCACCCAATCCATGGGAATTCTGCCCATTCCACTGTCAAAAATCGTACAAATTAGGAAAACTCTCCAAAGTCCCTGAGGCCATCCCAATAGTGTAGGTCGCCCGGGACAAAAAAGCGCGGTTGATACCGGCTGAGCATCTACCTCCTCTCATCTACCTCCACTCATACCAAGAAGATTGAACCAGACAGGACCCGAGGCCATTATCGGATCCATTGCTTTGGTTTACAGGCATGTCTCCTCAAAAGCCTGGATTCCAATACCAGCAGAGGGGATTTCCTGAGGCACCCATCAGAACAAATCTTGTCTCCACAAGGAAACTTGTGCATGGGAGCTATGCCAAAGCTTAGGAGAATACTTCAGGGTCCCGGTGCCACCTCCCCATTCCAAGGCCCTCATGGACACAAACACACGTTAGGAACCATCCTCTGGAAAGTGCATTTCAACTCAGCCACCCCGGTTGCTCCCGCAGATCCATTAGATCTAAACTGTCTTGTTGCTAGGAGACAATTGGAAGGCGAGGCGGACTTCCCAGGCATCCATCCTGGAACGGTGCTCTGGAGTCATTCCATATGGGATGTCCTGGAGCTGTCCAACAGGTCTCAATTGTCCCGCAGAAGGAATCCTTGAAGGGGGCATCCCACATCTCCCAACGTGGAAAACCTCCATGGCCTCGAGATTCCGCTCCCTTCATGGAGGGGCCGTCATGCACAGAAACTCCAACCTGAGCCAACGTCGGATCCTCGCCCTGACTTCAGATGCATGAGATATTGGTTCAGATCTGTAGGGGGTACCTGCCGTGCCCTCACCCTGAATCCGAAGTCTAGCTTGTGTTCTCAGACTTCCGTTCACTCTCCTGGCCCTGAAGCCCTCATGTTTGGCAATTCCGGACCCACAATGAAGCACTCTGCCTGCCCTCTAGAAAAAATATATTGCCTAATGAGCTGCCCAGGCAGCTTAAATGAAGATAAACCTACACGGCACTCGAATGTACCCAAATTATATAGTCTAACATGGGCACTAATGCACTGTCTGACACAACCTGAGCCCGGACCTGCTGACCAACACCCAGACAGCTGACCGCACGCTGAGCACATCAGACACGCCATGGCCTAGGTCATCATCTCTTCCCTACCTCAGTTTTCAGGCTTCAGAACCTAGACCTTATCTCCAATCACTGCCCACGGGTGACTGTGATGCAGAAATCAGAACTCTTCCTGACCCATGGCAAGAAACCTTGTGGTTGGCATGTTGTCCAACGTTCAGTGTAGGAGAAACCAGCATTCACCCTGAGGCCCCGCCCATTCTTGAGTGTGACGAGTGCATAAACACGCATTGTGACCTCAGCGTGAGTCCTGTCCTCTAGTAAGTCCTCTCAGTGGCTGGACCATTAGATGTCATAATGGGCTTGACATGTCCCTAGTCCCCAATTTTTAACCAGATTTCTGGTTGTCCAGTCGCCCCACCCCAGGGCTCTACTCCGGAATCCCTCATTTGGTGGGACATCTGAGGTTGAAAAACAAAATGAAACAAATCGACAACAACAACAAAAAAACGGACTTCTTCCATCCCCAGAATGACCCCAAACTCTGTGGACGGGACCGAACCCCCAGAGAGTAAGACTCGTCCATTTCCCATGAAGTCACCCGGCAATTTCACGACCATGAGTGACACGATATCCAGAGACAAAAACTTGAGCAAGAGCCTCACACTCGCCCTTTTTTCATATCCCGAAGTGTTCTCCTCATGGTCTGTAGATCAGTCCTGCCATACCTATGACCCAAAACATAAGCCGAGTTTGTGTTTTCAGACAACTGTCCAAACAGCTCTGGCCTACACACCCTACAGGCTCAGGGCCCTGGAGCCAAACCTGAGGACTGTACTTGCCCTCTCCAAGGGAATTGTATGTGCCCATTCCAATGGCCACGACCCTACTAATAGGATAACCTCCAAATTCCCTGAGGCCATCCCAATAGTTGTGGCTTCCCAGGACAAACAGGGGCAATCTGAGCCCATCTGAGCACCTACCTGCACTCAGACCCGTAGACTGATGTCCCCAGAGGTAAAAAGGAACGAACAGGCCCCTAGGCACTAATCGGATCCATTGCTTTGGTTTCCAGGCATCTCTCCTCAGAGGCCTGGATTTCAGTACCAGCATATGGCTGTTTCTGACTCACCCATCAGAACAAATCTCATCTACACATGGGAAACATGCACGTTGGAGCTGTGTCAAAGCCTCTGTTTAGGAGAACCCTTCAGGGCCCAGGGCCACCGCTTCATTCCAAGGTCTCCATAGACACAAAAACATATTAGGACACATCCACAGGAGAGTCCATTTCAACTCAGCCTCCTCGGTTGCCCCCCACATCCAGCAGATCTAACCTGTCTTGTTGCTTGGAGACAATTGGAATGCGAGGTGGGCTACCCAGCCATCCATCCTTAGAACCCTGCTCGGAATCGTTGGCCTGGAGCCAACCAACAGGTCTCAATTGTCCTGCAGAAGAATCTTTGCAGTTTGGAGCTTCTCACAACTCCCATCGTGGGAAAACCCCCATGTCATCGAGATCCAACCCCCTTCAAGAAAGGGCCATCAGGGCAGAAAGTCCAACCTGAGCGATCGTCTGATCCTTGCCCTGACTTCAGATGCACGAGATCTCGATTGAGGTCTGTAGATTGTGCCTGCCATATCCTCACCCAGAAACCTAGGCCTAGCTTGGGTTCTCAGACTCCGTCCTCAGACTACTGGCCCACAAGCCCTCCAGTTGGGCAATCCAGAACTACAATGCCGCACTCTGCCTGTCCTACAGAAGTAAAACATTGCCCTCAGGGCTACCCCGAAACCCCAAATGAGGATCAACCTGCACGCCATTCGGCTGTACCCCAAACATATAGGCTGACCTGGGCACTATTTCCCCTTCTGACCCAGCCTGAGCCTGGACCTCCTGGTCCCACCCAGACAGCTGGCCGCACACTGAGCACATCGGACCGGCCATGGCCTTAGGTCGTCATCTCTTCCCAATTGCGGTTTTCAGGCTCCAGAACCTAGACCATATCCAACCACTGCCCAGGGTTGAAAATGATGCAGAAATCAGAACTCTTTCTCCATGGCAAGAAACCTTGTGGTTGGCATGTTGTCCAACGTTCAGTGTAGTTGAAACAAGCGTGGCCCATGAGGCCCAGCCCATGCTTGCGGGCCACATTGGTCACAAACACACATTGTGACCCTCAGCCTGAGCCCAGTCCTCAGGTAAGGCCTCTCAGGGCCTATATGAAGAGACAGCATATTGGGCTTGCCATGCCCCTAGGCCCCAATTTTTAACCATAGTTCGGGGTGTCCCTTCACTCTTCCCCAGGGCTCTGCTTTGGAATTCCTCTTTTGGTGGGACACCAGAGGTAACAAACCTGAAAGGAGTCCTCCCATCCCACAGATTGACGAAAAACAATTGGGATCGGGCCAAATCCACAGAGAGGAAGATTTGTCCATGGCCCATGAGACCTCCCCAACATTCCACGGCCATCGCTGAAACAAAATCCAGAGACAAAAGCCTGAGCAAGCGCCTCAGACTCGCTCATTCTTCATATCCTGAAGAGTTCTTCTCATGGTTTGTAGATCGGGCGTGCCATACCTACGTCCCCAAACTTAAGCTGAGTTTGTGTTTTCAGTCTTCTGTCCTCAAAGTCCTGGGCCACACTCCCTCCAGGCTGGGGCCCCTGGAGCCACACATTAGGACTGCCCCCACCCAATCCATGGGAATTCTGCCCATTCCATTGTCAAAAATCGTACAAATTAGGAGAACCCTCCAAAGTCCCTTAGGCCATCCCAATAGTGTAGGTCACCCGGGACATAAAGGGCGGTTGATACCGGCTGAGCATCTACCTCCACTCATCTACCTCCACTCATACCAAGAAGATTGAACCAGACAGGACCCGAGGCCATTATCGGATCCATTGCTTTGGTTTACAGGCATGTCTCCTCAAAAGCCTGGATTCCAATACCAGCAGAGGGGATTTCCTGAGGCACCCATCAGAACAAATCTCGTCTCCACAAGGAATCTTTTGCATGGGAGCTATGCCAAAGCTTAGGAGAATACTTCAGGGTCCCGGTGCCACCTCCCCATTCCAAGGCCCTCATGGACACAAAAACACGTTAGGACCCATCCTCTGGAAAGTGCATTTCAACTCAGCCACCCCGGTTGCTCCCGCAGATCCATTAGATCTAAACTGTCTTGTTGCTAGGAGACAATTGGAAGGCGAGGCGGACTTCCCAGGCATCCATCCTGGAACAGTGCTCTGGAGTCATTCCATATGGGATGTCCTGGAGCTGTCCAACAGGTCTCAATTGTCCCGCAGAAGGAATCCTTGAAGGGGGCATCCCACATCTCCCAACGTGGAAAACCTCCATGGCCTCGAGATTCCGCTCCCTTCATGAAGGGGCCGTCATGCACAGAAACTCCAACCTGAGCCAACGTCGGATCCTCGCCCTGACTTCAGATGCATGAGATATTGGTTCAGATCTGCAGGGGGTACCTGCCGTGCCCTTACCCTGAATCCGAAGACTAGCTTGTGTTCTCAGACTTCCGTCCTCACTCTCCTGGCCCCGAAGCCCTCAGGTTTGGCAATTCCGGACCGACAATGAAGCACTCTGCCTGCCCTCTAGAAAAAATGTATTGCCTAATGAGCTCCCCAGGCAGCTTAAATGAGGATAAACCTACACGGCACTCGAATGTACCCAAATTATATAGTCTAACCTGGGCACTAATGCACTGTCTGACACAACCTGAGCCCGGACCTGCTGACCTACACCCAGACAGCTGACCGCACCCTGAGAACATCAGACCCGCCATGGCCTTAGGTCATCATCTCTTCCCTACCTCAGTTTTCAGGCTTCAGAACCTAGACCTTATCTCCAATCACTGCCCACGGGTGACTGTGATGCAGAAATCAGAACTCTTCCTGACCCATGGCAAGAAACCTTGTGGTTGGCATGTTGTCCAACGTTCAGTGTAGGAGAAACCAGCATTCACCCTGAGGCCCCGCCCATTCTTGAGTGCGACGAGTGCATAAACACGCATTGTGACCTCAGCGTGAGTCCTGTCCTCTGGTAAGTCCTTTCAGTGGCTGGACCATAAGATGTCATAATGGGCTTGACATGTCCCTAGTCCCCAATTTTTAACCAGATTTCTGGTTGTCCAGTCGCCCCACCCCAGGGCTCTACTCTGGAATCCCTCATTTGGTGGGACATCTGAGGTTGAAAAACAAAATGAAACAAATCGACAACAACAACAAAAAAACGGACTTCTTCCATCCCCAGAATGACCGCAAACTCTTTGGACGGGACCGAACCCCCAGAGAGTAAGACTCGTCCATTTCCCATGAAGTCACCCGGCAATTTCACGACCATGAGTGACACGATATCCAGAGACAAAAACTTGAGCAAGAGCCTCACACTCGCCCTTTTTTCATATCCCGAAGTGTTCTCCTCATGGTCTGTAGATCAGTCCTGCCATACCTATGACCCAAAACATAAGCCGAGTTTGTGTTTTCAGACAACTGTCCAAACAGCTCTGGCCTACACACCCTACAGGCTCAGGGCCCTGGAGCCAAACCTGAGGACTGTACTTGCCCTCTCCAAGGGAATTGTATGTGCCCATTCCAATGGCCACAACCCTACTAATAGGATAACCTCCAAAGTCCCTGAGGCCATCCCAAGAGTTATGGCTTCCCAGGACAAACAGGGGCAATCTGAGCCCATCTGAGCACCTACCTGCACTCAGACCCGTAGACTGATGTCCCCAGAGGTAAAAAGGAACGAACAGGCCCCTAGGCACTAATCGGATCCATTGCTTTGGTTTCCAGGCATCTCTCCTCAGAGGCCTGGATTTCAATACCAGCATATGGCTGTTTCTTGACTCACCCATCAGAACAAATCTCATCTACACATGGGAAACATGCACGTTGGAGCTGTGTCAAAGCCTCTGTTTAGGAGAACCCTTCAGGGCCCAGGGCCACCACTTCATTCCAAGGTCTCCATAGACACAAAAACATATTAGGACACATCCACAGGAGAGTCCATTTCAACTCAGCCTCCTCGGTTGCCCCCCACATCCAGCAGATCTAACCTGTCTTGTTGCTTGGAGACAATTGGAATGCGAGGTGGGATACCCAGCCATCCATCCTTAGAACCCTGCTCGGAATCGTTGGCCTGGAGCCAACCAACAGGTCTCAATTGTCCTGCAGAAGAATCTTTGCAGTTTGGAGCTTCTCACAACTCCCATCGTGGGAAAACCCCCATGTCCTCGTGATCCAACCCCCTTCAAGAAAGGGCCATCAGGGCAGAAAGTCCAACCTGAGCGATCGTCTGATCCTTGCCCTGACTTCAGATGCACGAGATCTCTTTTGAGGTCTGTAGATTGTGCCTGCCATATCCTCACCCAGAAACCTAGGCCTAGCTTGGGTTCACAGACTCCGTCCTCAGACTACTGGCCCACAAGCCCTCCAGTTGGGCAATCCAGAACTACAATGCCGCACTCTGCCTGCCCTACAGAAGTAAAACATTGCCCTCAGGGCTACCCCGAAACCCCAAATGAGGATCAACCTGCACGCCATTCGGCTGTACCCCAAACATATAGGCTGACCTGGGCACTATTTCCCCTTCTGACCCAGCCTGAGCCTGGACCTCCTGGTCCCACCCAGACAGCTGGCCGCACACTGAGCACATCGGACCCGCCATGGCCTTAGGTCGTCATCTCTTCCCAACTGCGGTTTTCAGGCTCCAGAACCTAGACCTTATCTCCAACCACTGCCCAGGGTTGAAAATGATGCAGAAATCAGAACTGTTCCCCATGGCAAGAAACCTTGTGGTTGGCATGTTGTCCAACGTTCAGTGTAGTTGAAACAAGCGTGGCCCATGAGGCCCAGCCCATGCTTGCGGGCCACATTGGTCACAAACACACATTGTGACCCTCAGCCTGAGCCCAGTCCTCAGGTAAGGCCTCTCAGGGCCTATATGAAGAGACAGCATATTGGGCTTGCCATGCCCCTAGGCCCCAATTTTTAACCATAGTTCGGGTTGTCCCTTCACTCTTCCCCAGGGCTCTGCTTTGGAATTCCTCTTTTGGTGGGACACCTGAGGTAACAAACCTGAAAGGAGTCCTCCCATCCCACAGATTGACGAAAAACAATTGGGATCGGGCCAAATCCAGAGAGAGGAAGATTCGTCCATGGCCCATGAGACCTCCCCAACATTCCACGGCCATCGCTGAAACAAAATCCAGAGAAAAAAGCCTGAGCAAGCGCCTCAGACTCGCTCATTCTTCATATCCTGAAGAGTTCTTCTCATGGTTTGTAGATCGGGCGTGCCATACCTACGTCCCCGAACTTAAGCTGAATTTGTGTTTTCAGTCTTCTGTCCTCAAAGTCCTGGGCCACACTCCCTCCAGGCTGGGGCCCCTAGAGCCACACATTAGGACTTCCCCAACCCAATCTATGGGAATTCTGCCCATTCCATTGTCAAAAATCGTACAAATTAGGAGAACCCTCCAAAGTCCCTGAGGCCATCCCAATAGTGTAGGTCGCCCGGGACAAAAAAGGGCGGTTGATACCGGCTGAGCATCTACCTCCACTCATCTACCTCCACTCATACCAAGAAGATTGAACCAGACAGGACCCGAGGCCATTATCGGATCCATTGCTTTGGTTTACAGGCATGTCTCCTCAAAAGCCTGGATTCCAATACCAGCAGAGGGGATTTCCTGAGGCACCCATCAGAACAAATCTCGTCTCCACAAGGAAACTTGTGCATGGGAGCTATGCCAAAGCTTAGGAGAATACTTCAGGGTCCCGGTGCCACCTCCCCATTCCAAGGCCCTCATGGACACAAACACACGTTAGGACCCATCCTCTGGAAAGTGCATTTCAACTCAGCCACCCCGGTTGCTCCCGCAGATCCATTAGATCTAAACTGTCTTGTTGCTAGGAGACAATTGGAAGGCGAGGCGGACTTCCCAGGCATCCATCATGGAACAGTGCTCTGGAGTCATTCCATATGGGATGTCCTGGAGCTGTCCAACAGGTCTCAATTGTCCCGCAGAAGGAATCCTTGAAGGGGGCATCCCACATCTCCCAACGTGGAAAACCTCCATGGCCTCGAGATTCCGCTCCCTTCATGAAGGGGCCGTCATGCACAGAAACTCCAACCTGAACCAACGTCGGATCCTCGCCCTGACTTCAGATGCATGAGATATTGGTTCAGATCTGCAGGGGGTACCTGCCGTGCCCTTACCCTGAATCCGAAGACTAGCTTGTGTTCTCAGACTTCGGTCCTCACTCTCCTGGCCCCGATGCCCTCAGGTTTGGCAATTCCGGACCGACAATGAAGCACTCTGCCTGCCCTCTAGAAAAAATGTATTGCCTAATGAGCTGCCCAGGCAGCTTAAATGAGGATAAACCTACACGGCACTCGAATATACCCAAATTATATAGTCTAACCTGGGCACTAATGCACTGTCTGACACAACCTGAGCCCGGACCTGCTGACCAACACCCAGACAGCTGACGCACCCTGAGAACATCAGACCCGCCATGGCCTTAGGTCATCATCTCTTTCCTACCTCAGTTTTCAGGCTTCAGAACCTAGACCTTATCTCCAATCACTGCCCACGGGTGACTGTGATGCAGAAATCAGAACTCTTCCTGACCCATGGCAAGAAACCTTGTGGTTGGCATGTTGTCCAACGTTCAGTGTAGGAGAAACCAGCATTCACCCTGAGGCCCCGCCCATTCTTGAGTGCGACGAGTGCATAAACACACATTGTGACCTCAGCGTGAGTCCTGTCCTCTAGTAAGTCCTTTCAGTGGCTGTACCATTAGATATCATAAAGGGCTTGACATGTCCCTAGTCCCCAATTTTTAACCAGATTTCTGGTTGTCCAGTTGCCCCACCCCAGGGCTCTACTCTGGAATCCCTCATTTGGTGGGACATCTGAGGTTGAAAAACAAAATGAAACAAATCGACAACAACAACAAAAAAACGGACTTCTTCCAACCCCAGAATGACCGCAAACTCTTTGGAGGGGACCGAACCCCCAGAGAGTAAGACTCGTCCATTTCCCATGAAGTCACCCGGCAATTTCACGAGCATGAGTGACACGATATCCAGAGACAAAAACTTGAGCAAGAGCCTCACACTCGCCCTTTTTTCATATCCCGAAGTGTTCTCCTCATGGTCTGTAGATCAGTCCTGCCATACCTATGACCCAAAACATAAGCCGAGTTTGTGTTTTCAGACAACTGTCCAAACAGCTCTGGCCTACACACCCTATAGGCTCAGGGCCCTGGAGCCAAACCTGAGGACTGTACTTGCCCTCTCCAAGGGAATTGTATGTGCCCATTCCAATGGCCACAACCCTACTAATAGGATATCCTCCAAAGTCCCTGAGGCCATCCCAAGAGTTATGGCTTCCCAGGACAAACAGGGGCAATCTGAGACCATCTGAGCACCTACCTGCACTCAGACCCGTAGACTGATGTCCCCAGAGGTAAAAGGAACGAACAGGCCCCTACGCACTAATCGGATCCATTGCTTTGGTTTCCAGGCATCTCTCCTCAGAGGCCTGGATTTCAATACCAGCATATGGCTGTTTCTTGACTCACCCATCAGAACTAATCTCATCTACACATGGGAAACATGCACGTTGGAGCTGTGTCAAAGCCTCTGTTTAGGAGAACCCTTCAGGGCCCCAGGGCCACCGCTTCATTCCAAGGTCTCCATAGACACAAAACATATTAGGACACATCCACAGGAGAGTCCATTTCACCTCAGCCTCCTCGGTTGCCCCCCACATCCAGCAGATCTAACCTGTCTTGTTGCTTGGAGACAATTGGAATGCGAGGTGGGCTACCCAGCCATCCATCCTTAGAACCCTGCTCGGAATCGTTGGCCTGGAGCCAACCAACAGGTCTCAATTGTCCTGCAGAAGAATCTTTGCAGTTTGGAGCTTCTCACAACTCCCATCGTGGGAAAACCCCCATGTCCTCGTGATCCAACCCCCTTCAAGAAAGGGCCATCAGGGCAGAAAGTCCAACCTGAGCGATCGTCTGATCCTTGCCCTGACTTCAGATGCACGGGATCTCTATTGAGGTCTGTGGATTGTGCCTGCCATATACTCACCCAGAAACCTAGGCTTTGCTTGGGTTCTCAGACTCCGTCCTCAGACTACTGGCCCACAAGCCCTCCAGTTGGGCAATGCAGAACTACAATGCCGCACTCTGCCTGCCCTACAGAAGTAAAACATTGCCCTCAGGGCTACCCCGAAACCCCAAATGAGGATCAACCTGCACGCCATTCGGCTGTACCCCAAACATATAGGCTGACCTGGGCACTATTTCCCCTTCTGACCCAGCCTGAGCATGGACCTCCTGGTCCCACCCAGACAGCTGGCCGCACACTGAGCACATCGGACCCGCCATGGCCTTAGGTCGTCATCTCTTCCCAACTGCGGTTTTCAGGCTCCAGAACCTAGACCTTATCTCCAACCACTGCCCAGGGTTGAAAATGATGCAGAAATCAGAACTCTTTCCCCATGGCAAGAAACCTTGTGGTTGGCATATTGTCCAACGTTCAGTGTAGTTAAAACAAGCGTGGCCCATGAGGCCCAGCCCATGCTTGCGGGCCACATTGGTCACAAACACAAATTGTGACCCTCAGCCTGAGCCCAGTCCTCAGGTAAGGCCTCTCAGGGCCTATATGAAGAGACAGCATATTGGGCTTGACATGCCCCTAGGCCCCAATTTTTAACCATAGTTCGGGTTGTCCCTTCACTCTTCCCCAGGGCTCTGCTTTGGAATTCCTCTTTGGGTGGGACACCTGAGGTAACAAACCTGAAAGGAGTCCTCCCATCCCACAGATTGACGAAAAACAATTGGGATCAGGCCACATCCACAGAGAGGAAGATTCGTCCATGGCCCATGAGACCTCCCCAACATTCCACGGCCATCGCTGAAACAAAATCCAGAGACAAAAGCCTGAGCAAGCGCCTCAGACTCGCTCATTCTTCATATCCTGAAGAGTTCTTCTCATGGTTTGTAGATCGGGCGTGCCATACCTACGTCCCCAAACTTAAGCTGAGTTTGTGTTTTCAGTCTTCTGTCCTCAAAGTCCTGGGCCACACTCCCTCCAGGCTGGGGCCCCTGGAGCCACACATTAGGACTGCCCCCACCCAATCCATGGGAAATCTGCCCATTCCATTGTCAAAAATCGTACAAATTAGGAGAACCCTCCAAAGTCCCTGAGGCCATCCCAATAGTGTAGGTCACCCGGGACATAAAGGGCGGTTGATACCGGCTGAGCATCTACCTCCACTCATCTACCTCCACTCATACCAAGAAGATTGAACCAGACAGGACCCGAGGCCATTATCGGATCCATTGCTTTGGTTTACAGGCATGTCTCCTCAAAAGCCTGGATTTCAATACCAGCAGAGGGGATTTCCTGAGGCACCTATCAGAACAAATCTCGTCTCCACAAGGAAACTTGTGCATGGGAGCTATGCCAAAGCTTAGGAGAATACTTCAGGGTCCCGTTGCCACCTCCCCATCCAAGGCCCTCATGGACACAAACACACGTTAGGACCCATCCTCTGGAAAGTGCATTTCAACTCAGCCACCCCGGTTGCTCCCGCAGATCCATTAGATCTAAACTGTCTTTTTGCTAGGAGACAATTGGAAGGCGAGGCTGACTTCCCAGGCATCCATCCTGGAACAGTGCTCTGGAGTCATTCCATATGGGATGTCCTGGAGCTGTACAACAGGTCTCAATTGTCCCGCATAAGGAATCCTTGAAGGGGGCATCCCACATCTCCCAACGTGGAAAACCTCCATGGCCTCGAGATTCCGCTCCCTTCATGAAGGGGCCGTCATGCACAGAAACTCCAACCTGAGCCAACGTCGGATCCTCGCCCTGACTTCAAATGCATGAGATATTGGTTCAGATCTGCAGGGGGTACCTGCCGTGCCCTCACCCTGAATCCGAAGTCTAGCTTGTGTTCTCAGACTTCCGTCCTCACTCTCCTGGCCCCGAAGCCCTCAAGTTTGGCAATTCCGGACCGACAATGAAGCACTCTGCCTGCACTCTAGAAAAAATGTATTGCCTAATGAGCTGCCCAGGCAGCTTAAATGAGGATAAACCTACACGGCACTCGAATGTACCCAAATTATATAGTCTAACCTGGGCATTATGCACTGTCTGACACAACCTGAGCCCGGACCTGCTGACCCACACCCAGACAGCTGACCGCACCCTGAGCACATCAGACCCGCCATGGCCTTAGGTCATCATCTCTTCCCTACCTCAGTTTTCAGGCTTCAGAACCGAGACCTTATCTCCAATCACTGCCCACGGGTGACTGTGATGCAGAAATGAGAACTCTTCCTGACCCATGGCAAGAAACCTTGTGGTTGGCATGTTGTCCAACGTTCAGTGTAGGAGAAACCAGAATTCACCCTGAGGCCCCGCCCATTCTTGAGTGCGACGAGTGCATAAACACGCATTGTGACCTCAGCGTGAGTCCTGTCCTCTAGTAAGTCCTCTCAGTGGCTGGACCATTAGATGTCATAATGGGCTTGACATGTCCCTAGTCCCCAATTTTTAACCAGATTTCTGGTTGTCCAGTCGCCCCACCCCAGGGCTCTCCTCTGGAATCCCTCATTTGGTGGGACATCTGAGGTTGAAAAACAAAATGAAACAAATCGACAACAACAACAAAAAAACGGACTTCTTCCATCCCCAGAATGACCGCAAACTCTTTGGACGGGACCGAACCCCCAGAGAGTAAGACTCGTCCATTTCCCATGAAGTCACCGGCAATTTCACGACCATGAGTGACACGATATCCAGAGACAAAAACTTGAGCAAGAGCCTCACACTCGCCCTTTTTTCATATCCCGAAGTGTTCTCCTCATGGTCTGTAGATCAGTCCTGCCATACCTATGACCCAAAACATAAGCCGAGTTTGTGTTTTCAGACAACTGTCCAAACAGCTCTGGCCTACACACCCTACAGGCTCAGGGCCCTGGAGCCAAACCTGAGGACTGTACTTGCCCTCTCCAAGGGAATTGTATGTGCCCATTCCAATGGCCACAACCCTACTAATAGGATAACCTCCAAAGTCCCTGAGGCCATCCCAAGTGTTGTGGCTTCCCAGGACAAACAGGGGCAATCTGAGCCCATCTGAGCACCTACCTGCACTCAGACCCGTAGACTGATGTCCCCAGAGGTAAAAAGGAACGAACAGGCCCCTAGGCACTAATCGGATCCATTGCTTTGGTTTCCAGGCATCTCTCCTCAGAGGCCTGGATTTCAATACCAGCATATGGCTGTTTCTTGACTCACCCATCAGAACAAATCTCATCTAAACATGGGAAACATGCACGTTGGAGCTGTGTCAAAGCCTCTGTTTAGGAGAGCCCTTCAGGGCCCAGGGCCACCGCTTCATTCCAAGGTCTCCATAGACACAAAAACATATTAGGACACATCGACAGGAGAGTCCATTTCAACTCAGCCTCCTCGGTTGCCCCCCACATCCAGCAGATCTAACCTGTCTTGTTGCTTGGAGACAATTGGAATGCGAGGTGGGCTACCCAGCCATCCATCCTTAGAACCCTGCTCGGAATCGTTGGCCTGGAGCCAACCAACAGGTCTCAATTGTCCTGCAGAAGAATCTTTGCAGTTTGGATCTTCTCACAACTCCCATCGTGGGAAAACCCCCATGTCCTCGTGATCCAACCCCCTTCAAGAAAGGGCCATCAGGGCAGAAAGTCCAACCTGAGCGATCGTCTGAATCTTGCCCTGACTTCAGATGCACGAGATCTCTATTGAGGTCTGTAGATTGTGCCTGCCATATCCTCACCCAGAAACCTAGGCCTAGCTTGGGTTCTCAGACTCCGTCCTCAGACTACTGGCCCACAAGCCCTCCAGTTGGGCAATCCAGAACTACAATGCCGCACTCTGCCTGCCCTACAGAAGTAAAATATTGCCCTCAGGGCTACCCCGAAACCCCAAATGAGGATCAACCTGCACGCCATTCGGCTGTACCCCAAACATATAGGCTGACCTGGGCACTATTTCCCCTTCTGACCCAGCCTGAGCCTGGACCTCCTGGTCCCACCCAGACAGCTGGCCGCACACTGAGCACATCGGACCCGCCATGGCCTTAGGTCGTCATCTCTTCCCAACTGCGGTTTTCAGGCTCCAGAACCTAGACCTTATCTCCAACCACTGCCCAGGGTTGAAAATGATGCAGAAATCAGAACTCTTTCCCCATGGCAAGAAACCTTGTGGTTGGCATGTTGTCCAACGTTCAGTGTAGTTGAAACAAGCGTGGCCCATGAGGCCCAGCCCATGCTTGCGGGCCACATTGGTCACAAACACACATTGTGACCCTCAGCCTGAGCCCAGTCCTCAGGTAAGGCCTCTCAGGGCCTATATGAAGAGAGAGCATATTGGGCTTGCCATGCCCCTAGGCCCCAATTTTTAACCATAGTTCGGGTTGTCCCTTCACTCTTCCCCAGGGCTCTGCTTTGGAATTCCTCTTTGGGTGGGACACCTGAGGTAACAAACCTGAAAGGAGTCCTCCCATCCCACAGATTGACGAAAAACAATTGGGATCGGGCCAAAACACAGAGAGGAAGATTCGTCCATGGCCCATGAGACCTCCCCAACATTCCACGGCCATCGCTGAAACAAAATCTAGAGACAAAAGCCTGAGCAAGCGCCTCAGACTCGCTCATTCTTCATATCCTGAAGAGTTCTTCTCATGGTTTGTAGATCGGGCGTGCCATACCTACGTCCCCAAACTTAAGCTGAGTTTGTGTTTTCAGTCTTCTGTCCTCAAAGTCCTGGGCCACACTCCCTCCAGGCTGGGGCCCCTGGAGCCACACATTAGGACTGCCCCCACCCAATCCATGGGAATTCTGCCCATTCCATTGTCAAAAATCGTACAAATTAGGAGAACCCTCCAAAGTCCATGAGGCCATCCCAATAGTGTAGGTCGCCCGGGACAAAAAAGGGCGGTTGATACCGGCTGAGCATCTACCTCCACTCATCTACCTCCACTCATACCAAGAAGATTGAACCAGACAGGACCCGAGGCCATTATCGGATCCATTGCTTTGGTTTACAGGCATGTCTCCTCAAAAGCCTGGATTCCAATACCAGCAGAGGGGATTTCCTGAGGCACCCATCAGAAGAAATCTCGTCTCCACAAGGAAACTTGTGCATGGGAGCTATGCCAAAGCTTAGGAGAATACTTCAGGGTCCCGGTGCCACCTCCCCATTCCAAGGCCCTCATGGACACAAACACACGTTAGGAACCATCCTCTGGAAAGTGCATTTCAACTCAGCCACCCTGGTTGCTCTCGCAGATCCATTAGATCTAAACTGACTTGTTGCTAGGAGACAATTGGAAGGCGAGGCGGACTTCCCAGGCATCCATCCTGGAACAGTGTTCTGGAGTCATTCCATATGGGATGTTCTGGAGCTGTCCAACAGGTCTCAATTGTCCCGCAGAAGGAATCCTTGAAGGGGGCATCCCACATCTCCCAACGTGGAAAACCTCCATGGCCTCGAGATTCCGCTCCCTTCATGAAGGGGCCGTCATGCACAGAAACTCCAACCTGAGCCAACGTCGGATCCTCGCCCTGACTTCAGATGCATGAGATATTGGTTCAGATCTGCAGGGGGTACCTGCCGTGCCCTCACCCTGAATCCGAAGTCTAGCTTGTGTTCTCAGACTTCCGTCCTCACTCACCTGGCCCCGAAGCCCTCATGTTTGGCAATTCCGGACCGACAATGAAGCACTCTGCCTGCCCTCTAGAAAAAATATATTGCCTAATGAGCTGCCCAGGCAGCTTAAATGAAGATAAACCTACACGGCACTCGAATGTACCCAAATTATATAGTCTAACCTGGGCACTAATGCACTGTCTGACACAACCTGAGCCCGGACCTGCTGACCAACACCCAGACAGCTGACCGCACGCTGAGCACATCAGACCCGCCATGGCCTTAGGTCATCATCTCTTCACTACCTCAGTTTTCAGGCTTCAGAACCTAGACCTTATCTCCAATCACTGCCCACGGGTGACTGTGATGCAGAAATCAGAACTCTTCCTGACCCATGGCAAGAAACCTTGTGGTTGGCATGTTGTCCAACGTTCAGTGTAGGAGAAACCAGCATTCACCCTGAGGTCCCGCCCATTCTTGAGTGCGACAAGTGCATAAACAGGCATTGTGACCTCAGCGTGAGTCCTGTCCTCTAGTAAGTCCTCTCAGTTGCTGGACCATTAGATGTCATAATGGGCTTGACATGTCCCAAGTCCCCAATTTTTAACCAGATTTCTGGTTGTCCAGTCGCCCCACCCCAGGGCTCTACTCTGGAATCCCTCATTTGGTGGGACATCTGAGGTTGAAAAACAAAATAAAACAAATCGACAACAACAACAAAAAAAAGGACTTCTTCCATCCCCAGAATGACCCCAAACTCTTTGGACGGGACCGAACCCCCAGAGAGTAAGACTCGTCCATTTCCCATGAAGTCACCCGGCAATTTCACGACCAAGAGTGACACGATATCCAGAGACAAAAACTTGAGCAAGAGCCTCACACTCGCCCTTTTTTCATATCCCGAAGTGTTCTCCTCATGGTCTGTAGATCAGTCCTGCCATACCTATGACCCAAAACATAAGCCGAGTTTGTGTTTTCAGACAACTGTCCAAACAGCTCTGGCCTACGCATCCTACAGGCTCAGGGCCCTGGAGCCAAACCTGAGGACTGTACTTGCCCTCTCAAAGGGAATTGTATGTGCCCATTCCAATGGCCACGACCCTACTAATAGGATAACCTCCAAAGTCCCTGAGGCCATTCCAAGAGTTGTGGCTTCCCAGGACAAACAGGGGCAATCTGAGCCCATCTGAGCACCTACCTGCACTCAGACCCGTAGACTGATGTCCCCAGAGGTAAAAAGGAACGAACAGGCCCCTAGGCACTAATCGGATCCATTGTTTTGGTTTCCAGGAAACTCTCCTCAGAGGCCTGGATTTCAATACCAGCATATGGCTGTTTCTTGACTCACCCATCAGAACAAATCTCATCTACACATGGGAAACATGCACGTTGGAGCTGTGTCAAAGCCTCTGTTTAGGAGAACCCTTCAGGGCCCCAGGGCCACCGCTTCATTCCAAGGTCTCCATAGACACAAAAACATATTACGACACATCCACAGGAGAGTCCATTTCAACTCAGCCTCCTCGGTTGCCCCCCACCTCCAGCAGATCTAACCTGTCTTGTTGCTTGGAGACAATTGGAATGCGAGGTGGGCTACCCAGCCATCCATCCTTAGAACCCTGCTCGGAATCGTTGGCCTGGAGCCAACCAACAGGTCTCAATTGTCCTGCAGAAGAATCTTTGCAGTTTGGAGATTCTCACAACTCCCATCGTGGGAAAACCCCCATGTCCTCGTGATCCAACCCCCTTCAAGAAAGGGCCATCAGGGCAGAAAGTCCAACCTGAGCGATCGTCTGATCCTTGCCCTGACTTCAGATGCACGAGATCTCGATTGAGGTCTGTAGATTGTGCCTGCCATATCCTCACCCAGAAACCTAGGCCTAGCTTGGGTTCTCAGACTCCGTCCTCAGACTACTGGCCCACAAGCCCTCCAGTTGGGCAATCCAGAACTACAATGCCGCACTCTGCCTGCCCTACAGAAGTAAAACATTGCCCTCAGGGCTACCCCGAAACCCCAAATGAGGATCAACCTGCACGCCATTCGGCTGTACCCCAATCATATAGGCTGACCTGGGCACTATTTCCCCTTCTGACCCAGCCTGAGCCTGGACCTCCTGGTCCCACCCAGACAGCTGGCCGCACACTGAGCACATCGGACCCGCCATGGCCTTAGGTCGTCATCTCTTCCCAACTGCGGTTTTCAGGCTCCAGAACCTACACCTTATCTCCAACCACTGCCCAGGGTTGAAAATGATGCAGAAACCAGAACTCTTTCCCCATGGCAAGAAACCTTGTGGTTGGCATGTTGTCCAACGTTCGGTGTAGTTGAAACAAGCGTTGCCCATGTGGCCCAGCCCATGCTTGCGGGCCACATTGGTCACAAACACACATTGTGACCCTCAGCCTGAGCAGAGTCCTCAGGTAAGGCCTCTCAGGGCCTATATGAAGAGACAGCATATTGGGCTTGCCATGCCCCTAGGCCCCAATTTTTAACCATAGTTCGGCTTGTCCCTTCACTCTTCCCCAGGGCTCTGCTTTGGAATTCCTCTTTTGGTGGGACACCAGAGGTAACAAACCTGAAAGGAGTCCTCCCATCCCACAGATTGACGAAAAACAATTGGGATCGGGCCAAAACGCAGAGAGGAAGATTCGTCCATGGCACATGAGCCCTCCCCAACATTCCACGGCCATCGCTGAAACAAAATCTAGAGACAAAAGCCTGAGCAAGCGCCTCAGACTCGCTCATTCTTCATATCCTGAAGAGTTCTTCTCATGGTTTGTAGATCGGGCGTGCCATACCTACGTCCCCAAACTTAAGCTGAGTTTGTGTTTTCAGTCTTCTGTCCTCAAAGTCCTGGGCCACACTCCCTCCAGGCTTGGCCCCTGGAGACACACATTAGGTTGCCCCCACCCAATCCATGGGAATTCTGCCCATTCCATTGTCAAAAATCGTACAAATTAGGAGAACCCTCCAAAGTCCCTGAGGCCATCCCAATAGTGTAGGTCGCCCGGGACAAAAAAGGGCGGTTGATACCGGCTGAGCATCTACCTCCACTCATCTACCTCCACTCATACCAAGAAGATTGAACCAGACAGGACCCGAGGCCATTAACGGATCCATTGCTTTGGTTTACAGGCATGTCTCCTCAAAAGCCTGGATTCCTATACCAGCAGAGGGGATTTCCTGAGGCACCCATCAGAACAAATCTCGTCTCCACAGGGAAACTTGTGCATGGGAGCTTTGCCAAAGCTTAGGAGAATACTTCAGGGTCCCGGTGCCACCTCCCTATTCCAAGGCCCTCATGGACACAAACACACGTTAGGACCCATCCTCTGGAAAGTGCATTTCAACTCAGCCACCCCGGTTGCTCCCGCAGATCCATTAGATCTAAACTGTCTTGTTGCTAGGAGACAATTGGAAGGCGAGGCGGACTGCCCAGGCATCCATCCTGGAACAGTGCTCTGGAGTCATTCCATATGGGATGTCCTGGAGCTGTCCAACAGGTCTCAATTGTCCCGCAGAAGGAATCCTTGATGGGGGCATCCCACAACTCCCAACGTGGAAAACCTCCATGGCCTCGAGATTCCGCTCCCTTCATGAAGGGGCCGTCATGCACAGAAACTCCAACCTGAGCCAACGTCGGATCCTCGCCCTGACATCAGATGCATGAGATATTGGTTCAGATCTGCAGGGGGTACCTGCCGTGCCCTCACCCTGAATCCGAAGTCTAGCTTGTGTTCTCAGACTTCCGTCCTCACTCTCCTGGCCCCGAAGCCCTCATGTTTGGCAATTCCGGATTGACAATGAAGCACTCTGCCTGCCCTCTAGAAAAAATATATTGCCTAATGAGCTGCACAGGCATCTTAAATGAAGATAAACCTACAGGGCACTCGAATGTACCCAAATTATATAGTCTAACCTGGGCACTAATGCACTGTCTGACACAACCTGAGCCCGGACCTGCTGACCAACACCCAGACAGCTGACTACACCCTGAGCACATCAGAACCGCCATGGCCTTAGGTCATCATCTCTTCCCTACCTCAGTTTTCAGGCTTCAGAACCTAGACCTTATCTCCAATCACTGCCCACGGGTGACTGTGATGCAGAAATCAGAACTCTTCCTGACCCATGGCAAGAACCCTTGTGGTTGGCATGTTGTCCAACGTTCAGTGTAGGAGAAACCAGCATTCACCCTGAAGCCCCACCCATTCTTGAGTGCGACGAGAGCATAAACACGCATTGTGACCTCAGCGTGAGTCCTGTCCTCAAGTAAGTCCTCTCAGTGGCTGGACCATAAGATGTCATAATGGGCTTGACATGTCCTTAGTCCCCAATTTTTAACCAGATTTCTGGTTGTCCAGTCGCCCCACCCCAGGGCTCTACTCTGGAATCCCTCATTTGGTGGGACATCTGAGGTTGAAAAACAAAATGAAACAAATCGACAACAACAACAAAAAAAAGGACTTCTTCCATCCCCAGAATGACCCCAAACTCTTTGGACGGGACCGAACCCCCAGAGAGTAAGACTCGTCCATTTCCCATGAAGTCACCCGGCAATTTCACGACCATGAGTGACACGATATCCAGAGACAAAAACTTGAGCAAGAGCCTCACACTCGCCCTTTTTTCATATCCCGAAGAGTTCTCCTCATGGTGTGTAGATCAGTCCTGCCATACCTATGACCCAAAACATAAGCCGAGTTTGTGTTTTCAGACAACTGTCCAAACAGCTCTGGCATACACACCCTACAGGCTCAGGGCCCTGGAGCCAAACCTGAGGACTGTACTTGCCCTCTCCAAGGGAATTGTATGTGCCCATTCCAATGGCCAAAACCCTACTAATAGGATAACCTCCAAGTCCCTGAGGCCATCCCAAGAGTTGTGGCTTCCCAGGACAAACAGGGGCAATCTGAGCCCATCTGAGCACCTACCTGCACTCAGACCCGTAGACTGATGTCCCCAGAGGTAAAAAGGAACGAACAGGCCCCTAGGCACTAATCGGATCCATTGCTTTGGTTTCCAGGCATCTCTCCTCAGAGGCCTGGATTTCAATACCAGCATATGGCTGTTTCTTGACTCACCCATCAGAACAAATCTCATCTACACATGGGAAACATGCACGTTGGAGCTGTGTCAAAGCCTCTGTTTAGGAGAACCCTTCAGGGCCCCAGGGCCACCGCTTCATTCCAAGGTCTCCATAGACACAAAAACATATTAGGACACATCCACAGGAGAGTCCATTTCAACTCAGCCTCCTCGTTTGCCCCCCACATCCAGCAGATCTAACCTGTCTTGTTGCTTGGAGACAATTGGAATGCGAGGTGGGCTACCCAGCCATCCATCCTTAGAATTCTGCTCGGAATTGTTGGCCTGGAGCCAACCAACAGGTCTCAATTGTCCTGCAGAAGAATCTTTGCAGTTTGGAGCTTCTCACAACTCCCATCGTGGGAAAACCCCCATGTCCTCGTGATCCAACCCCCTTCAAGAAAGGGCCATCAGGGCAGAAAGTCCAACCTGAGCGATCGTCTGATCCTTGCCCTGACTTCAGATGCACGAGATCTCGATTGAGGTCTGTAGATTGTGCCTGCCATATCCTCACCCAGAAACCTAGGCCTAGCTTGGGTTCTCAGACTCCGTCCTCAGACTACTGGCCCACAAGCCCTCCAGTTTGGCAATCCAGAACTACAATGCCGCACTCTGCCTGCCCTACAGAAGTAAAACATTGCCCTCAGGGCTACCCCGAAACCCCAAATGAGGATCAACCTGCACGCCATTCGGCTGTACCCCAAACCTATAGGCTGACCTGGGCACTATTTCCCCTTCTGACCCAGCCTGAGCCTGGATCTCCTTGTCCCACCCAGACAGCTGGCCGCACATGAGCACATCGGTCCCGCCATGGCCTTAGGTCGTCATCTATTCCCAACTGCGGTTTTCAGGCTCCAGAACCTAGACCTTATCTCCAAACACTGCCCAGGGTTGAAAATGATGCAGAAATCAGAACTCTTTCCCCATGGCAAGAAACCTTGTGGTTGGCATGTTGTCCAACGTTAAGTGTAGTTGAAACAAGCGTGGCCCATGAGGCCCAGCCCATGCTTGCGGGCCACATTGGTCACAAACACACATTGTGACCCTCAGCCTGAGCCCAGTCCTCAGGTAAGGCCTCTCAGGGCCTATATGAAGAGACAGCATATTGGGCTTGCCATGCCCCTAGGCACCAATTTTTAACCGTAGTTCGGGTTGTCCCTTCACTCTTCCACAGGGCTCTGCTTTGGAATTCCTCTTTTGGTGGGACACCTGAGGTAACAAACCTGAAAGGAGTCCTCCCATCCCACAGATTGACGAAAAACAATTGGTATCGGGCCATATCCACAGAGAGGAAGATTCGTCCATGGCCCATGAGACCTCCCCAACATTCCACGGCCATCGCTGAAACAAAATCCAGAGACAAAAGCCTGAGCAAGCGCCTCAGACTCGCTCATTCTTCATATCCTGAAGAGTTCTTCTCATGGTTTGTAGATCGGGCGTGCCATACCTACGTCCCCAAACTTAAGCTGAGTTTGTGTTTTCAGTCTTCTGTCCTCAAAGTCCTGGGCCACACTCCCTCCAGGCTGGGGCCCCTGGAGCCACACATTAGGACTGCCTCCACCCAATCCATGGGAATTCTGCCCATTCCATTGTCAAAAATCGTACAAATTAGGAGAACCCTCCAAAGTCCCTGAGGCCATCCCAATATTGTAGGTCACCCGGGACATAAAGTGCGGTTGATACCAACTGAGCATCTACCTCCACTCATCTACCTCCACTCATACCAAGAAGATTGAACCAGACAGGACCCGAGGCCATTATCGGATCCATTGCTTTGGTTTACAGGCATGTCTCCTCAAAAGCCTGCATTCCAATACCAGCAGAGGGGATTTCCAAGGCACCCATCAGAACAAATCTCGTCTACACAAGGAAACTTTTGCTTGGGAGCTATGCCAAAGCTTAGGAGAATACTTCAGGGTCCCGGTGCCACCTCCCCATTCCAAGGCCCTCATGGACACAAACACACGTTAGGACCCATCCTCTGGAAAGTGCATTTCAACTCAGCCACCCCGGTTGCTCCCGCAGATCCATTAGATCTAAACTGTCTTGTTGCTAGGAGACAATTGGAAGGCGAGGCGGACTTCCCAGGCATCCATCCTGGAACAGTGCTCTGGAGTCATTCCATATGGGATGTCCTGGAGCTGTCCAACAGGTCTCAATTGTCCCGCAGAAGGAATCCTTGAAGGGGGCATCCCACATCTCCCAACGTGGAAAACCTCCATGGCCTCGAGATTCCGCTCCCTTCATGAAGGGGCCGTCATGCACAGAAACTCCAACCTGAGCCAACGTCGGATCCTCGCCCTGTCTTCGGATGCATGAGATATTGGTTCAGATCTGCAGGGGGTACTTGCCGTGCCCTCACCCTGAATCCGAAGTCTAGCTTGTGTTCTCAGACTTCCGTCCTCACTCTCCTGGCCCCGAAGCACTCAAGTTTGGCAATTCCGGACCGACAATGAAGCACTCTGCCTGCCCTCTAGAAAAAATGTATTGCCTAATGAGCTGCCCAGGCAGCTTAAATGAAGATAAACCTACACGGCACTCGAATGTACCCAAATTATATAGTCTAACCTGGGCACTAATGCACTGTCTGACACAACCTGAGCCCGGACCTGCTGACCAACACCCAGACAGCTGACCGCACCCTGAGCACATCAGACCCACCATGGCCTTAGGTCATCATCTCTTCACTACCTCAGTTTTCAGGCTTCAGAACCTAGACCTTATCTCCAATCACTGCCCACGGGTGACTGTGATGCAGAAATCAGAACTCTTCCTGACCCATGGCAAGAAACCTTGTGGTTGGCATGTTGTCCAACGTTCAGTGTAGGAGAAACCAGCATTCACCCTGAGGCCCCGCCCATTCTTGAGTTCGACGAGAGCATAAACACGCATTGTGACCTCAGCGTGAGTCCTGTCCTCTAGTAAGTCCTCTCAGTGGCTGGACCATAAGATGTCATAAAGGGCTTGACATGTCCCTAGTCCCCAATTTTTAACCAGATTTCTGGTTGTCCAGTCGCCCCACCCCAGGGCTCTACTCTGGAATCCCTCATTTGGTGGGACATCTGAGGTTGAAAAACAAAATGAATAAATCGACAACAACAACAAAAAAACGGACTTCTTCCATCCCCAGAATGACCCCAAACTCTTTGGACGGGACCGAACCCCCAGAGAGTAAGACTCGTCCATTTCCCATGAAGTCACCCGGCAATTCACTACCATGAGTGACACGATATCCAGAGACAAAAACTTGAGCAAGAGCCTCACACTCGCCCTTTTTTCATATCCCGAAGTATTCTCCTCATGGTCTGTAGACAAGTCCTGCCATACCTATGACCCAAAACATAAGCCGAGTTTGTGTTTTCAGACAACTGTCCAAACAGCTCTGGCATACACACCCTACAGGCTCAGGGCCCTGGAGCCAAACCTGAGGACTGTACTTGCCCTCTCCAAGGGAATTGTATGTGCCCATTCCAATGGCCACAACCCTACTAATAGGATAACCTCCAAAGTCCCTGAGGCCATCCCAATAGTTGTGGCTTCCCAGGACAAACAGGGGCAATCTGAGCCCATCTCAGCACCTACCTGCACTCAGACCCGTAGACTGATGTCCCCAGAGGTAAAAAGGAACGAACAGGCCCCTAGGCACTAATCGGATCCATTGCTTTGGTTTCCAGGCATCTCTCCTCAGAGGCCTGGATTTCAATACCAGCATATGGCTGTTTCTTGACTCACCCATCAGAACAAATCTCATCTACACATGGGAAACATGCACGTTGGAGCTGTGTCAAAGCCTCTGTTTAGGAGAACCCTTCAGGGCCCCAGGGCCACCGCTTCATTCCAAGGTCTCCATAGACACAAAAACATATTAGGACACATCCACAGGAGAGTCCATTTCAAATCAGCCTCCTCGGTTGCCCCCCACATCCAGGAGATCTAACCTGTCTTGTTGCTTGGAGACAATTGGAATGCGAGGTGGGCTACCCAGCCATCCATCCTTAGAACCCTGCTCGGAATCGTTGGCCTGGAGCCAACCAACAGGTCTCAATTGTCCTGCAGAGGAATCTTTGCAGTTTGGAGATTCTCACAACTCCCATCGTGGGAAAACCCCCATGTCCTCGTGATCCAACCCCCTTCAAGAAAGGGCCATCAGGGCAGAAAGTCCAACCTGAGCGATCGTCTGATCCTTGCCCTGACTTCAGATGCACGAGATCTCGATTGAGGTCTGTAGATTGTGCCTGCCATATCCTCACCCAGAAACCTAGGCCTAGCTTGGGTTCTCAGACTCCGTCCTCAGACTACTGGCCCACAAGCCCTCCAGTTGGGCAATCCAGAACTACAATGCCGCACTCTGCCTGCCCTACAGAAGTAAAACATTGCCCTCAGGGCTACCCCGAAACCCCAAATGAGGATCAACCTGCACGCCATTCGGCTGTACCCTAATCATATAGGCTGACCTGGGCACTATTTCCCCTTCTGACCCAGCCTGAGCCTGGACCTCCTGGTCCCACCCAGACAGCTGGCCGCACACTGAGCACATCGGACCCGCCATGGCCTTAGGTCGTCATCTCTTCCCAACTGCGGTTTTCAGGCTCCAGAACCTACACCTTATCTCCAACCACTGCCCAGGGTTGAAAATGATGCAGAAACCAGAACTCTTTCCCCATGGCAAGAAACCTTGTGGTTGGCATGTTGTCCAACGTTCGGTGTAGTTGAAACAAGCGTTGCCCATGTGGCCCAGCCCATGCTTGCGGGCCACATTGGTCACAAACACACATTGTGACCCTCAGCCTGAGCAGAGTCCTCAGGTAAGGCCTCTCAGGGCCTATATGAAGAGACAGCATATTGGGCTTGCCATGCCCCTAGGCCCCAATTTTTAACCATAGTTCGGCTTGTCCCTTCACTCTTCCCCAGGGCTCTGCTTTGGAATTCCTCTTTTGGTGGGACACCAGAGGTAACAAACCTGAAAGGAGTCCTCCCATCCCACAGATTGACGAAAAACAATTGGGATCGGGCCAAAACGCAGAGAGGAAGATTCGTCCATGGCACATGAGCCCTCCCCAACATTCCACGGCCATCGCTGAAACAAAATCTAGAGACAAAAGCCTGAGCAAGCGCCTCAGACTCGCTCATTCTTCATATCCTGAAGAGTTCTTCTCATGGTTTGTAGATCGGGCGTGCCATACCTACGTCCCCAAACTTAAGCTGAGTTTGTGTTTTCAGTCTTCTGTCCTCAAAGTCCTGGGCCACACTCCCTCCAGGCTTGGCCCCTGGAGACACACATTAGGTTGCCCCCACCCAATCCATGGGAATTCTGCCCATTCCATTGTCAAAAATCGTACAAATTAGGAGAACCCTCCAAAGTCCCTGAGGCCATCCCAATAGTGTAGGTCGCCCGGGACAAAAAAGGGCGGTTGATACCGGCTGAGCATCTACCTCCACTCATCTACCTCCACTCATACCAAGAAGATTGAACCAGACAGGACCCGAGGCCATTAACGGATCCATTGCTTTGGTTTACAGGCATGTCTCCTCAAAAGCCTGGATTCCTATACCAGCAGAGGGGATTTCCTGAGGCACCCATCAGAACAAATCTCGTCTCCACAGGGAAACTTGTGCATGGGAGCTATGCCAAAGCTTAGGAGAATACTTCAGGGTCCCGGTGCCACCTCCCTATTCCAAGGCCCTCATGGACACAAACACACGTTAGGACCCATCCTCTGGAAAGTGCATTTCAACTCAGCCACCCCGGTTGCTCCCGCAGATCCATTAGATCTAAACTGTCTTGTTGCTAGGAGACAATTGGAAGGCGAGGCGGACTGCCCAGGCATCCATCCTGGAACAGTGCTCTGGAGTCATTCCATATGGGATGTCCTGGAGCTGTCCAACAGGTCTCAATTGTCCCGCAGAAGGAATCCTTGATGGGGGCATCCCACAACTCCCAACGTGGAAAACCTCCATGGCCTCGAGATTCCGCTCCCTTCATGAAGGGGCCGTCATGCACAGAAACTCCAACCTGAGCCAACGTCGGATCCTCGCCCTGACATCAGATGCATGAGATATTGGTTCAGATCTGCAGGGGGTACCTGCCGTGCCCTCACCCTGAATCCGAAGTCTAGCTTGTGTTCTCAGACTTCCGTCCTCACTCTCCTGGCCCCGAAGCCCTCATGTTTGGCAATTCCGGATTGACAATGAAGCACTCTGCCTGCCCTCTAGAAAAAATATATTGCCTAATGAGCTGCACAGGCATCTTAAATGAAGATAAACCTACAGGGCACTCGAATGTACCCAAATTATATAGTCTAACCTGGGCACTAATGCACTGTCTGACACAACCTGAGCCCGGACCTGCTGACCAACACCCAGACAGCTGACTACACCCTGAGCACCTCAGACCCGCCATGGCCTTAGGTCATCATCTCTTCCCTACCTCAGTTTTCAGGCTTCAGAACCTAGACCTTATCTCCAATCACTGCCCACGGGTGACTGTGATGCAGAAATCAGAACTCTTCCTGACCCATGGCAAGAACCCTTGTGGCTGGCATGTTGTCCAACGTTCAGTGTAGGAGAAACCAGCATTCACCCTGAAGCCCCACCCATTCTTGAGTGCGACGAGAGCATAAACACGCATTGTGACCTCAGCGTGAGTCCTGTCCTCAAGTAAGTCCTCTCAGTGGCTGGACCATAAGATGTCATAATGGGCTTGACATGTCCTTAGTCCCCAATTTTTAACCAGATTTCTGGTTGTCCAGTCGCCCCACCCCAGGGCTCTACTCTGGAATCCCTCATTTGGTGGGACATCTGAGGTTGAAAAACAAAATGAAACAAATCGACAACAACAACAAAAAAAAGGACTTCTTCCATCCCCAGAATGACCCCAAACTCTTTGGACGGGACCGAACCCCCAGAGAGTAAGACTCGTCCATTTCCCATGAAGTCACCCGGCAATTTCACGACCATGAGTGACACGATATCCAGAGACAAAAACTTGAGCAAGAGCCTCACACTCGCCCTTTTTTCATATCCCGAAGAGTTCTCCTCATGGTGTGTAGATCAGTCCTGCCATACCTATGACCCAAAACATAAGCCGAGTTTGTGTTTTCAGACAACTGTCCAAACAGCTCTGGCCTACACACCCTACAGGCTCAGGGCCCTGGAGCCAAACCTGAGGACTGTACTTGCCCTCTCCAAGGGAATTGTATGTGCCCATTCCAATGGCCAAAACCCTACTAATAGGATAACCTCCAAGTCCCTGAGGCCATCCCAAGAGTTGTGGCTTCCCAGGACAAACAGGGGCAATCTGAGCCCATCTGAGCACCTACCTGCACTCAGACCCGTAGACTGATGTCCCCAGAGGTAAAAAGGAACGAACAGGCCCCTAGGCACTAATCGGATCCATTGCTTTGGTTTCCAGGCATCTCTCCTCAGAGGCCTGGATTTCAATACCAGCATATGGCTGTTTCTTGACTCACCCATCAGAACAAATCTCATCTACACATGGGAAACATGCACGTTGGAGCTGTGTCAAAGCCTCTGTTTAGGAGAACCCTTCAGGGCCCCAGGGCCACCGCTTCATTCCAAGGTCTCCATAGACACAAAAACATATTAGGACACATCCACAGGAGAGTCCATTTCAACTCAGCCTCCTCGTTTGCCCCCCACATCCAGCAGATCTAACCTGTCTTGTTGCTTGGAGACAATTGGAATGCGAGGTGGGCTACCCAGCCATCCATCCTTAGAATTCTGCTCGGAATTGTTGGCCTGGAGCCAACCAACAGGTCTCAATTGTCCTGCAGAAGAATCTTTGCAGTTTGGAGCTTCTCACAACTCCCATCGTGGGAAAACCCCCATGTCCTCGTGATCCAACCCCCTTCAAGAAAGGGCCATCAGGGCAGAAAGTCCAACCTGAGCGATCGTCTGATCCTTGCCCTGACTTCAGATGCACGAGATCTCGATTGAGGTCTGTAGATTGTGCCTGCCATATCCTCACCCAGAAACCTAGGCCTAGCTTGGGTTCTCAGACTCCGTCCTCAGACTACTGGCCCACAAGCCCTCCAGTTTGGCAATCCAGAACTACAATGCCGCACTCTGCCTGCCCTACAGAAGTAAAACATTGCCCTCAGGGCTACCCCGAAACCCCAAATGAGGATCAACCTGCACGCCATTCGGCTGTACCCCAAACCTATAGGCTGACCTGGGCACTATTTCCCCTTCTGACCCAGCCTGAGCCTGGATCTCCTTGTCCCACCCAGACAGCTGGCCGCACATGAGCACATCGGTCCCGCCATGGCCTTAGGTCGTCATCTATTCCCAACTGCGGTTTTCAGGCTCCAGAACCTAGACCTTATCTCCAAACACTGCCCAGGGTTGAAAATGATGCAGAAATCAGAACTCTTTCCCCATGGCAAGAAACCTTGTGGTTGGCATGTTGTCCAACGTTAAGTGTAGTTGAAACAAGCGTGGCCCATGAGGCCCAGCCCATGCTTGCGGGCCACATTGGTCACAAACACACATTGTGACCCTCAGCCTGAGCCCAGTCCTCAGGTAAGGCCTCTCAGGGCCTATATGAAGAGACAGCATATTGGGCTTGCCATGCCCCTAGGCACCAATTTTTAACCGTAGTTCGGGTTGTCCCTTCACTCTTCCACAGGGCTCTGCTTTGGAATTCCTCTTTTGGTGGGACACCTGAGGTAACAAACCTGAAAGGAGTCCTCCCATCCCACAGATTGACGAAAAACAATTGGGATCGGGCCATATCCACAGAGAGGAAGATTCGTCCATGGCCCATGAGACCTCCCCAACATTCCACGGCCATCGCTGAAACAAAATCCAGAGACAAAAGCCTGAGCAAGCGCCTCAGACTCGCTCATTCTTCATATCCTGAAGAGTTCTTCTCATGGTTTGTAGATCGGGCGTGCCATACCTACGTCCCCAAACTTAAGCTGAGTTTGTGTTTTCAGTCTTCTGTCCTCAAAGTCCTGGGCCACACTCCCTCCAGGCTGGGGCCCCTGGAGCCACACATTAGGACTGCCTCCACCCAATCCATGGGAATTCTGCCCATTCCATTGTCAAAAATCGTACAAATTAGGAGAACCCTCCAAAGTCCCTGAGGCCATCCCAATATTGTAGGTCACCCGGGACATAAAGTGCGGTTGATACCAACTGAGCATCTACCTCCACTCATCTACCTCCACTCATACCAAGAAGATTGAACCAGACAGGACCCGAGGCCATTATCGGATCCATTGCTTTGGTTTACAGGCATGTCTCCTCAAAAGCCTGCATTCCAATACCAGCAGAGGGGATTTCCAAGGCACCCATCAGAACAAATCTCGTCTACACAAGGAAACTTTTGCTTGGGAGCTATGCCAAAGCTTAGGAGAATACTTCAGGGTCCCGGTGCCACCTCCCCATTCCAAGGCCCTCATGGACACAAACACACGTTAGGACCCATCCTCTGGAAAGTGCATTTCAACTCAGCCACCCCGGTTGCTCCCGCAGATCCATTAGATCTAAACTGTCTTGTTGCTAGGAGACAATTGGAAGGCGAGGCGGACTTCCCAGGCATCCATCCTGGAACAGTGCTCTGGAGTCATTCCATATGGGATGTCCTGGAGCTGTCCAACAGGTCTCAATTGTCCCGCAGAAGGAATCCTTGAAGGGGGCATCCCACATCTCCCAACGTGGAAAACCTCCATGGCCTCGAGATTCCGCTCCCTTCATGAAGGGGCCGTCATGCACAGAAAATCCAACCTGAGCCAACGTCGTATCCTCGCCCTGTCTTCGGATGCATGAGATATTGGTTCAGATCTGCAGGGGGTACTTGCCGTGCCCTCACCCTGAATCCGAAGTCTAGCTTGTGTTCTCAGACTTCCGTCCTCACTCTCCTGGCCCCGAAGCACTCAAGTTTGGCAATTCCGGACCGACAATGAAGCACTCTGCCTGCCCTCTAGAAAAAATGTATTGCCTAATGAGCTGCCCAGGCAGCTTAAATGAAGATAAACCTACACGGCACTCGAATGTACCCAAATTATATAGTCTAACCTGGGCACTAATGCACTGTCTGACACAACCTGAGCCCGGACCTGCTGACCAACACCCAGACAGCTGACCGCACCCTGAGCACATCAGACCCACCATGGCCTTAGGTCATCATCTCTTCACTACCTCAGTTTTCAGGCTTCAGAACCTAGACCTTATCTCCAATCACTGCCCACGGGTGACTGTGATGCAGAAATCAGAACTCTTCCTGACCCATGGCAAGAAACCTTGTGGTTGGCATGTTGTCCAACGTTCAGTGTAGGAGAAACCAGCATTCACCCTGAGGCCCCGCCCATTCTTGAGTTCGACGAGAGCATAAACATGCATTGTGACCTCAGCGTGAGTCCTGTCCTCTAGTAAGTCCTCTCAGTGGCTGGACCATAAGATGTCATAAAGGGCTTGACATGTCCCTAGTCCCCAATTTTTAACCAGATTTCTGGTTGTCCAGTCGCCCCACCCCAGGGCTCTACTCTGGAATCCCTCATTTGGTGGGACATCTGAGGTTGAAAAACAAAATGAATAAATCGACAACAACAACAAAAAAACGGACTTCTTCCATCCCCAGAATGACCCCAAACTCTTTGGACGGGACCGAACCCCCAGAGAGTAAGACTCGTCCATTTCCCATGAAGTCACCCGGCAATTCACTACCATGAGTGACACGATATCCAGAGACAAAAACTTGAGCAAGAGCCTCACACTCGCCCTTTTTTCATATCCCGAAGTATTCTCCTCATGGTCTGTAGACAAGTCCTGCCATACCTATGACCCAAAACATAAGCCGAGTTTGTGTTTTCAGACAACTGTCCAAACAGCTCTGGCATACACACCCTACAGGCTCAGGGCCCTGGAGCCAAACCTGAGGACTGTACTTGCCCTCTCCAAGGGAATTGTATGTGCCCATTCCAATGGCCACAACCCTACTAATAGGAAAACCTCCAAAGTCCCTGAGGCCATCCCAATAGTTGTGGCTTCCCAGGACAAACAGGGGCAATCTGAGCCCATCTCAGCACCTACCTGCACTCAGACCCGTAGACTGATGTCCCCAGAGGTAAAAAGGAACGAACAGGCCCCTAGGCACTAATCGGATCCATTGCTTTGGTTTCCAGGCATCTCTCCTCAGAGGCCTGGATTTCAATACCAGCATATGGCTGTTTCTTGACTCACCCATCAGAACAAATCTCATCTACACATGGGAAACATGCACGTTGGAGCTGTGTCAAAGCCTCTGTTTAGGAGAACCCTTCAGGGCCCCAGGGCCACCGCTTCATTCCAAGGTCTCCATAGACACAAAAACATATTAGGACACATCCACAGGAGAGTCCATTTCAAATCAGCCTCCTCGGTTGCCCCCCACATCCAGGAGATCTAACCTGTCTTGTTGCTTGGAGACAATTGGAATGCGAGGTGGGCTACCCAGCCATCCATCCTTAGAACCCTGCTCGGAATCGTTGGCCTGGAGCCAACCAACAGGTCTCAATTGTCCTGCAGAAGAATCTTTGCAGTTTGGAGATTCTCACAACTCCCATCGTGGGAAAACCCCCATGTCCTCGTGATCCAACCCCCTTCAAGAAAGGGCCATCAGGGCAGAAAGTCCAACCTGAGCAATCGTCTGATCCTTGCCCTGACTTCAGATGCACGAGATCTCGATTGAGGTCTGTAGATTGTGCCTGCCATATCCTCACCCAGAAACCTAGGCCTAGCTTGGGTTCTCAGACTCCGTCCTCAGACTACTGGCCCACAAGCCCTCCAGTTGGGCAATCCAGAACTACAATGCCGCACTCTGCCTGCCCTACAGAAGTAAAACATTGCCCTCAGGGCTACCCCGAAACCCCAAATGAGGATCAACCTGCACGCCATTCGGCTGTACCCCAATCATATAGGCTGACCTGGGCACTATTTCCCCTTCTGACCCAGCCTGAGCCTGGACCTCCTGGTCCCACCCAGACAGCTGGCCGCACACTGAGCACATCGGACCCGCCATGGCCTTAGGTCGTCATCTCTTCCCAACTGCGGTTTTCAGGCTCCAGAACCTACACCTTATCTCCAACCACTGCCCAGGGTTGAAAATGATGCAGAAACCAGAACTCTTTCCCCATGGCAAGAAACCTTGTGGTTGGCATATTGTCCAACGTTCGGTGTAGTTGAAACAAGCGTGGCCCATGTGGCCCAGCCCATGCTTGCGGGCCACATTGGTCACAAACACACATTGGGACCCTCAGCCTGAGCCCAGTCCTCAGGTAAGGCCTCTCAGGGCCTATATGAAGAGACAGCATATTGGGCTTGCCATGCCCCTAGGCCCCAATTTTTAACCATAGTTCGGCTTGTCCCTTCACTCTTCCCCAGGGCTCTGCTTTGGAATTCCTCTTTTGGTGGGACACCAGAGGTAACAAACCTGAAAGGAGTCCTCCCATCCCACAGATTGACGAAAAACAATTGGGATCGGGCCAAAACGCAGAGAGGAAGATTCGTCCATGGCACATGAGCCCTCCTTAACATCCACGGCCATCGCTGAAACAAAATCTAGAGACAAAAGCCTGAGCAAGCGCCTCAGACTCGCTCATTCTTCATATCCTGAAGAGTTCTTCTCATGGTTTGTAGATCGGGCGTGCCATACCTACGTCCCCAATCTTAAGCTGAGTTTGTGTTTTCAGTCTTCTGTCCTCAAAGTCCTGGGCCACACTCCCTCCAGGCTGGGCCCCTGGAGACACACATTAGGTTGCCCCCACCCAATCCATGGGAATTCTGCCCATTCCATTGTCAAAAATCGTACAAATTAGGAGAACCCTCCAAAGTCCCTGAGGCCATCCCAATAGTGTAGGTCGCCCGGGACAAAAAAGGGCGGTTGATACCGGCTGAGCATCTACCTCCACTCATGTACCTCCACTCATACCAAGAAGATTGAACCAGACAGGACCCGAGGCCATTATCGGATCCATTGCTTTGGTTTACAGGCATGTCTCCTCAAAAGCCTGGATTCCTATACCAGCAGAGGGGATTTCCTGAGGCACCCATCAGAACAAATCTCGTCTCCACAGGGAAACTTGTGCATGGGAGCTATGCCAAAGCTTAGGAGAATACTTCAGGGTCCCGGTGCCACCTCCCTATTCCAAGGCCCTCATGGACACAAACACACGTTAGGACCCATCCTCTGGAAAGTGCATTTCAACTCAGCCACCCCGGTTGCTCCCGCAGATCCATTAGATCTAAACTGTCTTGTTGCTAGGAGACAATTGGAAGGCGAGGCGGACTGCCCAGGCATCCATCCTGGAACAGTGCTCTGGAGTCATTCCATATGGGATGTCCTGGAGCTGTCCAACAGGTCTCAATTGTCCCGCAGAAGGAATCCTTGATGGGGGCATCCCACAACTCCCATCGTGGAAAACCTCCATGGCCTCGAGATTCCGCTCCCTTCATGAAGGGGCCGTCATGCACAGAAACTCCAACCTGAGCCAACGTCGGATCCTCGCCCTGACATCAGATGCATGAGATATTGGTTCAGATCTGCAGGGGGTACCTGCCGTGCCCTCACCCTGAATCCGAAGTCTAGCTTGTGTTCTCAGACTTCCGTCCTCACTCTCCTGGCCCCAAAGCCCTCATGTTTGGCAATTCCGGACCGACAATGAAGCACTCTGCCTGCCCTCTAGAAAAAATGTATTGCCTAATGAGCTGCCCAGGCAGCTTAAATGAAGATAAACCTACACGGCACTCGAATGTACCCAAATTATATAGTCTAACCTGGGCACTAATGCACTGTCTGACACAACCTGAGCCCGGACCTGCTGACCAACACCCAGACTGCTGACCGCACCCTGAGCACATCAGACCCGCCATGGCCTTAGGTCATCATCTCTTCACTACCTCAGTTTTCAGGCTTCAGAACCTAGACCTTATCTCCAATCACTGCCCACGGGTGCCTGTGATGCAGAAATCAGAACTCTTCCTGACCCATGGCAAGAAACCTTGTGGTTGGCATGTTGTCCAACGTTCAGTGTAGGAGAAACCAGCATTCACCCTGAGGCCCCGCCCATTCTTGAGTTCGACGAGAGCATAACACGCATTGTGACCTCAGCGTGAGTCCTGTCCTCTAGTAAGTCCTCTCAGTGGCTGGACCATAAGATGTCATAATGGGCTTGACATGTCCCTAGTCCCCAATTTTTAACCAGATTTCTGGTTGTCAAGTCGCCCCACCCCAGGGCTCTACTCTGGAATCCCTCATTTGGTGGGACATCTGAGGTTGAAAAACAAAATGAATAAATCGACAACAACAACAAAAAAAAGGACTTCTTCCATCCCCAGAATGACCGCAAACTCTTTGGACGGGACCGAACCCCCAGAGAGTAAGACTCGTCCATTTCCCATGAAGTCACCCGGCAATTTCACGACCATGAGTGACACGATATCCAGAGACAAAAACTTGAGCAAGAGCCTCACACTCGCCCTTTTTTCATATCCCGAAGTGTTCTCCTCATTGTCTGTAGATCAGTCCTGCCATACCTATGACCCAAAACATAAGCCGAGTTTGTGTTTTCAGACAACTGTCCAAACAGCTCTGGCCTACACACCCTAAGGGCTCAGGGCCCTGGAGCCAAAACTGAGGACTGTACTTGCACTCTCCAAGGGAATTGTATGTGCCCATTCCAATGGCCACAACCCTACTAGTAGGATAACCTCCAAAGTCCCTGAGGCCATCCCAAGAGTTGTGGCTTCCCAGGACAAACAGGGGTAATCTGAGCCCATCTGAGCACCTACCTGCACTCAGACCCGTAGACTGGTGTCCCCAGAGGTAAAAAGGAACGAACAGGCCCCTAGGCATAAATCGGATCCATTGCTTTGGTTTCCAGGCATCTCTCCTCAGAGGCCTGGATTTCAGTACCAGCATATGGCTGTTTCTTGACTCAACCATCAGAACAAATCTCATCTACACATGGGAAACATGCACGTTGGAGCTGTGTCAAAGCCTCTGTTTAGGAGAACCCTTCAGGGCCCCAGGGCCACCGCTTCATTCCAAGGTCTCCATAGACACAAAAACATATTAGGACACATCCACAGGAGAGTCCATTTCAACTCAGCCTCCTCGGTTGCCCCCCACATCCAGCAGATCTAACCTGTCTTGTTGCTTGAAGACAATTGGAATGCGAGGTGGGCTACCCAGCCATCCATCTCTAGAACCCTGTTCGGAATCGTTGGCCTGGAGCCAACCAAAAGGTCTCATTGTCCTGCAGAAGAATCTTTGCAGTTTGGAGCTTCTCACAACTCCCATCGTGGTAAAACCCCATGTCCTCGTGATCCAACCCCCTTCAAGAAAGGGCCATCAGGGCAGAAAGTCCAACCTGAGCGATCGTCTGATCCTTGCCCTGACTTCAGATGCACGAGATCTCGATTGAGGTCTGTAGATTGTGCCTGCCATATCCTCACCCAGAAACCTAGGCCTAGCTTGGGTTCTCAGACTCCGTCCTCAGACTACTGGCCCACAAGCCCTCCAGTTGGGCAATCCAGAACTACAATGCCGCACTCTGCCTGCCCTACAAAAGTAAAACATTGCCCTCAGGGCTACCCCGAAACCCCAAATGAGGATCAACCTGCATGCCAATCGGCTGTACCCCAAACATATATGCTGACATGGGCACTATTTCCCCTTCTGACCCAGCCTGAGCCTGGACCTCCTGGTCCCACCCAGACAGCTGGCCGCACACTGAGCACATCGGACCCGCCATGGCCTTAGGTCGTCATCTCTTCCCAACTTCGGTTTTCAGGCTCCAGAACCTAGACCTTATCTCCAACCACTGCCCAGGGTTGAAAATGATGCAGAAATCAGAATTCTTTCCCCATGGCAAGAAACCTTGTGCTTGGCATGTTGTCCAACATTCAGTGTAGTTGAAACAAGCGTGGCCCATGAGGCCCAGCCCATGCTTGTGGCCCACATTGGTCACAAACACACATTGTGACCCTCAGCCTGAGCCCAGTCCTCAGGTAAGGCCTTCAGGACCTATATGAAGAGACAGCATATTGGGCTTGCCATGCCCCTAGGCCCCAATTTTTAACCATAGTTCGGGGTGTCCCTTCACTCTTCCCCAGGGCTCTGCTTTGGAATTCCTCTTTTGGTCGGACACCAGAGTTAACAAACCTGAAAGGAGTCCTCGATCCCACAGATTGACCAAAAACAATTGGGATCGGGCCAAAACCACAGAGAGTAAGATTCGTCCATGGCCCATGAGACCTCCCCAACATTCCACGGCCATCGCGGAAACAAAATCCAGAGACAAAAGCCTGAGCAAGCGACTCAGACTCGCTCATTCTTCATATCCTGAAGAGTTCTTCTCATGGTTTGTAGATCGGTCATGCCATACCTACGTCTCCAATCTTAAGCTGAGTTTGTGTTTTCAGTCTTCTGTCCTCAAAGTCTGGGCCACACTTCCTCCAGGCTGGGGCCCCTGGAGCCACACATTAGGACTGCCCCCACCCAATCCATGGGAATTCTGCCCATTCCATTGTCAAAAATCGTACAAATTAGGAGAACCCTCCAAAGTCCCTGAGGCCATCCCAATAGTGTAGGTCGCCCGGGACCAAAAAGGTCGGTTGATACCAGCTGAGCATCTACCTCCACTCATCTACCTCCACTCATACCAAGAAGATTGAAGCAGACAGAACCCGAGGCCATTATCGGATCCATTGCTTTGATTTACAGGCATGTCTCCTCAAGCCTGGATTCCAATACCAGCAGAGGGGATTTCCTGAGGCACCCATCAGAACAAATCTCGTCTCCACAAGGAAACTTGTGCATGGGAGCTATGCCAATGCTTAGGAGAATACTTCAGGGTCGGTGCCATCTCCCCATTCCAAGGCCCTCATGGACACAAACACACATTAGGACCCATCCTCTGGAAAGTGCATTTCAACTCAGCCACCCCGGTTGCTCTCGCAGATCCATTAGATCTAAACTGTCTTGTTGCTAGGAGACAATTGGAAGGCGAGGCGGACTTCCCAGGCATCCATCCTCGAATGGTGCTCTGGAGTCATTCCATATGGGATGTCCTGGAGCTGTCCAACAGGTCTCAATTGTCCCGCAGAAGGAATCCTTGAAGTGGGCATCCCACATCTCCCATCGTGGAAAACCTCCATGGCCTCAAGATTCCGCTCCCTTCATGAAGGGGCCGTCATGCACAGAAACTCCAACCTGAGCCAACGTCGGATCCTCGCCCTGACTTCAGATGCATGAGATATTGGTTCAGATCTGCAGGGGGTACCTGCCGTGCCCTCACCCTGAATCCGAAGTCTAGCTTGTGTTCTCAGACTTCCGTCCTCACTCTCCTGGCCCCGAAGCCCTCATGTTTGGCAATTCCGGACCGACAATGAAGCACTCTGCCTGCGCTCTAGAAAAAATATATTGCCTAATGAGCTGACCAGGCAGCTTAAATGAAGATAAACCTACACGGCACTCGAATGTACCCAAATTATATAGTCTAACCTGGGCACTAATGCACTGTCTGACACAACGTGAGCCCGGACCTGCTGACCAACACCCAGACAGCTGACCGCACCCTGAGCACATCAGACCCGCCCTGGCCTTAGGTCATCATCTCTTCCCTACCTCAGTTTTCAGGCTTCAGAACCTAGACCTTATCTCCAATCACTGCCCACGGGTGACTGTGATGCAGAAATCAGAACTCTTCCTGACCCATGGCAAGAAACCTTGTGGTTGCCATGTTGTCCAACGTTCAGTGTAGGAGAAAACAGCATTCACCCTGAGGCCCCGCCTTTCTTGAGTGCGACGAGAGCATAAACACGCATTGTGACCTCAGCGTGAGTCCTGTCCTCTAGTAAGTCCTCTCAGTGGCTGGACCATTAGATGTCATAATGGGCTTGACATGTCCCTAGTCCCCAATTTTTAACCAGATTTCTGGTTGTCCAGTCGCCCCACCCCAGGGCTCTACTCTGGAATCCCTCAATTGGCGGGACATCTGAGGTTGAAAAACAAAATGAAACAAATCGACAACAACAACAAAAAAACGGACTTCTTCCATCCCCAGAATGACCGCAAACTCTTTGGAGGGGACCGAACCCCCAGAGAGTAAGACTCGTCCATTTCCCATGAAGTCACCCGGCAATTTCACGACCATGAGTGACACGATATCCAGAGACAAAAACTTGAGCAAGAGCCTCACACTCGCCCTTTTTTCATATCCAGAAGTGTTCTCCTCATGGTCTGTAGATCAGTCCTGCCATACCTATGACCCAAAACATAAGCCGAGTTTGTGTTTTCAGACAACTGTCCAAACAGCTCTGGCCTACACACCCTACAGGCTCAGGGCCCTGGAGCCAATCCTGAGGACTGTACTTGCCCTCTCCAAGGGAATTGTATGTGCCCATTCCAATGGCCACAACCCTACTAGTAGGATAACCTCCAAAGTCCCTGAGGCCATCCCAAGAGTTGTGGCTTCCCAGGACAAACAGGGGCAATCTGAGCCCATCTGAGCACCTACCTGCACTCAGACCCGTAGACTGATGTCTCCAGAGGTAAAAAGGAACGAACAGGCCCCTAGGCACTAATCGGATCCATTGCTTTGGTTTCCAGGCATCTCTCCTCAGAGGCCTGGATTTCAATACCAGCATATGGCTGTTTCTTGACTCACCCATCAGAACAAATCTCATCTACACTTGGGAAACATGCACGTTGGAGCTGTGTCAAAGCCTCTGTATAGGAGAACCCTTCAGGGGTCCAGGGCCACCGCTTCATTCCAAGGTCTCCAGAGACACAAAAACATATTAGGACACATCCACAGGAGAGTCCATTTCAACTCAGCCTCCTCGGTTGCCCCCCACATCCAGCAGATCTAACGTGTCTTGTTGCTTGGAGACCATTGGAATGCGAGGTGGGCTACCCAGCCATCCATCCTTAGAACCCTGCTCGGAATCGTTGGCCTGGAGCCAACCAACAGGTCTCAATTGTCCTGCAGAAGAATCTTTGCAGTTTGGAGCTTCTCACAACTCCCATCGTGGGAAAACCCCCATGTCCTCGTGATCCAACCCCCTTCAAGAAAGGGCCATCAGGGCAGAAAGTCCAACCTGAGCGATCGTCTGATCCTTGCCCTGACTTCAGATGCACGAGATCTCTATTGAGGTCTCTAGATTGTGCCTGCCATATCCTCACCCAGAAACCCAGGCCTAGCTTGGGTTCTCAGACTCCGTCCACAGACTACTGGCCCACAAGCCCTCCAGTTTGGCAATCCAGAACTACAATGCCGCACTCTGCCTGCCCTACAGAAGTAAAACATTGCCCTCAGGGCTACCCCGAAACCCCAAATGAGGATCAACCTGCACGCCAATCGGCTGTACCCCAAACATATAGGCTGACCTGGGCACTATTTCCCCTTCTGACCCAGCCTGAGCCTGGACCTCCTGGTCCCACCCAGACAGCTGGCCGCACACTGAGCACATCGGACCCGCCATGGCCTTAGGTCGTCATCTCTTCCCAACTTCGGTTTTCAGGCTCCAGAACCTAGATCTTATCTCCAACCACTGCCCAGGTTTGAAAATGATGCAGAAATCAGAACTCTTTCCCCATGGCAAGAAACCTTGTGCTTGGCATGTTGTCCAACGTTCAGTGTAGTTGAAACAAGCGTGGCCCATGAGGCCCAGCACATGCTTGCGGGCCACATTGGTCACAAACACACATTGTGACCCTGAGTCTGAGCCCAGTCCTCAGGTAAGGCCTCTCAGGGCCTATATGAAGAGACAGCATATTGGGCTTGCCATGCCCCTAGGCCCCAATTTTTAACCATAGTTCGGGGTGTCCCTTCACTCTTCCCCAGGGCTCTGCTTTGGAATTCCTCTTTTGGTGGGACACCAGAGGTAACAAACCTGAAAGGAGTCCTCCCATCCCACAGATTGACGAAAAACAATTGGGATCGGGCCAAATCCACAGAGAGGAAGATTTGTCCATGGCCCATGAGACCTCCCCAACATTCCACGGCCATCGCTGAAACAAAATCCAGAGACAAAAGCCTGAGCAAGCGCCTCAGACTCGCTCATTCTTCATATCCTGAAGAGTTCTTCTCATGGTTTGTAGATCTGGCGTGCCATACCTACGTCCCCAAACTAAAGCAGAGTTTGTGTTTTCAGTCTTCTGTCCTCAAAGTCCTGGGCCACACTCCCTCCAGGCTGGGGCCCCTGGAGCCACACATTAGGACTGCCCCCACCCAATCCATGGGAATTCTGCCCATTCCATTGTCAAAAATCATACAAATTAGGAGAACCCTCCAAAGTCCCTGAGGCCATCCCAATAGTGTAGGTCGCCCGGGACAAAAAAGGGCGGTTGATACCAGCTGAGCATCTTCCTCCACTCATCTACCTCCACTCATACCAAGAAGATTGAACCAGACAGGACCCGAGGCCATTATCGGATCCATTGCTTTGGTTTACAGGCATGTCTCCTCAAAAGCCTGGATTCCAATACCAGCAGACGAGATTTCCTGAGGCACCCATCAGAACAAATCTCGTCTCCACAAGGAAACTTGTGCATGGGAGCTATGCCAAAGCTTAGGAGAATACTTCAGGGTCCCGGTGCCACCTCCCCATTCCAAGGCCCTCATGGACACAAACACACATTAGGACCCATCCTCTGGAAAGTGCATTTCAACTCATCCACCCCGGTTGCTCCCACAGAGCCATTAGATCTAAACTGTCTTGTTGCTAGGAGACAATTGGAAGGCGAGGCGGACTTCCCAGGCATCCATCCTCGAATGGTGCTCTGGAGTCATTCCATATGGGATGTCCTGGAGCTGTCCAACAGGTCTCAATTGTCCCGCAGAAGGAATCCTTGAAGGGGGCATACCACATCGCCCAACGTGGAAAACCTCCATGGCCTCGAGATTCCGCTCCCTTCATGAAGGGGCCGTCATGCACAGAAATTCCAACCTAAGCCAACCTCGGATCCTCGCCCTGACTTCAGATGCATGAGATATTGGTTCAGATCTGCTGGGGGTACCTGCCGTGCCCTCACCCTGAATCCGAAGTCTAGCTTGTGTTCTCAGACTTCCGTCCTCACTCTCCTGGCCCCGAAGCCCTCATGTTTGGCAATTCCGGACCGACAATGAAGCACTCTGACTGCCCTCTAGAAAAAATATATTGCCTAATGAGCTGACCAGGCAGCTTAAATGAAGATAAACCTACACGGCACTCGAATGTACCCAAATTATATAGTCTAACCTGGGCACTAATGCACTGTCTAACACAACCTGAGCCCGGACATGCTGACCAACACCCAGACAGCTGACCGCACGCTGAGCACATCAGACCCGCCATGGCCTTAGGTCATCATCTCTTCCCTACCTCAGTTTTCAGGCTTCAGAACCTAGACCATATCTCCAATCACTGCCCACGGGTGACTGTGATGCAGAAATCAGAACTCTTCCTGACCCATGGCCAGAAACCTTGTGGTTGCCATGTTGTCCAACGTTCAGTGTAGGAGAAAACAGCATTCACCCTGAGGCCCCGCCCATTCTTGAGTGCGACGAGAGCATAAACACGCATTGTGACCTCAGCGTGAGTCCTGTCCTCTAGTAAGTCCTCTCAGTGGCTGGACCATTAGATGTCATAATGGGCTTGACATGTCCCTAGTCCCCAATTTTTAACCAGATTTCTGGTTGTCCAGTCGCCCCACCCCAGGGCTCTACTCTGGAATCCCTCATTTGGTGGGACATCTGAGGTGGAAAAACAAAATGAAACAAATCGACAACAACAACAAAAAAACGGACTTCTTCCATCCCCAGAATGACCGCAAACTCTTTGGACGGGACCGAACCCCCAGAGAGTAAGACTCGTCCATTTCCCATGAAGTCACCCGGCAATTTCACGACCATGAGTGACACGATATCCAGAGACAAAAACTTGAGCAAGAGCCTCACACTCGCCCTTTTTTCATATTCCGAAGTGTTCTCCTCATGGTCTGTAGATCAGTCCTGCCATACCTATGACCCAAAACATAAGCCGAGTTTGTGTTTTCAGACAACTGTCCAAACAGCTCTGGCCTACACACCCTACAGGCTCAGGGCCCTGGAGCCAAACCTGAGGACTGTACTTGCCCTCTCCAAGGGAATTGTATGTGCCCATTCCAATGGCCACAACCCTACTAATATGATAACCTCCAAAGTCCCTGAGGCCATCCCAATAGTTGTGGCTTCCCAGGACAAACAGGGGGCAATCTGAGCCCATTTGAGCACACACCTGCACTCAGACCCGTAGACTGATGTCCCCAGAGGTAAAAAGGAACGAACAGGCCCCTAGGCACTAATCGGATCCATTGCTTTGGTTTCCAGGCATCTCTCCTCAGAGGCCTGGATTTCAATACCAGCATATGGCTGTTTCTTGAATCACCCATCAGAACAAATCTCATCTACACTTGGGAAACATGCACGTTGGAGCTGTGTCAAAGCCTCTGTTTAGGAGAACCCTTCAGGGCCCCAGGGCCACCGCTTCATTCCAAGGTCTCCATAGACACAAAAACATATTAGAACACATCCACAGGAGAGTCCATTTCAACTCAGCCTCCTCGGTTGCCCCCCACATCCAGCAGATCTAACCTGTCTTGTTGCTTGGAGACAATTGGAATGCGAGGTGGGCTACCCAGCCATCCATCCTTAGAACCCTGCTCGGAATCGTTGGCCTGGAGCCAACCAACAGGTCTCAATTGTCCTGCAGAAGAATCGTTGCAGTTTGGAGCTTCTCACAACTCCCATCGTGGGAAAACCCCCATGTCCTCGTGATCCAACCCCCTTCAAGAAAGGGCCATCAGGGCAGAAAGTCCAACCTGAGCGATCGTCTGATCCTTGCCCTGACTTCAGATGCACGGGATCTCTATTGAGGTCTGTGGATTGTGCCTGCCATATCCTCACCCAGAAACCTAGGCCTAGCTTGGGTTCTCAGACTCCGTCCTCAGACTACTGGCCCACAAGCCCTCCAGTTGGGCAATCCAGAAATACAATGCCGCACTCTGCCTGCCCTACAGAAGTAAAACATTGCCCTCAGGGCTACCCCGAAACCCCAAATGAGGATCAACCTGCACGCCATTCGGCTGTACCCCAAACATATAGGCTGACCTGGGCACCATTTCCCCTTCTGACCCAGCCTGAGCCTGGACCTCCTGGTCCCACCCAGACAGCTGGCCGCACACTGAGCACATCGGACCCGCCATGGCCTTAGGTCGTCATCTCTTCCCAACTGCGGTTTTCAGGCTCCAGAACCTAGACCTTATCTCCAACCACTGCCCAGGGTTGAAAATGATGCAGAAATCAGAACTCTTTACCCATGGCAAGAAACCTTGTGCTTAGCATGTTGTCCAACGTTCAGTGTAGTTGAAACAAGCGTGGCCCATGAGGCCCAGCCTATGCTTGCGGGCCACATTGGTCACAAACACACATTGTGACCCTCAGCCTGAGCCCAGTCCTCAGGTAAGGCCTCTCAGGGCCTATATGAAGAGACAGCATATTGGGCTTGCCATGCCCCCAGGCCCCAATTTTTAACCATAGTTCGGGGTGTCCCTTCACTCTTCCCCAGGGCTCTGCTTTGGAATTCCTCTTCTGGTGGGACACCAGAGGTAACAAACCTGAAAGGAGTCCTCCCATCCCACATATTGACGAAAAACAATTGGGATCGGGCCAAATCCACAGAGAGGAAGATTCGTCCATGGCCCATGAGACCTCCCCAACATTCCACGGCCATCGCGGAAACAAAATCCAGAGACAAAAGCCTGAGCAAGCGACTCAGACTCGCTCATTCTTCATATCCTGAAGAGTTCTTCTCATGGTTTGTAGATCAGGCGTGCCATACCTACGTCCCCAAACTTAAGCTGAGTTTGTGTTTTCAGTCTTCTGTCCTCAAAGTCCTGGGCCACACTCCCTCCAGGCTGGGGCCCCTGGAGCCACACATTAGGACTGCCCCCACCCAATCCATGGGAATTCTGCCCATTCCATTGTCAAAAATCGTACAAATTAGGAGAACCCTCCAAAGTCCCTGAGGCCATCCCAATAGTGTAGGTCGCCCGGGACAAAAAAGGGCGGTTGATACCAGCTGAGCATCTTCCTCCACTCATCTACCTCCACTCATACCAAGAAGATTGAACCAGACAGGACCCGAGGCCATTATCGGATCCATTGCTTTGGTTTACAGGCATGTCTCCTCAAAAGCCTGGATTCCAATACCAGCAGAGGGGATTTCCTGAGGCACCTATCAGAACAAATCTCGTCTCCACAAAGAAACTTGTGCTTGGGAGCTATGCCAAAGCTTAGGAGAATACTTCAGGGTCCCGGTGCCACCTCCCCATTCCAAGGCCCTCATGGAAACAAACACACGTTAGGACCCATCCTCTGGAAAGTGCATTTCAACTCAGCCACCCCGGTTGCTCCCGCAGATCCATTAGATCTAAACTGTCTTGTTGCTAGGAGCAATTGGAAGGCGAGGCGGACTTCCCGGGCATCCATCCTCGAACGGTGCTCTGGAATCATTCCATATGGGATGTCCTGGAGCTGTCCAACAGGTCTCAATTGTCCCGCAGAAGGAATCCTTGAAGGGGGCATCCCACATCTCCCAACGTGGAAAACCTCCATGGCCTCGAGATTCCGCTCCCTTCAAAAAGGGGCCGTCATGCACAGAAACTCCAACCTGAGCCAACGTCGGATCCTCGCCCTGACTTCAGATGCATGACATATTGGTTCAGATCTGCAGGGGGTACCTGCCGTGCCCTCACCCTGCATCCGAAGTCTAGCTTGTGTTCTCAGAATTCCGTCCTCACTCTCCTGGCCCCGAAGCCCTCAAGTTTGGCAATTCCGGACCGACAATGAAGCACTCTGCCTGCCCTCTAGAAAAAATATATTGCTTAATGAGCAGCCCAGGTAGCTAAAATGAAGATAAACCTACACGGCTCTCGAATGTACCCAAATTATATAGTCTAACCTGGGCACTAATGCACTGTCTGACACAACCTGAGCCCGGACCTGCTGACCAACACCCAGACAGCTGACCGCACCCTGAGCACATCAGACCCGCCCTGGCCTTAGGTCATCATCTCTTCCCTACCTCAGTTTTCAGGCTTCAGACCCTAGACCTTATCTCCAATCACTGCCCACGGGTGACTGTGATGCAGAAATCAGAACTCTTCCTGACCCATGGCAAGAAACCTTGTGGTTGGCATGTTGTCCAATGTTCAGTGTAAAAGAAAACAGCATTCACCCTGAGGCCCAGCCCATTCTTGAGTGAGACTAAAGCATAAACACGCATTGTAACCTCAGCGTGAGTCCTGTCCTCTAGTAAGTCCTCTCAGTGGCTTGACCATTAGATGTCATAATGGGCTTGACATGTCCCTAGTCCCCAATTTTTAACCCGATATCTGGTTGTCCAGTTGCCCCACCTCAGGGCTCTACTCTGGAATCCCTCATTTGGTGGGACATCTGAGGTGGAAAAACAAAATGAAACAAATCGACAACAACAACAAAAAAACGGACTTCTTCCATCCCCAGAATGACCGCAAACTCTTTGGACGGGACCGAACCCCCAGAGAGTAAGACTCGTCCATTTCCCATGAAGTCACCCGGCAATTTCACGACCATGAGTGACACGATATCCAGAGACAAAAACTTGAGCAAGAGCCTCACACTCGCCCTTTTTTCATATCCCGAAGTGTTCTCCTCATGGTCTGTAGATCAGTCCTGCCATACCTATGACCCAAAACATAAGCCGAGTTTGTGTTTTCAGACAACTGTCCAAACAGCTCTGGCCTACACACCCTACAGGCTCAGGGCCCTGGAGCCAAACCTGAGGACTGTACTTGCCCTCTCCAAGGGAATTGTATGTGCCCATTCCAATGGCCACAACCCTACTAGTAGGATAACCTCCAAAGTCCCTGAGGCCATCCCAAGAGTTGTGGCTTCCCAGGACAAACAGGGGCAATCTGAGCCCATCTGAGCACCTACCTGCACTCAGACCCGTAGACTGATGTCCCCAGAGGTAAAAAGGAACGAACAGGCCCCTAGGCACTAATCGGAACCATTGCTTTGGTTTCCAGGCATCTCTCCTCAGAGGCCTGGATTTCAATACCAGCATATGGCTGTTTCTTGACTCACCCATCAGAACAAATCTCATCTACACATGGGAAACATGCACGTTGGAGCTGTGTCAAAGCCTCTGTTTAGGAGAACCCTTCAGGGCCCCAGGGCCACCGCTTCATTCCAAGGTCTCCATAGACACAAAAACATATTAGGACACATCCACAGGAGGGTCCATTTCAACTCAGCCTCCTCGGTTGCCCCCCACATCCAGCAGATGTAACCTGTCTTGTTGCTTGGAGACAATTGGAATGCGAGGTGGGCTACCCAGCCATCCATCCTTAGAACCCTGCTCGGAATCGTTGGCCTGGAGCCAACCAACAGGTCTCAATTGTCCTGCAGAAGAATCTTTGCAGTTTGGAGCTTCTCACAACTCCCATCGTGGGAAAACCCCCATGTCCTCGTGATCCAACCCCCTTCAAGAAAGGGCCATCAGGGCAGAAAGTCCAACCTGAGCGATCGTCTGATCCTTGCCCTGACTTCAGATGCACGAGATCTCGATTGAGGTCTGTTGACTGTGCCTGTCATATCCTCAACCAAAAACCTAGGCCTAGCTTGGGTTCTCAGACTCCGTCCTCAGACTACTGGCCCACAAGCCCTCCAGTTTGGCAATCCAGAACTACAATGCTGCACTCTGCCTGCCCTACAGAAGTAAAATATTGCCCTCAGGGCTACCCCGAAACCCAAATGAGGATCAACCTGCAGGCCATTCGGCTGTACCCCAAACATATAGGCTGACCTGGGCACTATTTCCCCTTCTGACCCAGCCTGAGCCTGGACCTCCTGGTCCCACCCAGACAGCTGGCTGCACACTGAGCACATCGGACCCGCCATGGCCTTAGGTCGTCATCTCTTCCCAACTGCGGTTTTCAGGCTCCAGAACCTAGACCTTATCTCCAACCACTGCCCAGGGTTGAAAATGATGCAGAAATCAGAACTCTTTCCCCATGGCAAGAAACCTTGTGCTTGGCATGTTGTCCAACGTTCAGTGTAGTTGAAACAAGCGTGGCCCATGAGGCCCAGCCCATGCTTGCGGGCCCCATTGGTCACAAACACACATTGTGACCCTCAGCCTGAGCCCAGTCCTCAGGTAAGGCCTCTCAGGGCCTATATGAAGAGACAGCATATTGGGCTTGCCATGCCCCTAGGCCCCAATTTTTAACCATAGTTCGGGTTGTCCCTTCACTCTTCCCCAGGGCTCTGCTTTGGAATTCCTCTTTTGGTGGGACTCCTGAGGTAACAAAGCTGAAAGGAGTCCTCCCATCCCACAGATTGACGAAAAACAATTGGGATCGGGCCAAATCCACAGAGAGGAAGATTCGTCCATGGCCCATGAGACTTCCCCAACATTCCACGGCCATCGCTGAAACAAAATCCAGAGACAAAAGCCTGAGAAAGCGCCTCAGACTCGCTCATTCTTCATATCCTGAAGAGTTCTTCTCATGGTTTGTAGATCGGGTGTGCCATACCTACGTCCCCAAACTAAAGCAGAGTTTGTGTTTTCAGTCTTCTGTCCTCAAAGTCCTGGGCCACACTCCCTCCAGGCTGGGGCCCCTGGAGCCACACATTAGGACAGCCCCCACCCAATCCATGGGAATTCTGCCCATTCCATTGTCAAAAATCGTACAAATTAGGAGAACCCTCCAAAGTCCCTGAGGCCATCCCAATAGTGTAGGTCGCCCGGGACAAAAAAGGGCGGTTGATACCGGCTGAGCATCTACCTCCACTCATCTACCTCCACTCATACCAAGAAGATTGAACCAGACTGGACCCGAGGCCATTATCGGATCCATTGCTTTGGTTTACAGGCATGTCTCCTCAAAAACCTGGATTCCAATACCAGCAGAGGGGATTTCCTGAGGCACCCATCAGAACAAATCTCGTCTCCACAAGGAAACTTGTGCATGGGAGCTATGCCAAAGCTTAGGAGAATACTTCAGGGTCCCGGTGCCACCTCCCCATTCCAAGGCCCTCATGGACACAAACACACGTTAGGTCCCATTCTCTGGAAAGTGCATTTCAACTCAGACACCCCGGTTGCTCCCGCAGATCCATTAGATCTAAACTGTCTTGTTGCTAGGAGACAATTGGAAGGCGAGGCGGACTTCCAAGGATCCATCCTCGAACGGTGCTCTGGAGTCATTCCATATGGGATGTCCTGGAGCTGTCCAACAGGTCTCAATTGTCCCGCAGAAGGAATCCTTGAAGGGGGCATCCCACATCTCCCAACGTGGAAAACCTCCATGGCCTCGAGATTCCGCTCCCTTCATGAAGGGGCCGTCAGGCACAGAAACTCCAACCTGAGCCAACGTCGGATCCTCGCCCTGACTTCAGATGCATGAGATATTGGTTCAGATCTGCAGGGGGTACCTGCCGTGCCCTCACCCTGAATCCGAAGTCTAGCTTGTGTTCTCAGACTTCCGCCCTCACTCTCCTGGCCCCGAAGCCCTCAAGTTTGGCAATGAAGCACTCTGCCTGCCCTCTAGAAAAAATATATTGCCTAATGAGCAGCCCAGGCAGCTTAAATGAAGATAAACCTACACGGCACTCGAATGTACCCAAATTATATAGTCTAACCTGGGCACTAATGCACTGTCTGACACATCCTGAGCCCGGACCTGCTGACCAACACCCAGACAGCTGACCGCACACTGAGCACATCAGACCCGCCCTGGCCTTAGGTCATCATCTCTTCCCTACTTCAGTTTTCAGACTTCAGAACCTAGACCTTATCTCCAATCACTGCCCACGGGTGACTGTGATGCAGAAATCAGAACTCTTCCTGACCCATGGCAAGAAACCTTGTGGTTGGCATGTTGTCCAACGTTCAGTGTAGGAGAAACCAGCATTCACAGTGAGGCCCTGCCCATTCTTGAGTGCGACGAGAGCATAAACACGCATTGTGACCTCAGCGTGAGTCCTGTCCTCTAGTAAGTCCTCTCAGTGGCTGGACCATTAGATGTCATAATGGGCTTGACATGTCCCTAGTCCCCAATTTTTAACCAGATTTCTGGTTGTCCAGTCGCCCCACCCCAGGGCCCTACTCTGGAATCCCTCATTTGGTGGGACATCTGAGGTTGAAAAACAAAATGAAACAAATCGACAACAACAACAAAAAAACGGACTTCTTCCATCCCCAGAATGACCGCAAACTCTTTGGACGGGACCGAACCCCCAGAGAGTAAGACTCGTCCATTTCCCATGAAGTCACCCGGCAATTTCACGACCATGAGTGACACGATATCCAGAGACAAAAACTTGAGCAAGAGCCTCACACTCGCCCTTTTTTCATTGCCCGAAGAGTTCTCCTCATGGTCTGTAGATCAGTCCTGCCATACCTATGACCCAAAACATAAGCCGAGTTTGTGTTTTCAGACAACTGTCCAAACAGCTCTGGCCTACACACCCTACAGGCTCAGGGCCCTGGAGCCAAACCTGAGGACTGTACTAGCCCTCTCCAAGGGAATTGTATGTGCCCATTCCAATGGCCACAACCCTACTAGTAGGATAACCTCCAAAGTCCCTGAGGCCATCCCAAGAGTTGTGGCTTCCCAGGACAAACAGGGGCAATCTGAGCCCATCTGAGCACCTACCTGCACTCAGACCCGTAGACTGATGTCCCCAGAGGTAAAAAGGAACGAACAGGCCCCTTGGCACTAATCGGATCCATTGCTTTGGTTTCCAGGCATCTCTCCTCAGAGGCCTGGATTTCAATACCAGCATATGGCTGTTTCTTGACTCACCCATCAGAACAAATCTCATCTACACATGGGAAACATGCACGTTGGAGCTGTGTCAAAGCCTCTGTTTAGGAGAACCCTTCAGGGCCCCAGGGCCACCGCTTCATTCCAAGGTCTCCATAGACACAGAAACATATTAGGACACATCCACAGGAGAGTCCATTTCAACTCAGCCTCCTCGGTTGCCCCCCACATCCAGCAGATCTAACCTGTCTTGTTGCTTGGAGACCATTGGAATGCGAGGTGGGCTACCCAGCCATCCATCCTTAGAACCCTGCTCGGAATCGTTGGCCTGGAGACAACCAACAGGTCTCAATTGTCCTGCAGAAGAATCTTTGCAGTTTGGAGCTTCTCACAACTCCCATCGTGGGAAAACCCCCATGTCCTCGTGATCCAACCCCCTTCAAGAAAGGGTCATCAGGGCAGAAAGTCCAACCTGAGCGATCGTCTGATCCTTGCCCTGACTTCAGATGCACGAGATCTCGATTGAGGTCTGTTGACTGTGCCTGCCATATCCTCACCCAGAAACCTAGGCCTAGCTTGGGTTCTCAGACTCTGTCCTCAGACTACTGGCCCACAAGCCCTCCAGTTTGGCAATCCAGAACTACAATGCCGCACTCTGCCTGCCCTACAGAAGTAAAATATTGCCCTCAGGGCTACCCCGAAACCCCAAATGAGGATCAACCTGCAGGCCATTCGGCTGTACCCCAAACATATAGGCTGACCTGGGCACCATTTCCCCTTCTGACCCAGCCTGAGCCTGGACCTCCTGGTCCCACCCAGACAGCTGGCCGCACAGTGAGCACATCGGACCCGCCATGGCCTTAGGTCGTCATCTCTTCCCAACTGCGGTTTTCAGGCTCCAGAACCTAGACCTTATCTCCAACCACTGCCCAGGGTTGAAAATGATGCAGAAAACAGAACTCTTTCCCCATGGCAAGAAACCTTGTGGTTGGCATGTTGTCCAACGTTCAGTGTAGTTGAAACAAGCGTGGCCCATGAGGCCCAGCCCATGCTTGCGGGCCCCATTGGTCACAAACACACATTGTGACCCTCAGCCTGAGCCCAGTCCTCAGGTAAGGCCTCTCAGGGCCTATATGAAGAGACAGCATATTGGGCTTGCCATGCCCCTAGGCCCCAATTTTTAACCATAGTTCGGGTTGTCCCTTCACTCTTCCCCAGGGCTCTGCTTTGGAATTCCTCTTTTGGTGGGACTCCTGAGGTAACAAAGCTGAAGGAGTCCTCCAATCCCACAGATTGACGAAAAACAATTGGGATCGGGCCAAATCCACAGAGAGGAAGATTCGTCCATGGCCCATGAGACTTCCCCAACATTCCACGGCCATCGCTGAAACAAAATCCAGAGACAAAAGCCTGAGCAAGCGCCTCAGACTCGCTCATTCTTCATATCCTGAAGAGTTCTTCTCATGGTTTGTAGATCGGGCGTGCCATAGCTATGTCCCCAAACTAAAGCAGAGTTTGTGTTTTCAGTCTTCTGTCCTCAAAGTCCTGGGCCACACTCCCTCCAGGCTTGGGCCCCTGGAGCCACACATTAGGACTGCCCCCACCCAATCCATGGGAATTCTGCCCATTCCATTGTGAAAAATCGTACAAATTAGGAGAACCCTCCAAAGTCCCTGAGGCCATCCCAATAGTGTAGGTCGCCCGGGACAAAAAAGGGCGGTTGATACCGGCTGAGCATCTACCTCCACTCATCTACCTCCACTCATACAAAGACGATTGAACCAGACAGGACCCGAGGCCATTATCGGATCCATTGCTTTGGTTTACAGGCATATCTCCTCAAAAGCTGGATTCCAATACCAGCAAAGGTGATTTCCTGAGGCACCCATCAAAACAAATCTCGTCTCCACAAGGAAACTTGTGCATGGGAGCTATGCCAAAGCTTAGGAGAATACTTCAGGGTCCCGGTGCCACCTCCCCATTCCAAGGCCTTCATGGACACAAAGACACGTTAGGTCTCATTCTCTGGAAAGTGCATTTCAACTCAGCCACCCCGGTTGCTCACGCAGTTCCATTAGATCTAAACTGTCTTTTTGCTAGGAGACAATTGGAAGGCGAGGCGGACTTCCCAGGCATCCATCCTCGAACGGTGCTCTGGAGTCATTCCATATGGGATGTCCTGGAGCTGTCCAACAGGTCTCAATTGTCCCGCAGAAGGAATCCTTGAAGGGGGCATCCCACATCTCCCAACGTGGAAAACCTCCATGGCCTCGAGATTCCGCTCCCTTCATGAAGGGGCCGTCATGCACAGACACTCCAACCTGAGCCAACGTCAGATCCTCGCCCTGACTTCAGATGCATGAGATATTGGTTCAGATCTGCAGGGGGTACCTGCCGTGCCCTCACCCTGAATCCGAAGTCTAGCTTGTGTTCTCAGACTTCCGCCCTCACTCTCCTGGCCCCGAAGCCCTCAAGTTTGGCAATGAAGCACTCTGACTGCCCTCTAGAAAAAATATATTGCCTAATGAGCAGCCCAGGCAGCTTAAATGAAGATAAACCTACACGGCACTCGAATGTACCCAAATTATATAGTTCAACCTGGGCACTAATGCACTGTCTGACACAACCTGAGCCCGGACCTGCTGACCAACACCCAGACAGCTGACCGCACACTGAGCACATCAGACCCGCCCTGGCCTTAGGTCATCATCTCTTCCCTACTTCAGTTTTCAGACTTCAGAACCTAGACCTTATCTCCAATCACTGCCCACGGGTGACTGTGATGCAGAAATCAGAACTCTTCCTGACCCATGGCAAGAAACCTTGTGGTTGGCATGTTGTCCAACGTTCAGTGTAGGAGAAACCAGCATTCACCCTGAGGCCCTGCCCATTCTTGAGTGCGACGAGAGCATAAACACGCATTGTGACCTCAGCGTGAGTCCTGTCCTCTAGTAAGTCCTCTCAGTGGCTGGACCATTAGATGTCATAATGGGCTTGACATGTCCCTAGTCCCCAATTTTTAACCAGATTTCTGGTTGTCCAGTTGCCCCACCCCAGGGCCCTACTCTGGAATCCCTCATTTGGTGGGACATCAGAGGTTGAAAAACAAAATGAAACAAATCGACAACAACAACAAAAAAACGGACTTCTTCCATCCCCAGAATGACCGCAAACTCTTTGGACGGGACCGAACCCCCAGAGAGTAAGACTCGTCCATTTCCCATGAAGTCACCCGGCAATTTCACGACCATGAGTGACACGATATCCAGAGACAAAAACTTGAGCAAGAGCCTCACACTCGCCCTTTTTTCATTGCCCGAAGAGTTCTCCTCATGGTCTGTAGATCAGTTCTGCCATACCTATGACCCAAAACATAAGCCGAGTTTGTGTTTTCAGACAACTGTCCAAACAGCTCTGGCCTACACACCCTACAGGCTCAGGGCCCTGGAGCCAAACCTGAGGACTGTACTAGCCCTCTCCAAGGGAATTGTATGTGCCCATTCCAATGGCCACAACCCTACTAGTAGGATAACCTCCAAAGTCCCTGAGGCCATCCCAAGAGTTGTGGCTTCCCAGGACAAACAGGGGCAATCTGAGCCCATCTGAGCACCTACCTGCACTCAGACCCGTAGACTGATGTCCCCAGAGGTAAAAAGGAACGAACAGGCCCCTTGGCACTAATCGGATCCATTGCTTTGGTTTCCAGGCATCTCTCCTCAGAGGCCTGTATTTCAATACCAGCATATGGCTGTTTCTTGACTCACCCATCAGAACAAATCTCATCTACACATGGGAAACATGCACGTTGGAGCTGTGTCAAAGCCTCTGTTTAGGAGAACCCTTCAGGGCCCCAGGGCCACCGCTTCATTCCAAGGTCTCCATAGACACAGAAACATATTAGGACGCATCCACAGGAGAGTCCATTTCAACTCAGCCTCCTCGGTTGCCCCCCACATCCAGCAGATCTAACCTGTCTTGTTGCTTGGAGACCATTGGAATGCGAGGTCGGCTACCCAGCCATCCATCCTTAGAACCCTGCTCGGAATCGTTGGCCTGGAGACAACCAACAGGTCTCAATTGTCCTGCAGAAGAATCTTTGCAGTTTGGAGCTTCTCACAACTCCCATCGTGGGAAAACCCCCATGTCCTCGTGATCCAACCCCCTTCAAGAAAGGGCCATCAGGGCAGAAAGTCCAACCTGAGCGATCGTCTGATCCTTGCCCTGACTTCAGATGCACGAGATCTCGATTGAGGTCTGTTGACTGTGCCTGCCATATCCTCACCCAGAAACCTAGGCCTAGCTTGGGTTCTCAGACTCCGTCCTCAGACTACTGGCCCACAAGCCCTCCAGTTTGGCAATCCAGAACTACAATGCCGCACTCTGCCTGCCCTACAGAAGTAAAATATTGCCCTCAGGGCTACCCCGAAACCCCAAATGAGGATCAACCTGCAGGCCATTCGGCTGTACCCCAAACATATAGGCTGACCTGGGCACCATTTCCCCTTCTGACCCAGCCTGAGCCTGGACCTCCTGGTCCCACCCAGACAGCTGGCCGCACACTGAGCACATCGGACCCGCCATGGCCTTAGGTCGTCATCTCTTCCCAACTGCGGTTTTCAGGCTCCAGAACCTAGACCTTATCTCCAACCACTGCCCAGGGTTGAAAATGATGCAGAAAACAGAACTCTTTCCCCATGGCAAGAACCTTGTGCTTGGCATGTTGTCCAACGTTCAGTGTAGTTGAAACAAGCGTGGCCCATGAGGCCCAGCCCATGCTTGCGGGCCCCATTGGTCACAAACACACATTGTGACCCTCAGCCTGAGCCCAGTCCTCAGGTAAGGCCTCTCAGGGCCTATATGAAGAGACAGCATATTGGGCTTGCCATGCCCCTAGGCCCCAATTTTTAACCATAGTTCGGGTTGTCCCTTCACTCTTCCCCAGAGCTCTGCTTTGGAATTCCTCTTTTGGTGGGACTCCTGAGGTAACAAAGCTGAAGGAGTCCTCCAATCCCACAGATTGACGAAAAACAATTGGGATCGGGCCAAATCCACAGAGAGGAAGATTCGTCCATGGCCCATGAGACTTCCCCAACATTCCACGGCCATCGCTGAAACAAAATCCAGAGACAAAAGCCTGAGCAAGCGCCTCAGACTCGCTCATTCTTAATATCCTGAAGAGTTCTTCTCATGGTTTGTAGATCGGGCGTGCCATAGCTATGTCCCCAAACTAAAGCAGAGTTTGTGTTTTCAGTCTTCTGTCCTCAAAGTCCTGGGCCACACTCCCTCCAGGCTTGGGCCCCTGGAGCCACACATTAGGACTGCCCCCACCCAATCCATGGGAATTCTGCCCATTCCATTGTGAAAAATCGTACAAATTAGGAGAACCCTCCAAAGTCCCTGAGGCCATCCCAATAGTGTAGGTCGCCCGGGACAAAAAAGGGCGGTTGATACCGGCTGAGCATCTACCTCCACTCATCTACCTCCACTCATACCAAGACGATTGAACCAGACAGGACCCGAGGCCATTATCGGATCCATTGCTTTGGTTTACAGGCATGTCTCCTCAAAAGCCTGGATTCCAATACCAGCAGAGGGGATTTCCTGAGGCACCCATCAGAACAAATCTCGTCTCCACAAGGAAACTTGTGCATGGGAGCTATGCCAAAGCTTAGGAGAATACTTCAGGGTCCCGGTGCCACCTCCCCATTCCAAGGCCTTCATGGACACAAAGACACGTTAGGTCTCATTCTCTGGAAAGTGCATTTCAACTCAGCCACACCGGTTGCTCACGCAGTTCCATTAGATCTAAACTGTCTTTTTGCTAGGAGACAATTGGAAGGCGAGGCGGACTTCCCAGGCATCCATCCTCGAACGGTGCTCTGGAGTCATTCCATATGGGATGTCCTGGAGCTGTCCAACAGGTCTCAATTGTCCCGCAGAAGGAATCCTTGAAGGGGGCATCCCACATCTCCCAACGTGGAAAACCTCCATGGCCTCGAGATTCCGCTCCCTTCATGAAGGGGCCGTCATGCACAGACACTCCAACCTGAGCCAAAGTGGGATCCTCGCCCTGACTTCAGATGCATGAGATATTGGTTCAGATCTGCAGGGGGTACCTGCCGTGCCCTCACCCTGAATCCGAAGTCTAGCTTGTGTTCTCAGACTTCCGTCCTCACTCTCCTGGCCCCGAAGCCCTCAAGTTTGGCAATGAAGCACTCTGCCTGCCCTCTAGAAAAAATATATTGCCTAATGAGCAGCCCAGGCAGCTTAAATGAAGATAAACCTACACGGCACTCGAATGTACCCAAATTATATAGTCTAACCTGGGCACTAATGCACTGTCTGACACATCCTGAGCCCGGACCTGCTGACCAACACCCAGACAGGTGACCGCACACTGAGCACATCAGACCGCCCTGGCCTTAGGTCATCATCTCTTCCCTACTTCAGTTTTCAGACTTCAGAACCTAGACCTTATCTCCAATCACTGCCCACGGGTGACTGTGATGCAGAAATCAGAACTCTTCCTGACCCATGGCAAGAAACCTTGTGGTTGGCATGTTGTCCAACGTTCAGTGTAGGAGAAACCAGCATTCACCCTGAGGCCCTGCCCATTCTTGAGTGCGACGAGAGCATAAACACGCATTGTGACCTCAGCGTGAGTCCTGTCCTCTAGTAAGTCCTCTCAGTGGCTGGACCATTAGATGTCATAATGGGCTTGACATGTCCCTAGTCCCCAATTTTTAACCAGATTTCTGGTTGTCCAGTCGCCCCACCCCAGGGCCCTACTCTGGAATCCCTCATTTGGTGGGACATCTGAGGTTGAAAAACAAAATGAAACAAATCGACAACAACAACAAAAAAACGGACTTCTTCCATCCCCAGAATGACCGCAAACTCTTTGGACGGGACCGAACCCCCAGAGAGTAAGACTCGTCCATTTCCCATGAAGTCACCCGGCAATTTCACGACCATGAGTGACACGATATCCAGAGACAAAAACTTGAGCAAGAGCCTCACACTCGCCCTTTTTTCATTGCCCGAAGAGTTCTCCTCATGGTCTGTAGATCAGTCCTGCCATACCTATGACCCAAAACATAAGCCGAGTTTGTGTTTTCAGACAACTGTCCAAACAGCTCTGGCCTACACACCCTACAGGCTCAGGGCCCTGGAGCCAAACCTGAGGACTGTACTAGCCCTCTCCAAGGGAATTGTATGTGCCCATTCCAATGGCCACAACCCTACTAGTAGGATAACCTCCAAAGTCCCTGAGGCCATCCCAAGAGTTGTGGCTTCCCAGGACAAACAGGGGCAATCTGAGACCATCTGAGCACCTACCTGCACTCAGACCCGTAGACTGATGTCCCCAGAGGTAAAAAGGAACGAACAGGCCCCTTGGCACTAATCGGATCCATTGCTTTGGTTTCCAGGCATCTCTCCTCAGAGGCCTGGATTTCAATACCAGCATATGGCTGTTTCTTGACTCACCCATCAGAACAAATCTCATCTACACATGGGAAACATGCACGTTGGAGCTGTGTCAAAGCCTCTGTTTAGGAGAACCCTTCAGGGCCCCAGGGCCACCGCTTCATTCCAAGGTCTCCATAGACACAGAAACATATTAGGACACATCCACAGGAGAGTCCATTTCAACTCAGCCTCCTCGGTTGCCCCCCACATCCAGCAGATCTAACCTGTCTTGTTGCTTGGAGACCATTGGAATGCGAGGTCGGCTACCCAGCCATCCATCCTTAGAACCCTGCTCGGAATCGTTGGCCTGGAGACAACCAACAGGTCTCAATTGTCCTGCAGAAGAATCTTTGCAGTTTGGAGCTTCTCACAACTCCCATCGTGGGAAAACCCCCATGTCCTCGTGATCCAACCCCCTTCAAGAATGGGCCATCAGGGCAGAAAGTCCAACCTGAGCGATCGTCTGATCCTTGCCCTGACTTCAGATGCACGAGATCTCGATTGAGGTCTGTTGACTGTGCCTGCCATATCCTCACCCAGAAACCTAGGCCTAGCTTGGGTTCTCAGACTCCGTCCTCAGACTACTGGCCCACAAGCCCTCCAGTTTGGCAATCCAGAACTACAATGCCGCACTCTGCCTGCCCTACAGAAGTAAAATATTGCCCTCAGGGCTACCCCGAAACCCCAAATGAGGATCAACCTGCACGCCATTCGGCTGTACCCCAAACATATAGGCTGACCTGGGCACTATTTCCCCTTCTGACCCAGCCTGAGCCTGGACCTCCTGGTCCCACCCAGACAGCTGGCCGCACACTGAGCACATCGGACCCGCCATGGCCTTAGGTCGTCATCTCTTCCCAACTGTGGTTTTCAGGCTCCAGAACCTAGACCTTATCTCCAACCACTGCCCAGGGTTGAAAATGATGCAGAAATCAGAACTCTTTCCCCATGGCAAGAAAACTTGTGCTTGGCATGTTGTCCAACGTTCAGTGTAGTTGAAACAAGCGTGGCCCATGAGGCCCAGCCCATGCTTGCGGGCCCCATTGGTCACAAACACACATTGTGACCCTCAGCCTGAGCCCAGTCCTCAGGTAAGGCCTCTCAGGGCCTATATGAAGAGACAGCATATTGGGCTTGCCATGCCCCTAGGCCCCAATTTTTAACCATAGTTCGGGTTGTCCCTTCACTCTTCCTCAGGGCTCTGCTTTGGAATTCCTCTTTTGGTGGGACACCTGAGGTAACAAACCTGAAAGGAGTCCTCCCATCCCACAGATTGACGAAAAACAATTGGGATCGGGCCAAATCCACAGAGAGGAAGATTCGTCCATGGCCCAAGAGACGTCCCCAACATTCCACGGCCATCGCTGAAACAAAATCCAGAGACAAAAGCCTGAGCAAGCGCCTCAGACTCGCTCATTCTTTATATCCTGAAGAGTTCTTCTCATGGTTTGTAGATCGGGCGTGCCATACCTACGTCCCCAAACTTAAGCTGAGTTTGTGTTTTCAGTCTTCTGTCCTCAAAGTCCTGGGCCACACTCCCTCCAGGCTGGGGCCCCTGGAGCCACACATTAGGACTGCCCTCACCCAATCCATGGGAATTCTGCCCATTCCATTGTCAAAAATCGTACAAATTAGGAGAACCCTCCAAAGTCCCTGAGGCCATCCCAATAGTGTAGGTCGCCCAGGACAAAAAAAGGGCCGTTGATACCGGCTGAGCATCTACCTCCACTCATCTACCTCCACTCATACCAAGACGATTGAACCAGACAGGACCCGAGGCCATTATCGGATCCATTGCTTTGGTTTACAGGCATGTCTCCTCAAACCCTGGATTCCAATACCAGCAGAGGGGATTTCCTGAGGCACCCAGAACAAATCTCGTCTCCACAAGGAAACTTGTGCATGGGAGCTATGCTAAAGCTTAGGAGAATACTTCAGGGTCCCGGTGCCACCTCCCCATTCCAAGGCCCTCATGGACACAAACACACGTTAGGACCCATCCTCTGGAAAGTGCATTTCAACTCAGCCACCCCGGTTGCTCCCGCAGATCCATTAGATCTAAACTGTCTTGTTGCTAGGAGACAATTGGAAGGCGAGGCGGACTTCCCAGGCATCCATCCTCGAACGGTGCTCTGGAGTCATTCCATATGGGATGTCCTGGAGCTGTCCAACAGGTCTCAATTGTCCCGCAGAAGGAATCCTTGAAGGGGGCATCCCACATCTCCCAACGTGGAAAACCTCCATGGCCTCGAGATTCCGCTCCCTTCATGAAGGGGCCGTCATGCACAGAAACTCCAACCTGAGCCAACGTCGGATCCTCGCCCTGACTTCAGATGCATGAGATATTGGTTCAGATCTGCAGGGGGTACCTGCCGTGCCCTCACCCTGAATCCGAAGTCTAGCTTGTGTTCTCAGAATTCCGTCCTCACTCTCCTGGCCCCGAAGCCCTCAAGTTTGGCAATTCCGCACCGACAATGAAGCACTCTGCCTGCCCTCTAGAAAAAATATATTGCCTAATGAGCAGCCCAGGCAGCTTAAATGAAGATAAACCTACACGGCACTCGAATGTACCCAAATTATATAGTCTAACCTGGGCACTAATGCACTGTCTGACACAACCTGAGCCCGGACCTGCTGACCAACACCCAGACAGCTGACCGCACGCTGAGCACATCAGACCCGCCATGGCCTTAGGTCATCATCTCTTCCCTACCTCAGTTTTCAGGCTTCAGAACCTAGACCTTATCTCCAATCACTGCCCACGGGTGACTGTGATGCAGAAATCAGAACTCTTCCTGACCCATGGCAAGAAACCTTGTGGTTGGCATGTTGTCCAACGTTCAGTGTAGGAGAAACCAGCATTCACCCTGAGGCCCCGCCCATTCTTGAGTGCGACGAGAGCATAAACACGCATTGTGACCTCAGCGTGAGTCCTGTCCTCTAGTAAGTCCTCTCAGTGGCTGGACCATTAGATGTCATAATGGGCTTGACATGTCCCTAGTCCCCAATTTTTAACCAGATTTCTGGTTGTCCAGTCGCCCCACCCCAGGGCTCTCCTCTGGAATCCCTCATTTGGTGGGACATCTGAGGTTGAAAAACAAAATGAAACAAATCGACAACAACAACAAAAAAACGGACTTCTTCCATCCCCAGAATGACCCCAAACTCTTTGGACGGGACCGAACCCCCAGAGAGTAAGACTCGTCCATTTCCCATGAAGTCACCAGGCAATTTCACGACCATGAGTGACACGATATCCAGAGACAAAAACTTGAGCAAGAGCCTCACACTCGCCCTTTTTTCATATCCCGAAGAGTTCTCCTCATGGTCTGTAGATCAGTCCTGCCATACCTATGACCCAAAACATAAGCCGAGTTTGTGTTTTCAGACAACTGTCCAAACAGCTCTGGCCTACACACCCTACAGGCTCAGGGCCATGGAGCCAAACCTGAGGACTGTACTTGCCCTTTCCAAGGGAATTGTATGTGCCCATTCCAATGGCCACAAGCCTACTAGTAGGATAACCTCCAAAGTCCCTGAGGCCATCCCAAGAGTTGTGGCTTCCCAGGACAAACAGGGGCAATCTGAGCCCATCTGAGCACCTACCTGCACTCAGACCCGTAGACTGATGTCCCCAGAGGTAAAAAGGAACGAACAGGCCCCTAGGCACTAATCGGATCCATTGCTTTGGTTTCCAGGCTTCTCTCCTCAGAGGCCTGGATTTCAATACCAGCATATGGCTGTTTCTTGACTCACCCATCAGAACAAATCTCATCTACACATGGGAAACATGCACGTTGGAGCTGTGTCAAAGCCTCTGTTTAGGAGAACCCTTCAGGGCCCCAGGGCCACCGCTTCATTCCAAGGTCTCCATAGACACAAAAACATATAAGGACACATCCACAGGAGAGTCCATTTCAACTGAGCCTCCTCGGTTGCCCCCCACATCCAGCAGATCTAACCTGTCTTTTGCTTGGAGACCATTGGAATGCGAGGTGGGCTACCCAGCCATCCATCCTTAGAACCCTGCTCGGAATCGTTGGCCTGGAGACAACCAACAGGTCTCAATTGTCCTGCAGAAGAATCTTTGCAGTTTGGAGCTTCTCACAACTCCCATCGTGGGAAAACCCCCATGTCCTCGTGATCCAACCCCCTTCAAGAAAGGGCCATCAGGGCAGAAAGTCCAACCTGAGCGATCGTCTGATCCTTGCCCTGACTTCAGATGCACGAGATCTCGATTGAGGTCTGTTGACTGTGCCTGCCATATCCTCACCCAGAAACCTAGGCCTAGCTTGGGTTCTCAGACTCCGTCCTCAGACTACTGGCCCACAAGCCCTCCAGTTTGGCAATCCAGAACTACAATGCCGCACTCTGCCTGCCCTACAGAAGTAAAATATTGCCCTCAGGGCTAACCCGAAACCCCAAATGAGGATCAACCTGCAGGCCATTCGGCTGTACCCCAAACATATAGGCTGACCTGGGCACTATTTCCCCTTCTGACCCAGCCTGAGCCTGGACCTCCTGGTCCCACCCAGACAGCTGGCCGCACACTGAGCACATCGGACTCGCCATGGCCTTAGGTCGTCATCTCTTCCCAACTGCGGTTTTCAGGCTCCAGAACCTAGACCTTATCTCCAACCACTGCCCAGGGTTGAAAATGATGCAGAAATCAGAACTCTTTCCCCATGGCAAGAAACCTTGTGCTTGGCATGTTGTCCAACGTTCAGTGTAGTTGAAACAAGCGTGGCCCATGAGGCCCAGCCCATGCTTGCGGGCCACATTGGTCACAAACACACATTGTGACCCTCAGCCTGAGCCCAGTCCTCAGGTAAGGCCTCTCAGGGCCTATATGAAGAGACAGCATATTGGGCTTGCCATGCCCCTAGGCCCCAATTTTTAACCATAGTTAGGGGTGTCCCTTCACTCTTCCCCAGGGCTCTGCTTTGGAATTCCTCTTTTGGTGGGACACCTGAGGTAACAAACCTGAAAGGAGTCCTCCCATCCCACAGATTGACGAAAATCAATTGGGATCGGGCCAAATCCACAGAGAGGAAGATTCGTCCATGGCCCATGAGACCTCCCCAACATTCCACGGCCATCGCTGAAACAAAATCCAGAGACAAAAGCCTGAGCAAGCTCCTCAGACTCGCTCATTCTTCATATCCTGAAGAGTTCTTCTCATGGTTTGTAGATCGGGCGTGCCATACCTACGTCCCCAAACTTAAGCTGAGTTTGTGTTTTCAGTCTTCTGTCCTCAAAGTCCTGGGCCACACTCCCTCCAGGCTGGGGCCCCTGGAGCCACACATTAGGACTGCCCCCACCCAATCCATGGGAATTCTGCCCATTCCATTGTCAAAAATCGTACAAATTAGGAGAACCCTCCAAAGTCCCTGAGGCCATCCCAATAGTGTAGGTCGCCCGGGACAAAAAAGGGCGGTTGATACCGGCTGAGCATCTACCTCCACTCATCTACCTCCACTCATACCAAGACGATTGAACCAGACAGGACCCGAGGCCATTATCGGATCCATTGCTTTGGTTTACAGGCATGTCTCCTCAAAAGCCTGGATTCCAATACCAGCAGAGGGGATTTCCTGAGGCACCCATCAGAACAAATCTCGTCTCCACAAGGAAACTTGTGCATGGGAGCTATGCCAAAGCTTAGGAGAATACTTCAGGGTCCCGGTGCCACCTCCCCATTCCAAGGCCTTCATGGACACAAAGACACGTTAGGTCTCATTCTCTGGAAAGTGCATTTCAACTCAGCCACCCCGGTTGCTCACGCAGTTCCATTAGATCTAAACTGTCTTTTTGCTAGGAGACAATTGGAAGGCGAGGCGGACTTCCCAGGCATCCATCCTCGAACGGTGCTCTGGAGTCATTCCATATGGGATGTCCTGGAGCTGTCCAACAGGTCTCAATTGTCCCGCAGAAGGAATCCTTGAAGGGGGCATCCCACATCTCCCAACGTGGAAAACCTCCATGGCCTCGAGATTCTGCTCCCTTCATGAAGGGGCCGTCATGCACAGACACTCCAACCTGAGCCAACGTCGGATCCTCGCCCTGACTTCAGATGCATGAGATATTGGTTCAGATCTGCAGGGGGTACCTGCCGTGCCCTCACCCTGAATCCGAAGTCTAGCTTGTGTTCTCAGACTTCCGCCCTCACTCTCCTGGCCCCGAAGCCCTCAAGTTTGGCAATGAAGCACTCTGCCTGCCCTCTAGAAAATATATATTGCCTAATGAGCAGCCCAGGCAGCTTAAATGAAGATAAACCTACACGGCACTCGAATGTACCCAAATTATATAGTCTAACCTGGGCACTAATGCACTGTCTGACACATCCTGAGCCCGGACCTGCTGACCAACACCCAGACAGGTGACCGCACACTGAGCACATCAGACCCGCCCTGGCCTTAGGTCATCATCTCTTCCCTACTTCAGTTTTCAGACTTCAGAACCTAGACCTTATCTCCAATCACTGCCCACGGGTGACTGTGATGCAGAAATCAGAACTCTTCCTGACCCATGGCAAGAAACCTTGTGGTTGGCATGTTGTCCAACGTTCAGTGTAGGAGAAACCAGCATTCACCCTGAGGCCCTGCCCATTCTTGAGTGCGACGAGAGCATAAACACGCATTGTGACCTCAGCATGAGTCCTGTCCTCTAGTAAGTCCTCTCAGTGGCTGGACCATTAGATTTCATAATGGGCTTGACATGTCCCTAGTCCCCAATTTTTAACCAGATTTCTGGTTGTCCAGTCGCCCCACCCCAGGGCCCTACTCTGGAATCCCTCATTTGGTGGGACATCTGAGGTTGAAAAACAAAATGAAACAAATCGACAACAACAACAAAAAAACGGACTTCTTCCATCCCCAGAATGACCCCAAACTCTTTGGACGGGACCGAACCCCCAGAGAGTAAGACTCGTCCATTTCCCATGAAGTCACCCGGCAATTTCACGACCATGAGTGACACGATATCCAGAGACAAAAACTTGAGCAAGAGCCTCACACTCGCCCTTTTTTCATTGCCCGAAGAGTTCTCCTCATGGTCTGTAGATCAGTCCTGCCATACCTATGACCCAAAACATAAGCCGAGTTTGTGTTTTCAGACAACTGTCCAAACAGCTCTGGCCTACACACCCTACAGGCTCAGGGCCCTGGAGCCAAACCTGAGGACTGTACTAGCCCTCTCCAAGGGAATTGTATGTGCCCATTCCAATGGCCACAACCCTACTAGTAGGATAACCTCCAAAGTCCCTGAGGCCATCCCAAGAGTTGTGGCTTCCCAGGACAAACAGGGGCAATCTGAGCCCATCTGAGCACCTACCTGCACTCAGACCCGTAGACTGATGTCCCCAGAGGTAAAAAGGAACGAACAGGCCCCTTGGCACTAATCGGATCCATTGCTTTGGTTTCCAGGCATCTCTCCTCAGAGGCCTGGATTTCAATACCAGCATATGGCTGTTTCTTGACTCACCCATCAGAACAAATCTCATCTACACATGGGAAACATGCACGTTGGAGCTGTGTCAAAGCCTCTGCTTAGGAGAACCCTTCAGGGCCCCAGGGCCACCGCTTCATTCCAAGGTCTCCATAGACACAGAAACATATTAGGACACATCCACAGGAGAGTCCATTTCAACTCAGCCTCCTCGGTTGCCCCCCACATCCAGCAGATCTAACCTGTCTTGTTGCTTGGAGACCATTGGAATGCGAGGTGGGCTACCCAGCCATCCATCCTTAGAACCCTGCTCGGAATCATTGGCCTGGAGACAACCAACAGGTCTCAATTGTCCTGCAGAAGAATCTTTGCAGTTTGGAGCTTCTCACAACTCCCATCGTGGGAAAACCCCCATGTCCTCGTGATCCAACCCCCTTCAAGAAAGGGCCATCAGGGCAGAAAGTCCAACCTGAGCGATCGTCTGATCCTTGCCCTGACTTCAGATGCACGAGATCTCGATTGAGGTCTGTTGACTGTGCCTGCCATATCCTCACCCAGAAACCTAGGCCTAGCTTGGGATCTCAGACTCCGTCCTCAGACTACTGGCCCACAAGCCCTCCAGTTGGGCAATCCAGAACTACAATGCCGCACTCTGCCTGCCCTACAGAAGTAAAATATTGCCCTCAGGGCTACCCCGAAACCCCAAATGAGGATCAACCTGCAGGCCATTCGGCTGTACCCCAAACATATAGGCTGACCTGGGCACTATTTCCCCTTCTGACCCAGCCTGAGCCTGGACCTCCTGGTCCCACCCAGACAGCTGGCCGCACACTGAGCACATCAGACCCGCCATGGCCTTAGGTCGTCATCTCTTCCCAACTGCGGTTTTCAGGCTCCAGAACCTAGACCTTATCTCCAACCACTGCCCAGGGTTGAAAATGATGCAGAAATCAGAACTCTTTCCCCATGGCAAGAAAACTTGTGCTTGGCATGTTGTCCAACGTTCAGTGTAGTTGAAACAAGCGTGGCCCATGAGGCCCAGCCCATGCTTGCGGGCCCCATTGGTCACAAACACACATTGTGACCCTCAGCCTGAGCCCAGTCCTCAGGTAAGGCCTCTCAGGGATTATATGAAGAGACAGCATATTGGGCTTGCCATGCCCCTAGGCCCCAATTTTTAACCATAGTTCGGGTTGTCCCTTCACTCCTCCCCAGGGCTCTGCTTTGGAATTCCTCTTTTGGTGGGACACCTGAGGTAACAAACCTGAAAGGAGTCCTCCCATCCCACAGATTGACGAAAAACAATTGGGATCGGGCCAAATCCACAGAGAGGAAGATTCGTCCATGGCCCAAGAGACCTCCCCAACATTCCACGGCCATCGCTGAAACAAAATCCAGAGACAAAAGCCTGAGCAAGCGCCTCAGACTCGCTCATTCTTCATATCCTGAAGAGTTCTTCTCATGGTTTGTAGATCGGGCGTGCCATACCTACGTCCCCAAACTTAAGCTGAGTTTGTGTTTTCAGTCTTCTGTCCTCAAAGTCCTGGGCCACACTCCCTCCAGGCTGGGGCCCCTGGAGCCACACATTAGGACTGCCCCCACCCAATCCATGGGAATTCTGCCCATTCCATTGTCAAAAATCGTACAAATTAGGAGAACCCTCCAAAGTCCCTGAGGCCATCCCAATAGTGTAGGTCGCCCAGGACAAAAAAAGGGCCGTTGATACCGGCTGAGCATCTACCTCCACTCATCTACCTCCACTCATACCAAGATAATTGAACCAGACAGGACCCGAGGCCATTATCGGATCCATTGCTTTGGTTTACAGGCATGTCTCCTCAAACCCTGGATTCCAATACCAGCAGAGGGGATTTCCTGAGGCACCCATCAGAACAAATCTCGTCTCCACAAGGAAACTTGTGCATGGGAGCTATGCCAAAGCTTAGGAGAATACTTCAGGGTCCCGGTGCCACCTCCCCATTCCAAGGCCCTCATGGACACAAACACACGTTAGGACCCATCCTCTGGAAAGTGCATTTCAACTCAGCCACCCCGGTTGCTCCCGCAGATCCATTAGATCTAAACTGTCTTGTTGCTAGGAGACAATTGGAAGGCGAGGCGGACTTCCCAGGCATCCATCCTCGAACGGTGCTCTGGAGTCATTCCATATGGGATGTCCTGGAGCTGTCCAACAGGTCTCAATTGTCCCGCAGAAGGAATCCTTGAAGGGGGCATCCCACATCTCCCAACGTGGAAAACCTCCATGGCCTCGAGATTCCGCTCCCTTCATGAAGGGGCCGTCATGCACAGAAACTCCAACCTGAGCCAACGTCGGATCCTCGCCCTGACTTCAGATGCATGAGATATTGGTTCAGATCTGCAGGGGGTACCTGCCGTGCCCTCACCCTGAATCCGAAGTCTAGCTTGTGTTCTCAGACTTCCGTCCTCACTCTCCTGGCCCCGAAGCCCTCAAGTTTGGCAATTCCGCACCGACAATGAAGCACTCTGCCTGCCCTCTAGAAAAAATATATTGCCTAATGAGCAGCCCAGGCAGCTTAAATGAAGATAAACCTACACGGCACTCGAATGTACCCAAATTATATAGTCTAACCTGGGCACTAATGCACTGTCTGACACAACCTGAGCCCGGACCTGCTGACCAACACCCAGACAGCTGACCGCACGCTGAGCACATCAGACCCGCCATGGCCTTAGGTCATCATCTCTTCCCTACCTCAGTTTTCAGGCTTCAGAACCTAGACCTTATCTCCAATCACTGCCCACGGGTGACTGTGATGCAGAAATCAGAACTCTTCCTGACCCATGGCAAGAAACCTTGTGGTTGGCATGTTGTCCAACGTTCAGTGTAGGAGAAACCAGCATTCACCCTGAGGCCCCGCCCATTCTTGAGTGCGACGAGAGCATAAACACGCATTGTGACCTCAGCGTGAGTCCTGTCCTCTAGTAAGTCCTCTCAGTGGCTGGACCATTAGATGTCATAATGGGCTTGACATGTCCCTAGTCCCCAATTTTTAACCAGATTTCTGGTTGTCCAGTCGCCCCACCCCAGGGCTCTACTCTGGAATCCCTCATTTGGTGGGACATCTGAGGTTGAAAAACAAAATGAAACAAATCGACAACAACAACAAAAAAACGGACTTCTTCCATCCCCAGAATGACCCCAAACTCTTTGGACGGGACCGAACCCCCAGAGAGTAAGACTCGTCCATTTCCCATGAAGTCACCAGGCAATTTCACGACCATGAGTGACACGATATCCAGAGACAAAAACTTGAGCAAGAGCCTCACACTCGCCCTTTTTTCATATACCGAAGAGTTCTCCTCATGGTCTGTAGATCAGTCCTGCCATACCTATGACCCAAAACATAAGCCGAGTTTGTGTTTTCAGACAACTGTCCAAACAGCTCTGGCCTACACACCCTACAGGCTCAGGGCCCTGGAGCCAAACCTGAGGACTGTACTTGCCCTTTCCAAGGGAATTGTATGTGCCCATTCCAATGGCCACAAGCCTACTAGTAGGATAACCTCCAAAGTCCCTGAGGCCATCCCAAGAGTTGTGGCTTCCCAGGACAAACAGGGGCAATCTGAGCCCATCTGAGCACCTACCTGCACTCAGACCCGTAGACTGATGTCCCCAGAGGTAAAAAGGAACGAACAGGCCCCTAGGCACTAATCGGATCCATTGCTTTGGTTTCCAGGCATCTCTCCTCAGAGGCCTGGATTTCAATACCAGCATATGGCTGTTTCTTGACTCACCCATCAGAACAAATCTCATCTACACATGGGAAACATGCACGTTGGAGCTGTGTCAAAGCCTCTGTTTAGGAGAACCCTTCAGGGCCCCAGGGCCACCGCTTCATTCCAAGGTCTCCATAGACACAAAAACATATTAGGACACATCCACAGGAGAGTCCATTTCAACTCAGCCTCCTCGGTTGCCCCCCACATCCAGCAGATCTAACCTGTCTTGTTGCTTGGAGACCATTGGAATGCGAGGTGGGCTACCCAGCCATCCATCCTTAGAACCCTGCTCGGAATCGTTGGCCTGGAGCCAACCAACAGGTCTCAATTGTCCTGCAGAAGAATCTTTGCAGTTTGGAGCTTCTCACAACTCCCATCGTGGGAAAACCCCCATGTCCTCGTGATCCAATTCCCTTCAAGAAAGGGCCATCAGGGCAGAAAGTCCACCCTGAGCGATCGTCTGATCCTTGCCCTGACTTCAGAAGCACGAGATCTCGATTGAGGTCTGTTGACTGTGCCTGCCATATCCTCACCCAGAAACCTAGGCCTAGCTTGGGATCTCAGACTCCGTCCTCAGACTACTGGCCCACAAGCCCTCCAGTTGGGCAATCCAGAACTACAATGCCGCACTCTGCCTGCCCTACAGAAGTAAAATATTGCCCTCAGGGCTACCCCGAAACCCCAAATGAGGATCAACCTGCAGGCCATTCGGCTGTACCCCAAACATATAGGCTGACCTGGGCACTATTTCCCCTTCTGACCCAGCCTGAGCCTGGACCTCCTGGTCCCACCCAGACAGCTGGCCGCACACTGAGCACATCGAACCTGCCATGGCCTTAGGTCGTCATCTCTTCCCAACTGCGGTTTTCAGGCTCCAGAACCTAGACCTTATCTCCAACCACTGCCCAGGTTTGAAAATGATGCAGAAATAAGAACTCTTTCCCCATGGCAAGAAACCTTGTGCTTGGCATGTTGTCCAACGTTCAGTGTAGTTGAAACAAGCGTGGCCCATGAGGCCCAGCCCATGCATGCGGGCCACATTGGTCACAAACACACATTGTGACCCTCAGCCTGAGCCCAGTCCTCAGGTAAGGCCTCTCAGGGCCTATATGAAGAGACAGCATATTGGGCTTGCCATGCCCCTAGGCCCCAATTTTTAACCATATTTAGGGGTGTCCCTTCACTCTTCCCCAGGGCTCTGCTTTGGAATTCCTCTTTTGGTGGGACACCTGAGGTAACAACCCTGAAAGGAGTCCTCCCATCCCACAGATTGACGAAAATCAATTGGGATCGGGCCAAATCCACAGAGAGGAAGATTCGTCCATGGCCCATGAGACCTCCCCAACATTCCACGGCCATCGCTGAAACAAAATCCAGAGACAAAAGCCTGAGCAAGCGCCTCAGACTCGCTCATTCTTCATATCCTGAAGAGTTCTTCTCATGGTTTGTAGATCGGGCGTGCCATACCTACGTCCCCAAACGTAAGCTGAGTTTGTGTTTTCAGTCTTCTGTCCTCAAAGTCCTGGGCCACACTCCCTCCAGGCTGGGGCCCCTGGAGCCACACATTAGGACTGCCCCCACCCAATCCATGGGAATTCTGCCCATTCCATTGTGAAAAATCGTACAAATTAGGAGAACCCTCCAAAGTCCCTGAGGCCATCCCAATAGTGTAAGTCGCCCAGGACAAAAAAAGGGCCGTTGATACCGGCTGAGCATCTACCTCCACTCATCTACCTCCACTCATACCAAGAAGATTGAACCAGACAGGACCCGAGGCCAATATCGGATCCATTGCTTTGGTTTACAGGCATGTCTCCTCAAAAGCCTGGATTCCAATACCAGCAGAGGGGATTTCCTGAGGCACCCAGAACAAATCTCGTCTCCACAAGGAAACTTGTGCATGGGAGCTATGCCAAAGCTTAGGAGAATACTTCAGGGTCCCGGTGCCACCTCCCCATTCCAAGGCCCTCATGGACACAAACACACTTTAGGACCCATCCTCTGGAAAGTGCATTTCAACTCAGCCACCCCGGTTGCTCCTGCAGATCCATTAGATCTAAACTGTCTTGTTGCTAGGAGACAATTGGAAGGCGAGGCGGACTTCCCAGGCATCCATCCTCGAACGGTGCTCTGGAGTCATTCCATATGGGATGTCCTGGAGCTGTCCAACAGGTCTCAATTGTCCCGCAGAAGGAATCCTTGAAGGGGGCATCCCACATCTCCCAACGTGGAAAACCTCCATGGCCTCGAGATTCCGCTCCCTTCATGAAGGGGCCGTCATGCACAGAAACTCCAACCTGAGCCAACGTCGGATCCTCGCCCTGACTTCAGATGCATGAGATATTGGTTCAGATCTGCAGGGGGTACCTGCCGTGCCCTCACCCTGAATCCGAAGTCTAGCTTGTGTTCTCAGACTTCCGTCCTCACTCTTCTGGCCCCGAAGCCCTCAAGTTTGGCAATTCCGCACCGACAATGAAGCACTCTGCCTGCCCTCTAGAAAAAATATATTGCCTAATGAGCAGCCCAGGCAGCTTAAATGAAGATAAACCTACACGGCACTCGAATGTACCCAAATTATATAGTCTAACCTGGGCACTAATGCACTGTCTGACACAACCTGAGCCCGGACCTGCTGACCAACACCCAGACAGCTGACCGCACGCTGAGCACATCAGACCCGCCATGGCCTTAGGTCATCATCTCTTCCCTACCTCAGTTTTCAGGCTTCAGAACCTAGACCTTATCTCCAATCACTGCCCACGGGTGACTGTGATGCAGAAATCAGAACTCTTCCTGACCCATGGCAAGAAACCTTGTGGTTGGCATGTTGTACAACGTTCAGTGTAGGAGAAACCAGCATTCTCCCTGAGGCCCCGCCCATTCTTGAGTGCGACGAGAGCATAAACACGCATTGTGACCTCAGCGTGAGTCCTGTCCTCTAGTAAGTCCTCTCAGTGGCTGGACCATTAGATGTCATAATGGGCTTGACATGTCCCTAGTCCCCAATTTTTAACCAGATTTCTGGTTGTCCAGTCGCCCCACCAAAGGGCTCTCCTCTGGAATCTCTCATTTGGTGGGACATCTGAGGTTGAAAAACAAAATGAAACAAATCGACAACAACAACAAAAAAACGGACTTCTTCCATCCCCAGAATGACCCCAAACTCTTTGGACGGGCCCGAACCCCCAGAGAGTAAGACTCGTCCATTTCCCATGAAGTCACCCGGCAATTTCACGACCATGAGTGACACGATATACAGAGACAAAAACTTGAGCAAGAGCCTCACACTCGCCCTTTTTTCATATCCTGAAGTGTTCTCCTCATGGTCTGTAGATCAGTCCTCCCATACCTATGACCCAAAACATAAGCCGAGTTTGTGTTTACAGACAACTGTCCAAACAGCTCTGGCCTACACACCCTACAGGCTCAGGGCCCTGGAGCCAAACCTGAGGACTGTACTTGCCCTCTCCAAGGGAATTGTATGTGCCCATTCCAATGGCCACAACCCTACTAGTAGGATAACCTCCAAAGTCCCTGAGGCCATCCCAATAGTTGTGGCTTCCCAGGACAAACAGGGGCAATCTGAGCCCATCTGAGCACCTACCTGCACTCAGACCCGTAGACTGATGTCCCCAGAGGTAAAAAGGTACGAACAGGCCCCTAGGCACTAATCGGATCCATTGCTTTGGTTTCCAGGCTTCTCTCCTCAGAGGCCTGGATTTCAATACCAGCATATGGCTGTTTCTTGACTCACCCATCAGAACAAATCTCATCTACACATGGGACACATGCACGTTGGAGCTGTGTCAAAGCCTCTGTTTAGGAGAACCCTTCAGGGCCCCAGGGCCACCGCTTCATTCCAAGGTCTCCATAGACACAAAAACATATTAGGACACATCCACAGGAGAGTCCATTCCAACTCAGCCTCCTCGGTTGCCCCCCACATCCAGCAGATCTAACCTGTCTTGTTGCTTGGAGACTATTGGAATTTGAGGTGGGCTACCCAGCCATCCATTCTTAGAACCCTGCTCGGAATCGTTGGCCTGGGGCCAACCAACAGGTCTCAATTGTCCTGCAGAAGAATCTTTGCAGTTTGGAGCTTCTCACAACTCCCATCGTGGGAAAACCCCCATGTCCTCGTGATCCAACCCCCTTCAAGAAAGGGCCATCAGGGCAGAAAGTCCAACCTGAGCGATCGTCTGATCCTTGCCCTGACTTCAGATGCATGAGATCTCAATTGAGGTCTGTTGACTGTGCCTGCCATATCCTCACCCAGAAACCTAGGCCTAGCTTGGGTTCTCAGACTCCGTCCTCAGACTACTGGCCCACAAGCCCTCCAGTTTGGCAATCCAGAACTAAAATGCCGCACTCTGCCTGCCCTACAGAAGTAAAATAATGCCCTCAGGGCTACCCTGAAACCCCAAATGAGGATCAACCTGCAGGCCATTCGGCTGTACCCCAAACATATAGGCTGACCTGGGCACTATTTCCCCTTCTGACCCAGCCTGAGCCTGGACCTCCTGGTCCCACCCAGACAGCTGGCCGCACACTGAGCACATCGGACCCGCCATGGCCTTAGGTCGTCATCTCTTCCCAACTGCGGTTTTCAGGATCCAGAAACTAGACCTTATCTCCAACCACTGCCCAGGGTTGAAAATGATGCAGAAATCAGAACTCTTTCTCCATGGCAAGAAACCTTGTGCTTGGCATGTTGTCCAACGTTCAGTGTAGTTGAAACAAGCGTGGCCCATGAGGCCCAGCCCATGCTTGCGGGCCACATTGGTCACAAACACACATTTTGACCCTCAGCCTGAGCCCAGTCCTCAGGTAAGGCCTCTCAGGGCTTATATGGAGAGACAGCATATTGGGCTTGCCATGTCCCTAGGCCCCAATTTTTAACCATAGTTCGGGGTGTCCCTTCACTCTTCCCCAGGGATCTGCTTTGGAATTCCTCTTTTGGTAGGACACCTGAGGTAACAAACCTGAAAGGAGTCCTCCCATCCCACAGATTGACGAAAAACAATTGGGATCGGGCCAAATCCACAGAGAGGAAGATTCGTCCATGGCCCATGAGACCTCCCCAACATTCCACGGCCATCGCTGAAACAAATCCAGAGACAAAAGCCTGAGCAAGCTCCTCAGACTCGCTCATTCTTCATATCCTGAAGAGTTCTTCTCATGGTTTGTAGATCGGGCGTGCCATACCTACGTCCCCAAACGTAAGCTGAGTTTGTGTTTTCAGTCTTCTGTCCTCAAAGTCCTGGGCCACACTCCCTCCAGGCTGGGGCCCCTGGAGCCACACATTAGGACTGCCCCCACCCAATCCATGGGAATTCTGCCCATTCCATTGTGAAAAATCGTACAAATTAGGAGAACCCTCCAAAGTCCCTGAGGCCATCCCAATAGTGTAGGTCGCCCGGGACAAAAAAGGGCGGTTGATACCGGCTGAGCATCTTCCTCCACTCATCTACCTCCACTCATACCAAGAAGATTGAACCAGACAGGACCCGAGGCCATTATCGGATCCATTGCTTTGGTTTACAGGCATGTCTCCTCAAAAGCCTGGATTCCAATACCAGCAGAGGTGATTTCCTGAGGCACCCATCAGAACAAATCTCGTCTCCACAAGGAAACTTGTGCATGGGAGCTATGCCAAAGCTTAGGAGAATACTTCAGGGTCCCGGTGCCACCTCCCCATTCCAAGGCCCTCATGGACACAAACACACATTAGGACCCATCCTCTGGAAAATGCATTTCAACTCAGCCACCCCGGTTGCTCCCGCAGATCCATTAGATCTAAACTGTCTTGTTGCTAGGAGACAATTGGAAGGCGAGGCAGACTTCCCAGGCATCCATCCTCGAACGGTGCTCTGGAGTCATTCCATATGGGATGTCCTGGAGCTGTCCAACAGGTCTCAATTGTCCCGCAGAAGGAATCCTTGCAGGGGGCATCCCACATCTCCCAACGTGGAAAACCTCCATGGCCTCGAGATTCCGCTCCCTTCATGAAGGGGCCGTCATGCACAGAAACTCCAACCTGAGCCAAAGTCGGATCCTCGCCCTGACTTCAGATGCATGAGATATTGGTTCAGATCTGCAGGGGGTACCTGCCGTGCCCTCACCCTGAATCCGAAGTCTAGCTTGTGTTCTCAGACTTCCGTCCTCACTCTCCTGGCCCCGAAGCCCTCAAGTTTGGCAATTCCGGACCGACAATGAAGCACTCTGCCTGCCCTCTAGAAAAAATATATTGCCTAATGAGCAGCCCAGGCAGCTTAATTGAAGATAAACCTACACGGCACTCGAATGTACCCAAATTATATAGTCTAACCTGGGCACTAATGCACTGTCTGACACAACCTGAGCCCGGACCTCCTGACCAACACCCAGACAGCTGACCGCACGCTGAGCACATCAGACCCGCCATGGCCTTAGGTCATCATCTCTTCCCTACCTCAGTTTTCAGGCTTCAGAATCTAGACCTTATCTCCAATCACTGCCCACGGGTGACTGTGATGCAGAAATCAGAACTCTTCCTGACACATGGCAAGAAACCTTGTGGTTGGCATGTTGTCCAACGTTCAGTGTAGGAGAAACCAGCATTCACCCTGAGGCCCCGCCCATTCTTGAGTGCGACGAGAGCATAAACACGCATTGTGACCTCAGCGTGAGTCCTGTCCTCTAGTAAGTCCTCTCAGTGGCTGGACCATTAGATGTCATAATGGGCTTGACATGTCCCTAGTCCCCAATTTTTAACCAGATTTCTGGTTGTCCAGTCGCCCCACCCCAGGGCTCTACTCTGGAATCCCTCATTTGGTGGGACATCTGAGGTTGAAAAACAAAATGAAACAAATCGACAACAACAACAAAAAACGGACTTCTTACATCCCCAGTATGACCCCAAACTCTTTGGACGGGACCGAACCCCCAGAGAGTAAGACTCGTCCATTTCCCATGAAGTCACCCGGCAATTTCACGACCATGAGTGACACGATATCCAGAGACAAAAACTAGAGCAAGAGCCTCACACTCGCCCTTTTTTCATATCCCGAAGAGTTCTCCTCATGGTCTGTAGATCAGTCCTGCCATACCTATGACCCAAAACATAAGCCGAGTTTGTGTTTTCAGACAACTGTCCAAACAGCTCTGGCCTACACACCCTACAGGCTCAGGGCCCTGGAGCCAAACCTGAGGACTGTACATGCCCTCTCCAAGGGAATTGTATGTGCCCATTCCAATGGCCACAACCCTACTAGTAGGATAACCTCCAAAGTCCCTGAGGCCATCCCAATAGTTGTGGCTTCCCAGGAAAAACAGGGGCAATCTGAGCCCATCTGAGCACCTACCTGCACTCAGACCCGTAGACTGATGTCCCCAGAGGTAAAAAGGTACGAACAGGCCCCTAGGCACTAATCGGATCCATTGCTTTGGTTTCCAGGCATCTCTCCTCAGAGGCCTGGATTTCAATACCAGCATATGGCTGTTTCTTGACTCACCCATCAGAACAAATCTCATCTACACATGGGAAACATGCACGTTGGAGCTGTGTCAAAGCCTCTGTTTAGGAGAACCCTTCAGGGCCCCAGGGCCACCGCTTCATTCCAAGGTCTCCATAGACACAAAAACATATTAGGACACATCCACAGGAGAGTCCATTTCAACTCAGCCTCCTCGGTTGCCCCCCACATCCAGCAGATCTAACCTCTCTTGTTGCTTGGAGACTATTGGTGCGAGGTGGGCTACCCAGCCATCCATTCTTAGAACCCTGCTCGGAATCGTTGGCCTGGGGCCAACCAACAGGTCTCAATTGTCCTGCAGAAGAATCTTTGCAGTTTGGAGCTTCTCACAACTCCCATCGTGGGAAAACCCCCATGTCCTCGTGATCCAACCCCCTTCAAGAAAGGGCCATCAGGGCAGAAAGTCCAACCTGAGCGATCGTCTGATCCTTGCCCTGACTTCAGATGCACGAGATCTCAATTGAGGTCTGTTGACTGTGCCTGCCATATCCTCACCCAGAAACCTAGGCCTATCTTGGGTTCTCAGACTCCGTCCTCAGACTACTGGCCCACAAGCCCTCCAGTTTGGCAATCCAGAACTACAATGCCGCACTCTGCCTGCCCTACAGAAGTAAAATATTGCCCTCAGGGCTACCCTGAAACCCCAAATGAGGATCAACCTGCAGGCCATTCGGCTGTACCCCAAACATATAGGCTGACCTGGGCACTATTTCCCCTTCTGACCCAGCCTGAGCCTGGACCTCCTGGTCCCACCCAGACAGCTGGCCGCACACTGAGCACATCGGACCCGCCATGGCCTTAGGTCGTCATCTCTTCCCAACTTCGGTTTTCAGGATCCAGAACCTAGACCTTATCTCCAACCACTGCCCAGGGTTGAAAATGATGCAGAAATCAGAACTCTTTCTCCATGGCAAGAAACCTTGTGCTTGGCATGTTGTCCAACGTTCAGTGTAGTTGAAACAAGCGTGGCCCATGAGGCCCAGCCCATGCTTGCGGGCCACATTGGTCACAAACACACATTGTGACCCTCAGCCTGAGCCCAGTCCTCAGGTAAGGCCTCTCAGGGCTTATATGGAGAGACAGCATATTGGGCTTGCCATGTCCCTAGGCCCCAATTTTTAACCATAGTTCGGGGTGTCCCTTCACTCTTCCCCAGGGCTCTGCTTTGGAATTCCTCTTTTGGTAGGACACCTGAGGTAACAAACCTGAAAGGAGTCCTCCCATCCCACAGATTGACGAAAAACAATTGGGATCGGGCCAAATCCACAGAGAGGAAGATTCGTCCATGGCCCATGAGACCTCCCCAACATTCCACGGCCATCGCTGAAACAAATCCAGAGACAAAAGCCTGAGCAAGCTCCTCAGACTCGCTCATTCTTCATATCCTGAAGAGTTCTTCTCATGGTTTGTAGATCGGGCGTGCCATACCTACGTCCCCAAACGTAAGCTGAGTTTGTGTTTTCAGTCTTCTGTCCTCAAAGTCCTGGGCCACACTCCCTCCAGGCTGGGGCCCCTGGAGCCACACATTAGGACTGCCCCCACCCAATCCATGGGAATTCTGCCCATTCCATTGTGAAAAATCGTACAAATTAGGAGAACCCTCCAAAGTCCCTGAGGCCATCCCAATAGTGTAGGTCGCCCGGGACAAAAAAGGGCGGTTGATACCGGCTGAGCATCTTCCTCCACTCATCTACCTCCACTCATACCAAGAAGATTGAACCAGACAGGACCCGAGGCCATTATCGGATCCATTGCTTTGGTTTACAGGCATGTCTCCTCAAAAGCCTGGATTCCAATACCAGCAGAGGTGATTTCCTGAGGCACCCATCAGAACAAATCTCGTCTCCACAAGGAAACTTGTGCATGGGAGCTATGCCAAAGCTTAGGAGAATACTTCAGGGTCCCGGTGCCACCTCCCCATTCCAAGGCCCTCATGGACACAAACACACATTAGGACCCATCCTCTGGAAAATGCATTTCAACTCAGCCACCCCGGTTGCTCCCGCAGATCCATTAGATCTAAACTGTCTTGTTGCTAGGAGACAATTGGAAGGCGAGGCAGACTTCCCAGGCATCCATCCTCGAACGGTGCTCTGGAGTCATTCCATATGGGATGTCCTGGAGCTGTCCAACAGGTCTCAATTGTCCCGCAGAAGGAATCCTTGCAGGGGGCATCCCACATCTCCCAACGTGGAAAACCTCCATGGCCTCGAGATTCCGCTCCCTTCATGAAGGGGCCGTCATGCACAGAAACTCCAACCTGAGCCAAAGTCGGATCCTCGCCCTGACTTCAGATGCATGAGATATTGGTTCAGATCTGCAGGGGGTACCTGCCGTGCCCTCACCCTGAATCCGAAGTCTAGCTTGTGTTCTCAGACTTCCGTCCTCACTCTCCTGGCCCCGAAGCCCTCAAGTTTGGCAATTCCGGACCGACAATGAAGCACTCTGCCTGCCCTCTAGAAAAAATATATTGCCTAATGAGCAGCCCAGGCAGCTTAATTGAAGATAAACCTACACGGCACTCGAATGTACCCAAATTATATAGTCTAACCTGGGCACTAATGCACTGTCTGACACAACCTGAGCCCGGACCTCCTGACCAACACCCAGACAGCTGACCGCACGCTGAGCACATCAGACCCGCCATGGCCTTAGGTCATCATCTCTTCCCTACCTCAGTTTTCAGGCTTCAGAATCTAGACCTTATCTCCAATCACTGCCCACGGGTGACTGTGATGCAGAAATCAGAACTCTTCCTGACCCATGGCAAGAAACCTTGTGGTTGGCATGTTGTCCAACGTTCAGTGTAGGAGAAACCAGCATTCACCCTGAGGCCCCGCCCATTCTTGAGTGCGACGAGAGCATAAACACGCATTGTGACCTCAGCGTGAGTCCTGTCCTCTAGTAAGTCCTCTCAGTGGCTGGACCATTAGATGTCATAATGGGCTTGACATGTCCCTAGTCCCCAATTTTTAACCAGATTTCTGGTTGTCCAGTCGCCCCACCCCAGGGCTCTACTCTGGAATCCCTCATTTGGTGGGACATCTGAGGTTGAAAAACAAAATGAAACAAATCGACAACAACAACAAAAAACGGACTTCTTCCATCCCCAGTATGACCCCAAACTCTTTGGACGGGACCGAACCCCCAGAGAGTAAGACTCGTCCATTTCCCATGAAGTCACCCGGCAATTTCACGACCATGAGTGACACGATATCCAGAGACAAAAACTAGAGCAAGAGCCTCACACTCGCCCTTTTTTCATATCCCGAAGAGTTCTCCTCATGGTCTGTAGATCAGTCCTGCCATACCTATGACCCAAAACATAAGCCGAGTTTGTGTTTTCAGACAACTGTCCAAACAGCTCTGGCCTACACACCCTACAGGCTCAGGGCCCTGGAGCCAAACCTGAGGACTGTACATGCCCTCTCCAAGGGAATTGTATGTGCCCATTCCAATGGCCACAACCCTACTAGTAGGATAACCTCCAAAGTCCCTGAGGCCATCCCAATAGTTGTGGCTTCCCAGGAAAAACAGGGGCAATCTGAGCCCATCTGAGCACCTACCTGCACTCAGACCCGTAGACTGATGTCCCCAGAGGTAAAAAGGTACGAACAGGCCCCTAGGCACTAATCGGATCCATTGCTTTGGTTTCCAGGCATCTCTCCTCAGAGGCCTGGATTTCAATACCAGCATATGGCTGTTTCTTGACTCACCCATCAGAACAAATCTCATCTACACATGGGAAACATGCACGTTGGAGCTGTGTCAAAGCCTCTGTTTAGGAGAACCCTTCAGGGCCCCAGGGCCACCGCTTCATTCCAAGGTCTCCATAGACACAAAAACATATTAGGACACATCCACAGGAGAGTCCATTTCAACTCAGCCTCCTCGGTTGCCCCCCACATCCAGCAGATCTAACCTCTCTTGTTGCTTGGAGACTATTGGTGCGAGGTGGGCTACCCAGCCATCCATTCTTAGAACCCTGCTCGGAATCGTTGGCCTGGGGCCAACCAACAGGTCTCAATTGTCCTGCAGAAGAATCTTTGCAGTTTGGAGCTTCTCACAAATCCCATCGTGGGAAAACCCCCATGTCCTCGTGATCCAACCCCCTTCAAGAAAGGGCCATCAGGGCAGAAAGTCCAACCTGAGCGATCGTCTGATCCTTGCCCTGACTTCAGATGCACGAGATCTCGATTGAGGTCTGTTGACTGTGCCTGCCATATCCTCACCCAGAAACCTAGGCCTAGCTTGGGTTCTCAGACTCCGTCCTCAGACTACTGGCCCAGAAGCCCTCCATTTTGGCAATCCAGAACTACAATGCCGCACTCTGCCTGCCCTACAGAAGTAAAATATTGCCCTCAGGGCTACCCTGAAACCCCAAATGAGGATCAACCTGCAGGCCATTCGGCTGTACCCCAAACATATAGGCTGACCTGGGCACTATTTCCCCTTCTGACCCAGCCTGAGCCTGGACCTCCTGGTCCCACTCAGACAGCTGGCCGCACACTGAGCACATCGGACCCGCCATGGCATTAGATCGTCATCTCTTCCCAACTGCGGTTTTCAGGCTCCAGAACCTAGACCTTATCTCCAACCACTGCCCAGGGTTGAAAATGATGCAGAAATCAGAACTCTTTCCCCATGGCAAGAAACCTTGTGCTTGGCATGTTGTCCAACGTTCAGTGTAGTTGAAACAAGCGTGGCCCATGAGGCCCAGCCCATGCTTGCGGGCCACATTGGTCACAAACACACATTGTGACCCTCAGCCTGAGCCCAGTCCTCAGGTAAGGCCTCTCAGGGCCTATATGAAGAGACAGCATATTGGGCTTGCCATGCCCCTAGGCCCCAATTTTTAACCATAGTTCGGGGTGTCCCTTCACTCTTCCCCAGGGCTCTGCTTTGGAATTCCTCTTTTGGTGGGACACCTGAGGTAACAAACCTGAAAGGAGTCCTCCCATCCCACAGATTGACGAAAAACAATTGGGATCGGGCCAAATCCACAGAGAGGAAGATTCATCCATGGCCCATGAGACCTCCCCAACATTCCACGGCCATCGCTGAAACAAATCCAAAGACAAAAGCCTGAGCAAGCGCCTCAGACTCGCTCATTCTTCATATCCTGAAGAGTTCTTCTCATGGTTTGTAGATCGGGCGTGCCATACCTACTTCCCCAAACTTAAGCTGAGTTTGTGTTTTCAGTCTTCTGTCCTCAAAGTCCTGGGCCACACTCCCTCCAGGCTGGGGCCCCTGGAGCCACACATTAGGACTGCCCCCACCCAATCCATGGGAATTCTGCCCATTCCAATGTCAAAAATCGTACAAATTAGGAGAACCCTCCAAAGTCCCTGAGGCCATCCCAATAGTGTAGGTCGCCCGGGACAAAAAAGGGCGAATTATACCGGCTGAGCATCTACCTCCACTCATCTACCTCCACTCATACCAAGAAGATTGAACCAGACAGGACCCGAGGCCATTATCGGATCCATTGCTTTGGTTTACAGGCATGTCTCCTCAAAAGCCTGGATTCCAATACCAGCAGAGGGGATTTCCTGAGGCACCCATCAGAACAAATCTCGTCTCCACAAGGAAACTTGTGCATGGGAACTATGCCAAAGCTTAGGAGAATACTTCAGGGTCCCGGTGCCACCTCCCCATTCCAAGGCCCTCATGGACACAAACACACGTTAGGACCCATCCTCTGGAAAGTGCATTTCAACTCAGCCACCCCGGTTGCTCCCGCAGATCCATTAGATCTAAACTGTCTTGTTGCTAGGAGACAATTGGAAGGCGAGGCAGACTTCCCAGGCATCCATCCTCGAACGGTGCTCTGGAGTCATTCCATATGGGATGTCCTGGAGCTGTCCAACAGGTCTCAATTGTCCCGCAGAAGGAATCCTTGAAGGGGGCATCCCACATCTCCCAACGTGGAAAACCTCCATGGCCTCGAGATTCCGCTCCCTTCATGAAGGGGCCGTCATGCACAGAAACTCCAACCTGAGCCAACGTCGTATCCTCGCCCTGACTTCAGATGCATGAGATATTGGTTCAGATCTGCAGGGGGTACCTGCCGTGCCCTCACCCTGAATCCGAAGTCTAGCTTGTGTTCTCAGACTTCCGTCCTCACTCTCCTGGCCCCGAAGCCCTCAAGTTTGGCAATTCCGGACCGACAATGAAGCACTCTGCCTGCCCTCTAGAAAAAATATATTGCCTAATGAGCAGCCCAGGCAGCTTAAATGAAGATAAACCTACACGGCACTCGAATGTACCCAAATTATATAGTCTAACCTGGGCACTAATGCACTGTCTGACACAACCTGAGCCCCGACCTGCTGACCAACACCCAGACAGCTGACCGCACGCTGAGCACATCAGACCCGCCATGGCCTTAGGTCATCATCTCTTCCCTACCTCCGTTTTCAGGCTTCAGAATCTAGACCTTATCTCCAATCACTGCCCACGGGTGACTGTGATGCAGAAATCAGAACTCTTCCTGACCCATGGCAAGAAACCTTGTGGTTGGCATGTTGTCCAACGTTCAGTGTAGGAGAAACCAGCATTCACCTTGAGGCCCCGCCCATTCTTGAGTGCGACGAGAGCATAAACACGCATTGTGACCTCAGCGTGAGTCCTGTCCTCTAGTAAGTCCTCTCAGTGGCTGGACCATTAGATGTCATAATGGGCTTGACATGTCCCTAGTCCCCAATTTTTAACCAGATTTCTGGTTGTCCAGTCGCCCCACCCCAGGGATCTCCTCTGGAATCCCTCATTTGGTGGGATATCTGAGGTTGAAAAACAAAATGAAACAAATCGACAACAACAACAAAAAAACGGACTTCTTCCATCCCCAGAATGACCCCAAACTCTTTGGACGGGATGAACCCCCAGAGAGTAAGTCTCGTCCATTTCCCATGAAGTCACCCTGCAATTTCACGACCATGAGTGACACGATATCCAGAGACAAAAACTAGAGCAAGAGCCTCACACTCGCCCTTTTTTCATATCCCGAAGTGTTCTCTTCATGGTCTGTAGATCAGTCCTGCCATACCTATGACCCAAAACATAAGCCGAGTTTGTGTTTTCAGACAACTGTCCAAACAGCTCTGGCCTACACACCCTACAGGCTCAGGGCCCTGGAGCCAAACCTGAGGACTGTACTTGCCCTCTCCTAGGGAATTGTATGTGCCCATTCCAATGGCCATAACCCTACTAATAGGATAACCTCCAAAGTCCCTGAGGCCATCCCAAGAGTTATGGCTTCCCAGGACAAACAGGGGCAATCTGAGCCCATCTGAGCACCTACCTGCACTCAGACCCGTAGACTGATGTCCCCAGAGGTAAAAAGGAACGAACAGGCCCCTAGGCACTAATCGGATCCATTGCTTTGGTTTCCAGGCATCTCGCCTCAGAGGCCTGGATTTCAATACCAGCATATGGCTGTTTCTTGACTCACCCATCAGAACAAATCTCATCTACACATGGGAAACATGCACGTTGGAGCTGTGTCAAAGCCTCTGTTTAGGAGAACCCTTCAGGGCCCCAGGGCCACCGCTTCATTCCAAGGTCTCCATAGACACAAAAACATATTAGGACACATCCACAGGAGAGTCCATTTCAACTCAGCCTCCTCGGTTGCCCCCCATATCCAGCAGATCTAACCTGTCTTGTTGCTTGGAGACCATTGGAATGCGAGGTGGGCTACCCAGCCATCCATCCTTAGAACCCTGCTCGGAATCGTTGGCCTGGAGCCAACCAACAGGTCTCAATTGTCCTGCAGAAGAATCTTTGCAGTTTGGAGCTTCTCACAACTCCCATCGTGGGAAAACCCCCATGTCCTCGTGATCCAACCCCCTTCAAGAAAGGGCCATCAGGGCAGAAAGTCCAACCTGAGCGATCGTGTGATCCTTGCCCTGACTTCAGATGCACGATATCTCGATTGAGGTCTGTTGACTGTGCCTGCCATATCCTCACCCAGAAACCTAGGCCTAGCTTGGGTTCTCAGACTCCGTCCTCAGACTACTGGCCCACAAGCCCTCCAGTTTGGCAATCCAGAACTACAATGCCGCACTCTGCCTGCCCTACAGAAGTAAAATATTGCCCTCAGGGCTACCCCGAAACCCCAAATGAGGATCAACCTGCAGGCCATTCGGCTGTACCCCAAACATATAGGCTGACCTGGACACTATTTCCCCTTCTGACCCAGCCTGAGCTTGGACTCCTGGTCCCACCCAGACAGCTGGCCGCACACTGAGCACATCGGACCCGCCATGGCCTTAGGTCGTCATCTCTTCCCAACTGCGGTTTTCAGGCTCCAGAACCTAGACCTTATCTCCAACCACTGCCCAGGGTTGAAAATGATGCAGAAATCAGAACTCTTTCCCCATGGCAAGAAACCTTGTGCTTGGCATGTTGTCCAACGTTCAGTGTAGTTGAAACAAGCGTGGCCCATGAGGCCCAGCCCATGCTTGCGGGCCACATTGGTCACAAACACACATTGTGACCCTCAGCCTGAGCCCAGTCCTCAGGTAAGGCCTCTCAGGGCCTATATGAAGAGACAGCATATTGGGCTTGCCATGCCCCTAGGCCCCAATTTTTAACCATAGTTCGGGGTGTCCCTTCACTCTTCCCCAGGGCTCTGCTTTGGAATTCCTCTTTTGGTGGGACACCTGAAGTAACAAACCTGAAAGGAGTCCTCCCATCCCACAGATTGACGAAAAACAATTGGGATCGGGCCAAATCCACAGAGAGGAAGATTCGTCCATGGCCCATGAGACCTCCCCAACATTCCACGGCCATCGCTGAAACAAAATCCAGAGACAAAAGCCTGAGCAAGCGCCTCAGACTCGCTCATTCTTCATATCCTGAAGAGTTCTTCTCATGGTTTGTAGATCGGGTGTGCCATACTTACGTCCCCAAACTTAAGCTGAGTTTGTGTTTTCAGTCTTCTGTCCTCAAAGTCCTGGGCCACACTCCCTCCAGGCTGGGGCCCCTGGAGCCACACATTAGGACTGCCCCCACCCAATCCATGGGAATTCTGCCCATTCCATTGTCAAAAATCGTACAAATTAGGAGAACCCTCCAAAGTCCCTGAGGCCATCCCAATAGTGTAGGTCGCCCGGGACAAAATAGGGCGGTTGATACCGGCTGAGCATCTACCTCCACTCATCTACCTCCACTCATACCAAGAAGATTGAACCAGACAGGACCCGAGGCCATTATCGGATCCATTGCTTTGGATTACAGGCATGTCTCCTCAAAAGCCTGGATTCCAATACCAGCAGAGGGGATTTCCTGAGGCACCCATCAGAACAAATCTCGTCTCCACAAGGAAACTTGTGCATGGGAGCTATGCCAAAGCTTAGGAGAATACTTCAGGGTCCCGGTGCCACCTCCCCATTCCAAGGCCCTCATGGACACAAACACACGTTAGGACCCATCCTCTGGAAAGTGCATTTCAACTCAGCCACCCCGGTTGCTCCCGCAGATCCATTAGATCTAAACTGTCTTGTTGCTAGGAGACAATTGGAAGGCGAGGCAGACTTCCCAGGCATCCATCCTCGAACGGTGCTCTGGAGTCATTCCATATGGGATGTCCTGGAGCTGTCCAACAGGTCTCAATTGTCCCGCAGAAGGAATCCTTGAAGGGGGCATCCCACATCTCCCAACGTGGAAAACCTCCATGGCCTCGAGATTCCGCTCCCTTCATGAAGGGGCCGTCATGCACAGAAACTCCAACCTGAGCCAACGTCGGATCCTCGTCCTGACTTCAGATGCATGAGATATTGGTTCAGATCTGCAGGGGGTACCTGCCGTGCCCTCACCCTGAATCCGAAGTCTAGCTTGTGTTCTCAGACTTCCGTCCTCACTCTCCTGGCCGCAAAGCCCTCAAGTTTTACAATTCCGGACCGACAATGAAGCACTCTCCCTGCCCTCTAGAAAAAATATATTGCCTAATGAGCAGCCCAGGCAGCTTAAATGAAGATAAACCTACACGGCACTCGAATGTACCCAAATTATATAGTCTAACCTGGGCACTAATGCACTGTCTGACACAACCTGAGCCCGGACCTGCTGACCAACACCCAGACAGCTGACCGCACGCTGAGCACATCAGACCCGCCATGGCCTTAGGTCATCATCTCTTCCCTACCTCCGTTTTCAGGCTTCAGAACCTAGACCTTATCTCCAATCACTGCCCACGGGTGACTGTGATGCAGAAATCAGAACTCTTCCTGACCCATGGCAAGAAACCTTGTGGTTGGCATGTTGTCCAACGTTCAGTGTAGGAGAAACCAGCATTCACCTTGAGGCCCCGCCCATTCTTGAGTGCGACGAGAGCATAAACACGCATTGTGACCTCAGCGTGAGTCCTGTCCTCTAGTAAGTCCTCTCAGTGGCTGGACCATTAGATGTCATAATGGGCTTGACATGTCCCTAGTCCCCAATTTTTAACCAGATTTCTGGTTGTCCAGTCGCCCCACCCCAGGGCTCTCCTCTGGAATCCCTCATTTGGTGGGATATCTGAGGTTGAAAAACAAAATGAAACAAATCGACAACAACAACAAAAAAACGGACTTCTTCCATCCCCAGAATGACCCCAAACTCTTTGGACGGGACCGAACCCCCAGAGAGTAAGTCTCGTCCATTTCCCATGAAGTCACCCGGCAATTTCACGACCATGAGTGACACGATATCCAGAGACAAAAACTAGAGCAAGAGCCTCACACTCGCCCTTTTTTCATATCCCGAAGAGTTCTCCTCATGGTCTGTAGATCAGTCCTGCCATACATATGACCCAAAACATAAGCCGAGTTTGTGTTTTCAGACAACTGTCCAAACAGCTCTGGCCTACACACCCTACAGGCTCAGGCCCCTGGAGCCAAACCTGAGGACTGTACATGCCCTCTCCAAGGGAATTGTATGTGCCCATTCCAATGGCCACAACCCTACTAGTAGGATAACCTCCAAAGTCCCTGAGGCCATCCCAATAGTTGTGGCTTCCCAGGAAAAACAGGGGCAATCTGAGCCCATCTGAGCACCTACCTGCACTCAGACCCGTAGACTGATGTCCCCAGAGGTAAAAAGGTACGAACAGGCCCCTAGGCACTAATCGGATCCATTGCTTTGGTTTCCAGGCATCTCTCCTCAGAGGCCTGGATTTCAATACCAGCATATGGCTGTTTCTTGACTCACCCATCAGAACAAATCTCATCTACACATGGGAAACATGCACGTTGGAGCTGTGTCAAAGCCTCTGTTTAGGAGAACCCTTCAGGGCCCCAGGGCCACCGCTTCATTCCAAGGTCTCCATAGACACAAAAACATATTAGGACACATCCACAGGAGAGTCCATTTCAACTCAGCCTCCTCGGTTGCCCCCCACATCCAGCAGATCTAACCTCTCTTGTTGCTTGGAGACTATTGGTGCGAGGTGGGCTACCCAGCCATCCATTCTTAGAACCCTGCTCGGAATCGTTGGCCTGGGGCCAACCAACAGGTCTCAATTGTCCTGCAGAAGAATCTTTGCAGTTTGGAGCTTCTCACAAATCCCATCGTGGGAAAACCCCCATGTCCTCGTGATCCAACCCCCTTCAAGAAAGGGCCATCAGGGCAGAAAGTCCAACCTGAGCGATCGTCTGATCCTTGCCCTGACTTCAGATGCACGAGATCTCGATTGAGGTCTGTTGACTGTGCCTGCCATATCCTCACCCAGAAACCTAGGCCTAGCTTGGGTTCTCAGACTCCGTCCTCAGACTACTGGCCCAGAAGCCCTCCATTTTGGCAATCCAGAACTACAATGCCGCACTCTGCCTGCCCTACAGAAGTAAAATATTGCCCTCAGGGCTACCCTGAAACCCCAAATGAGGATCAACCTGCAGGCCATTCGGCTGTACCCCAAACATATAGGCTGACCTGGGCACTATTTCCCCTTCTGACCCAGCCTGAGCCTGGACCTCCTGGTCCCACCCAGACAGCTGGCCGCACACTGAGCACATCGGACCCGCCATGGCATTAGATCGTCATCTCTTCCCAACTGCGGTTTTCAGGCTCCAGAACCTAGACCTTATCTCCAACCACTGCCCAGGGTTGAAAATGATGCAGAAATCAGAACTCTTTCCCCATGGCAAGAAACCTTGTGCTTGGCATGTTGTCCAACGTTCAGTGTAGTTGAAACAAGCGTGGCCCATGAGGCCCAGCCCATGCTTGCGGGCCACATTGGTCACAAACACACATTGTGACCCTCAGCCTGAGCCCAGTCCTCAGGTAAGGCCTCTCAGGGCCTATATGAAGAGACAGCATATTGGGCTTGCCATGCCCCTAGGCCCCAATTTTTAACCATAGTTCGGGGTGTCCCTTCACTCTTCCCCAGGGCTCTGCTTTGGAATTCCTCTTTTGGTGGGACACCTGAGGTACCAAACCTGAAAGGAGTCCTCCCATCCCACAGATTGACGAAAAACAATTGGGATCGGGCCAAATCCACAGAGAGGAAGATTCATCCATGGCCCATGAGACCTCCCCAACATTCCACGGCCATCGCTGAAACAAAATCCAGAGACAAAAGCCTGAGCAAGCGCCTCAGACTCGCTCATTCTTCATATCCTGAAGAGTTCTTCTCATGGTTTGTAGATCGGGTGTGCCATACTTACGTCCCCAAACTTAAGCTGAGTTTGTGTTTTCAGTCTTCTGTCCTCAAAGTCCTGGGCCACACTCCCTCCAGGCTGGGGCCCCTGGAGCCACACATTAGGACTGCCCCCACCCAATCCATGGGAATTCTGCCCATTCCAATGTCAAAAATCGTACAAATTAGGAGAACCCTCCAAAGTCCCTGAGGCCATCCCAATAGTGTAGGTCGCCCGGGACAAAAAAGGGCGAATTATACCGGCTGAGCATCTACCTCCACTCATCTACCTCCACTCATACCAAGAAGATTGAACCAGACAGGACCCGAGGCCATTATCGGATCCATTGCTTTGGTTTACAGGCATGTCTCCTCAAAAGCCTGGATTCCAATACCAGCAGAGGGGATTTCCTGAGGCACCCATCAGAACAAATCTCGTCTCCACAAGGAAACTTGTGCATGGGAGCTATGCCAAAGCTTAGGAGAATACTTCAGGGTCCCGGTGCCACCTCCCCATTCCAAGGCCCTCATGGACACAAACACACGTTAGGATCCATCCTCTGGAAAGTGCATTTCAACTCAGCCACCCCGGTTGCTCCCGCAGATCCATTAGATCTAAACTGTCTTGTTGCTAGGAGACAATTGGAAGGCGAGGCAGACTTCCCAGGCATCCATCCTCGAACGGTGCTCTGGAGTCATTCCATATGGGATGTCCTGGAGCTGTCCAACAGGTCTCAATTGTCCCGCAGAAGGAATCCTTGAAGGGGGCATCCCACATCTCCCAACGTGGAAAACCTCCATGGCCTCGAGATTCTGCTCCCTTCATGAAGGGGCCGTCATGCACAGAAATTCCAACCTGAGCCAACGTCGTATCCTCGCCCTGACTTCAGATGCATGAGATATTGGTTCAGATCTGCAGGGGGTACCTGCCGTGCCCTCACCCTGAATCCGAAGTCTAGCTTGTGTTCTCAGACTTCCGTCCTCACTCTCCTGGCCCCGAAGCCCTCAAGTTTGGCAATTCCGGACCGACAATGAAGCACTCTGCCTGCCCTCTAGAAAAAATATATTGCCTAATGAGCAGCCCAGGCAGCTTAAATGAAGATAAACCTACACGGCACTCGAATGTACCCAAATTATATAGTCTAACCTGGGCACTAATGCACTGTCTGACACAACCTGAGCCCGGACCTGCTGACCAACACCCAGACAGCTGACCGCACGCTGAGCACATCAGACCCGCCATGGCCTTAGGTCATCATCTCTTCCCTACCTCCGTTTTCAGGCTTCAGAACCTAGACCTTATCTCCAATCACTGCCCACGGGTGACTGTGATGCAGAAATCAGAACTCTTCCTGACCCATGGCAAGAAACCTTGTGGTTGGCATGTTGTCCAACGTTCAGTGTAGGAGAAACCAGCATTCACCTTGAGGCCCCGCCCATTCTTGAGTGCGACGAGAGCATAAACAGGCATTGTGACCTCAGCGTGAGTCCTGTCCTCTAGTAAGTCCTCTCAGTGGCTGGACCATTAGATGTCATAATGGGCTTGACATGTCCCTAGTCCCCAATTTTTAACCAGATTTCTGGTTGTCCAGTCGCCCCACCCCAGGGCTCTCCTCTGGAATCCCTCATTTGGTGGGATATCTGAGGTTGAAAAACAAAATGAAACAAATCGACAACAACAACAAAAAAACGGACTTCTTCCATCCCCAGAATGACCCCAAACTCTTTGGACGGGACCGAACCCCCAGAGAGTAAGTCTCGTCCATTTCCCATGAAGTCACCCGGCAATTTCACGACCATGAGTGACACGATATCCAGAGACAAAAACTTGAGCAAGAGCCTCACACTCGCCCTTTTTTCATATCCCGAAGTGTTCTCCTCATTGTCTGTAGATCAGTCCTGCCATACCTATGACCCAAAACATAAGCCGAGTTTGTGTTTTCAGACAACTGTCCAAACAGCTCTGGCCTACACACCCTACAGGCTCAGGGCCCTGGAGCCAAACCTGAGGACTGTACTTGCCCTCTCCTAGGGAATTGTATGTGACCATTCCAATGGCCATAACCCTACTAATAGGATAACCTCCAAAGTCCCTGAGGCCATCCCAAGAGTTATGGCTTCCCAGGACAAACAGGGGCTATCTGAGCCTATCTGAGCACCTACCTGCACTCAGACCCGTAGACTGATGTCCCCAGAGGTAAAAAGGAACGAACAGGCCCCTAGGCACTAATCGGATCCATTGCTTTGGTTTCCAGGCTTCTCTCCTCAGAGGCCTGGATTTCAATACCAGCATATGGCTGTTTTGACTCACCCATCAGAACAAATCTCATCTACACATGGGAAACATGCACGTTGGAGCTGTGTCAAAGCCTCTGTTTAGGAGAACCCTTCAGGGCCCCAGGGCCACCGCTTCATTCCAAGGTCTCCATAGACACAAAAACATATTAGGACACATCCACAGGAGAGTCCATTTCAACTCAGCCTCCTCGGTTGCCCCCCACATCCAGCAGATCTAACCTGTCTTGTTGCTTGGAGACCATTGGAATGCGAGGTGGGCTACCCAGCCATCCATCCTTAGAACCCTGCTCGGAATCGTTGGCCTGGAGCCAACCAACAGGTCTCAATTGTCCTGCAGAAGAATCTTTGCAGTTTGGAGCTTCTCACAACTCCCATCGTGGGAAAACCCCCATGTCCTCGTGATCCAACCCCCTTCAAGAAAGGGTCATCAGGGCAGAAAGTCCAACCTGAGCGATCGTGTGATCCTTGCCCTGACTTCAGATGCACGAGATCTCGATTGAGGTCTGTTGACTGTGCCTGCCATATCCTCACCCAGAAACCTAGGCCTAGCTTGGGTTCTCAGACTCCGTCCTCAGACTACTGGCCCACAAGCCCTCCAGTTGGGCAATCCAGAACTACAATGCCGCACTCTGCCTGCCCTACAGAAGTAAAATATTGCCCTCAGGGCTACCCCGAAACCCCAAATGAGGATCAACCTGCAGGCCATTCGGCTGTACCCCAAACATATAGGCTGACCTGCACACTATTTCCCCTTCTGACCCAGCCTGAGCCTGGACTCCTGGTCCCACCCAGAGAGCTGGCCGCACACTGAGCACATCAGACCCGCCATGGCCTTAGGTCGTCATCTCTTCCCAACTGCGGTTTTCAGGCTCCAGAACCTAGACCTTATCTCCAACCACTGCCCAGGGTTGAAAATGATGCAGAAATCAGAACTCTTTCCCCATGGCAAGAAACCTTGTGCTTGGCATGTTGTCCAACGTTCAGTGTAGTTGAAACAAGCGTGGCCCATGAGGCCCAGCCCATGCTTGCGGGCCACATTGGTCACAAACACACATTGTGACCCTCAGCCTGAGCCCAGTCCTCAGGTAAGGCCTCTCAGGGCCTATATGAAGAGACAGCATATTGGGCTTGCCATGCCCCTAGGCCCCAATTTTTAACCATAGTTCGGGGTGTCCCTTCACTCTTCCCCAGGGCTCTGCTTTGGAATTCCTCTTTTGGTGGGACACCTGAAGTAACAAACCTGAAAGGAGTCCTCCCATCCCACAGATTGACGAAAAACAATTGGGATCGGGCCAAATCCACAGAGAGGAAGATTCGTCCATGGCCCATGAGACCTCCCCAACATTCCACGGCCATCGCTGAAACAAAATCCAGAGACAAAAGCCTGAGCAAGCGCCTCAGACTCGCTCATTCTTCATATCCTGAAGAGTTCTTCTCATGGTTTGTAGATCGGGTGTGCCATACTTACGTCCCCAAACTTAAGCTGAGTTTGTGTTTTCAGTCTTCTGTCCTCAAAGTCCTGGGCCACACTCCCTCCAGGCTGGGGCCCCTGGAGCCACACATTAGGACTGCCCCCACCCAATCCATGGGAATTCTGCCCATTCCATTGTCAAAAATCGTACAAATTAGGAGAACCCTCCAAAGTCCCTGAGGCCATCCCAATAGTGTAGGTCGCCCGGGACAAAATAGGGCGGTTGATACCGGCTGAGCATCTACCTCCACTCATCTACCTCCACTCATACCAAGAAGATTGAACCAGACAGGACCCGAGGCCATTATCGGATCCATTGCTTTGGTTTACAGGCATGTCTCCTCAAAAGCCTGGATTCCAATACCAGCAGAGGGGATTTCCTGAGGCACCCATCAGAACAAATCTCGTCTCCACAAGGAAACTTGTGCATGGGAGCTATGCCAAAGCTTAGGAGAATACTTCAGGGTCCCGGTGCCACCTCCCCATTCCAAGGCCCTCATGGACACAAACACACGTTAGGACCCATCCTCTGGAAAGTGCATTTCAACTCAGCCACCCCGGTTGCTCCCGCAGATCCATTAGATCTAAACTGTCTTGTTGCTAGGAGACAATTGGAAGGCGAGGCAGACTTCCCAGGCATCCATCCTCGAACGGTGCTCTGGAGTCATTCCATATGGGATGTCCTGGAGCTGTCCAACAGGTCTCAATTGTCCCGCAGAAGGAATCCTTGAAGGGGGCATCCCACATCTCCCAACGTGGAAAACCTCCATGGCCTCGAGATTCCGCTCCCTTCATGAAGGGGCCGTCATGCACAGAAACTCCAACCTGAGCCAACGTCGGATCCTCGTCCTGACTTCAGATGCATGAGATATTGGTTCAGATCTGCAGGGGGTACCTGCCGTGCCCTCACCCTGAATCCGAAGTCTAGCTTGTGTTCTCAGACTTCCGTCCTCACTCTCCTGGCCGCAAAGCCCTCAAGTTTGGCAATTCCGGACCGACAATGAAGCACTCTGCCTGCCCTCTAGAAAAAATATATTGCCTAATGAGCAGCCCAGGCAGCTTAAATGAAGATAAACCTACACGGCACTCGAATGTACCCAAATTATATAGTCTAACCTGGGCACTAATGCACTGTCTGACACAACCTGAGCCCGGACCTGCTGACCAACACCCAGACAGCTGACCGCACGCTGAGCACATCAGACCCGCCATGGCCTTAGGTCATCATCTCTTCCCTACCTCCGTTTTCAGGCTTCAGAACCTAGACCTTATCTCCAATCACTGCCCACGGGTGACTGTGATGCAGAAATCAGAACTCTTCCTGACCCATGGCAAGAAACCTTGTGGTTGGCATGTTGTCCAACGTTCAGTGTAGGAGAAACCAGCATTCACCTTGAGGCCCCGCCCATTCTTGAGTGCGACGAGAGCATAAACACGCATTGTGACCTCAGCGTGAGTCCTGTCCTCTAGTGAGTCCTCTCAGTGGCTGGACCATTAGATGTCATAATGGGCTTGACATGTCCCTAGTCCCCAATTTTTAACCAGATTTCTGGTTGTCCAGTCGCCCCACCCCAGGGCTCTCCTCTGGAATCCCTCATTTGGTGGGATATCTGAGGTTGAAAAACAAAATGAAACAAATCGACAACAACAACAAAAAAACGGACTTCTTCCATCCCCAGAATGACCCCAAACTCTTTGGACGGGACCGAACCCCCAGAGAGTAAGTCTCGTCCATTTCCCATGAAGTCACCCGGCAATTTCACGACCATGAGTGACACGATATCCAGAGACAAAAACTTGAGCAAGAGCCTCACACTCGCCCTTTTTTCATATCCCGAAGTGTTCTCCTCATGGTCTGTAGATCAGTCCTGCCATACCTATGACCCAAAACATAAGCCGAGTTTGTGTTTTCAGACAACTGTCCAAACAGCTCTGGCCTACACACCCTACAGGCTCAGGGCCCTGGAGCCAAACCTGAGGACTGTACTTGCCCTCTCCTAGGGAATTGTATGTGCCCTTTCCAATGGCCATAACCCTACTAATAGGATAACCTCCAAAGTCCCTGAGGCCATCCCAAGAGTTATGGCTTCCCAGGACAAACAGGGGCAATCTGAGACCATCTGAGCACCTACCTGCACTCAGACCCGTAGACTGATGTCCCCAGAGGTAAAAAGGAACGAACAGGCCCCTAGGCACTAATCGGATCCATTGCTTTGGTTTCCAGGCTTCTCTCCTCAGAGGCCTGGATTTCAATACCAGCATATGGCTGTTTTGACTCACCCATCAGAACAAATCTCATCTACACATGGGAAACATGCACGTTGGAGCTGTGTCAAAGCCTCTGTTTAGGAGAACCCTTCAGGGCCCCAGGGCCACCGCTTCATTCCAAGGTCTCCATAGACACAAAAACATATTAGGACACATCCACAGGAGAGTCCATTTCAACTCAGCCTCCTCGGTTGCCCCCCACATCCAGCAGATCTAACCTGTCTTGTTGCTTGGAGACCATTGGAATGCGAGGTGGGCTACCCAGCCATCCATCCTTAGAACCCTGCTCGGAATCGTTGGCCTGGAGCCAACCAACAGGTCTCAATTGTCCTGCAGAAGAATCTTTGCAGTTTGGAGCTTCTCACAACTCCCATCGTGGGAAAACCCCCATGTCCTCGTGATCCAACCCCCTTCAAGAAAGGGCCATCAGGGCAGAAAGTCCAACCTGAGCGATCGTGTGATCCTTGCCCTGACTTCAGATGCACGAGATCTCGATTGAGGTCTGTTGACTGTGCCTGCCATATCCTCACCCAGAAACCTAGGCCTAGCTTGGGTTCTCAGACTCCGTCCTCAGACTACTGGCCCACAAGCCCTCCAGTTTGGCAATCCAGAACTACAATGCCGCACTCTGCCTGCCCTACAGAAGTAAAATATTGCCCTCAGGGCTACCCCGAAACCCCAAATGAGGATCAACCTGCAGGCCATTCGGCTGTACCCCAAACATATAGGCTGACCTGGACACTATTTCCCCTTCTGACCCAGCCTGAGCCTGGACTCCTGGTCCCACCCAGAGAGCTGGCCGCACACTGAGCACATCAGACCCGCCATGGCCTTAGGTCGTCATCTCTTCCCAACTGCGGTTTTCAGGCTCCAGAACCTAGACCTTATCTCCAACCACTGCCCAGGGTTGAAAATGATGCAGAAATCAGAACTCTTTCCCCATGGCAAGAAACCTTGTGCTTGGCATGTTGTCCAACGTTCAGTGTAGTTGAAACAAGCGTGGCCCATGAGGCCCAGCCCATGCTTGTGGGCCACATTGGTCACAAACACACATTGTGACCCTCAGCCTGAGCCCAGTCCTCAGGTAAGGCCTCTCAGGGCCTATATGAAGAGACAGCATATTGGGCTTGCCATGCCCCTAGGCCCCAATTTTTAACCATAGTTCGGGGTGTCCCTTCACTCTTCCCCAGGGCTCTGCTTTGGAATTCCTCTTTTGGTGGGACACCTGAAGTAACAAACCTGAAAGGAGTCCTCCCATCCCACAGATTGACGAAAAACAATTGGGATCGGGCCAAATCCACAGAGAGGAAGATTCGTCCATGGCCCATGAGACCTCCCCAACATTCCACGGCCATCGCTGAAACAAAATCCAGAGACAAAAGCCTGAGCAAGCGCCTCAGACTCGCTCATTCTTCATATCCTGAAGAGTTCTTCTCATGGTTTGTAGATCGGGTGTGCCATACTTACGTCCCCAAACTTAAGCTGAGTTTGTGTTTTCAGTCTTCTGTCCTCAAAGTCCTGGGCCACACTCCCTCCAGGCTGGGGCCCCTGGAGCCACACATTAGGACTGCCCCCACCCAATCCATGGGAATTCTGCCCATTCCATTGTCAAAAATCGTACAAATTAGGAGAACCCTCCAAAGTCCCTGAGGCCATCCCAATAGTGTAGGTCGCCCGGGACAAAATAGTGCGGTTGATACCGGCTGAGCATCTACCTCCACTCATCTACCTCCACTCATACCAAGAAGATTGAACCAGACAGGACCCGAGGCCATTATCGGATCCATTGCTTTGGTTTACAGGCATGTCTCCTCAAAAGCCTGGATTCCAATACCAGCAGAGGGGATTTCCTGAGGCACCCATCAGAACAAATCTCGTCTCCACAAGGAAACTTGTGCATGGGAGCTATGCCAAAGCTTAGGAGAATACTTCAGGGTCCCGGTGCCACCTCCCCATTCCAAGGCCCTCATGGACACAAACACACGTTAGGACCCATCCTCTGGAAAGTGCATTTCAACTCAGCCACCCCGGTTGCTCCCGCAGATCCATTAGATCTAAACTGTCTTGTTGCTAGGAGACAATTGGAAGGCGAGGCAGACTTCCCAGGCATCCATCCTCGAACGGTGCTCTGGAGTCATTCCATATGGGATGTCCTGGAGCTGTCCAACAGGTCTCAATTGTCCCGCAGAAGGAATCCTTGAAGGGGGCATCCCACATCTCCCAACGTGGAAAACCTCCATGGCCTCGAGATTCCGCTCCCTTCATGAAGGGGCCGTCATGCACAGAAACTCCAACCTGAGCCAACGTCGGATCCTCGTCCTGACTTCAGATGCATGAGATATTGGTTCAGATCTGCAGGGGGTACCTGCCGTGCCCTCACCCTGAATCCGAAGTCTAGCTTGTGTTCTCAGACTTCCGTCCTCACTCTCCTGGCCGCAAAGCCCTCAAGTTTGGCAATTCCGGACCGACAATGAAGCACTCTGCCTGCCCTCTAGAAAAAATATATTGCCTAATGAGCAGCCCAGGCAGCTTAAATGAAGATAAACCTACACGGCACTCGAATGTACCCAAATTATATAGTCTAACCTGGGCACTAATGCACTGTCTGACACAACCTGAGCCCGGACCTGCTGACCAACACCCAGACAGCTGACCGCACGCTGAGCACATCAGACCCGCCATGGCCTTAGGTCATCATCTCTTCCCTACCTCCGTTTTCAGGCTTCAGAACCTAGACCTTATCTCCAATCACTGCCCACGGGTGACTGTGATGCAGAAATCAGAACTCTTCCTGACCCATGGCAAGAAACCTTGTGGTTGGCATGTTGTCCAACGTTCAGTGTAGGAGAAACCAGCATTCACCTTGAGGCCCCGCCCATTCTTGAGTGCGACGAGAGCATAAACACGCATTGTGACCTCAGCGTGAGTCCTGTCCTCTAGTGAGTCCTCTCAGTGGCTGGACCATTAGATGTCATAATGGGCTTGACATGTCCCTAGTCCCCAATTTTTAACCAGATTTCTGGTTGTCCAGTCGCCCCACCCCAGGGCTCTCCTCTGGAATCCCTCATTTGGTGGGATATCTGAGGTTGAAAAACAAAATGAAACAAATCGACAACAACAACAAAAAAACGGACTTCTTCCATCCCCAGAATGACCCCAAACTCTTTGGACGGGACCGAACCCCCAGAGAGTAAGTCTCGTCCATTTCCCATGAAGTCACCCGGCAATTTCACGACCATGAGTGACACGATATCCAGAGACAAAAACTTGAGCAAGAGCCTCACACTCGCCCTTTTTTCATATCCCGAAGTGTTCTCCTCATGGTCTGTAGATCAGTCCTGCCATACCTATGACCCAAAACATAAGCCGAGTTTGTGTTTTCAGACAACTGTCCAAACAGCTCTGGCCTACACACCCTACAGGCTCAGGGCCCTGGAGCCAAACCTGAGGACTGTACTTGCCCTCTCCTAGGGAATTTATGTGCCCTTTCCAATGGCCATAACCCTACTAATAGGATAACCTCCAAAGTCCCTGAGGCCATCCCAAGAGTTATGGCTTCCCAGGACAAACAGGGGCAATCTGAGACCATCTGAGCACCTACCTGCACTCAGACCCGTAGACTGATGTCCCCAGAGGTAAAAAGGAACGAACAGGCCCCTAGGCACTAATTGGATCCATTGCTTTGGTTTCCAGGCTTCTCTCCTCAGAGGCCTGGATTTCAATACCAGCATATGGCTGTTTTGACTCACCCATCAGAACAAATCTCATCTACACATGGGAAACATGCACGTTGGAGCTGTGTCAAAGCCTCTGTTTAGGAGAACCCTTCAGGGCCCCAGGGCCACCGCTTCATTCCAAGGTCTCCATAGACACAAAAACATATTAGGACACATCCACAGGAGAGTCCATTTCAACTCAGCCTCCTCGGTTGCCCCCCACATCCAGCAGATCTAACCTGTCTTGTTGCTTGGAGACCATTGGAATGCGAGGTGGGCTACCCAGCCATCCATCCTTAGAACCCTGCTCGGAATCGTTGGCCTGGAGCCAACCAACAGGTCTCAATTGTCCTGCAGAAGAATCTTTGCAGTTTGGAGCTTCTCACAACTCCCATCGTGGGAAAACCCCCATGTCCTCGTGATCCAACCCCCTTCAAGAAAGGGCCATCAGGGCAGAAAGTCCAACCTGAGCGATCGTGTGATCCTTGCCCTGACTTCAGATGCACGAGATCTCGATTGAGGTCTGTTGACTGTGCCTGCCATATCCTCACCCAGAAACCTAGGCCTAGCTTGGGTTCTCAGACTCCGTCCTCAGACTACTGGCCCACAAGCCCTCCAGTTTGGCAATCCAGAACTACAATGCCGCACTCTGCCTGCCCTACAGAAGTAAAATATTGCCCTCAGGGCTACCCCGAAACCCCAAATGAGGATCAACCTGCAGGCCATTCGGCTGTACCCCAAACATATAGGCTGACCTGGACACTATTTCCCCTTCTGACCCAGCCTGAGCCTGGACCTCCTGGTCCCACCCAGACAGCTGGCCGCACACTGAGCACATCAGACCCGCCATGGCCTTAGGTCGTCATCTCTTCCCAACTGCGGTTTTCAGGCTCCAGAACCTAGACCTTATCTCCAACCACTGCCCAGGGTTGAAAATGATGCAGAAATCAGAACTCTTTCCCCATGGCAAGAAACCTTGTGCTTGGCATGTTGTCCAACGTTCAGTGTAGTTGAAACAAGCATGGCCCAGGAGGCCCAGCCCATGCTTGCGGGCCACATTGGTCACAAACACACATTGTGACCCTCAGCCTGAGCCCAGTCCTCAGGTAAGGCCTCTCAGGGCCTATATGAAGAGACAGCATATTGGGCTTGCCATGCCCCTAGGCCCCAATTTTTAACCATAGTTCGGGGTGTCCCTTCACTCTTCCCCAGGGCTCTGCTTTGGAATTCCTCTTTTGGTGGGACACCTGAAGTAACAAACCTGAAAGGAGTCCTCCCATCCCACAGATTGACGAAAAACAATTGGGATCGGGCCAAATCCACAGAGAGGAAGATTCGTCCATGGCCCATGAGACCTCCCCAACATTCCACGGCCATCGCTGAAACAAAATCCAGAGACAAAAGCCTGAGCAAGCGCCTCAGACTCGCTCATTCTTCATATCCTGAAGAGTTCTTCTCATGGTTTGTAGATCGGGTGTGCCATACTTACGTCCCCAAACTTAAGCTGAGTTTGTGTTTTCAGTCTTCTGTCCTCAAAGTCCTGGGCCACACTCCCTCCAGGCTGGGCCCCCTGGAGCCACACATTAGGACTGCCCCCACCCAATCCATGGGAATTCTGCCCATTCCATTGTCAAAAATCGTACAAATTAGGAGAACCCTCCAAAGTCCCTGAGGCCATCCCAATAGTGTAGGTCGCCCGGGACAAAATAGGGCGGTTGATACCGGCTGAGCATCTACCTCCACTCATCTACCTCCACTCATACCAAGAAGATTGAACCAGACAGGACCCGAGGCCATTATCGGATCCATTGCTTTGGTTTACAGGCATGTCTCCTCAAAAGCCTGGATTCCAATACCAGCAGAGGGGATTTCCTGAGGCACCCATCAGAACAAATCTCGTCTCCACAAGGAAACTTGTGCATGGGAGCTATGCCAAAGCTTAGGAGAATACTTCAGGGTCCCGGTGCCACCTCCCCATTCCAAGGCCCTCATGGACACAAACACACGTTAGGACCCATCCTCTGGAAAGTGCATTTCAACTCAGCCACCCCGGTTGCTCCCGCAGATCCATTAGATCTAAACTGTCTTGTTGCTAGGAGACAATTGGAAGGCGAGGCAGACTTCCCAGGCATCCATCCTCGAACGGTGCTCTGGAGTCATTCCATATGGGATGTCCTGGAGCTGTCCAACAGGTCTCAATTGTCCCGCAGAAGGAATCCTTGAAGGGGGCATCCCACATCTCCCAACGTGGAAAACCTCCATGGCCTCGAGATTCCGCTCCCTTCATGAAGGGGCCGTCATGCACAGAAACTCCAACCTGAGCCAACGTCGGATCCTCGTCCTGACTTCAGATGCATGAGATATTGGTTCAGATCTGCAGGGGGTACCTGCCGTGCCCTCACCCTGAATCCGAAGTCTAGCTTGTGTTCTCAGACTTCCGTCCTCACTCTCCTGGCCGCAAAGCCCTCAAGTTTGGCAATTCCGGACCGACAATGAAGCACTCTGCCTGCCCTCTAGAAAAAATATATTGCCTAATGAGCAGCCCAGGCAGCTTAAATGAAGATAAACCTACACGGCACTCGAATGTACCCAAATTATATAGTCTAACCTGGGCACTAATGCAGTGTCTGACACAACTTGAGCCCGGACCTGCTGACCAACACCCAGACAGCTGACCGCACGCTGAGCACATCAGACCCGCCATGGCCTTAGGTCATCATCTCTTCCCTACCTCAGTTTTCAGGCTTCAGAATCTAGACCTTATCTCCAATCACTGCCCACGGGTGACTGTGATGCAGAAATCAGAACTCTTCCTGACCCATGGCAAGAAACCTTGTGGTTGGCATGTTGTCCAACGTTCAGTGTAGGAGAAACCAGCATTCACCCTGAGGCCCCGCCCATTCTTGAGTGCGACGAGAGCATAAACACGCATTGTGACCTCAGCGTGAGTCCTGTCCTCTAGTAAGTCCTCTCAGTGTCTGGACCATTAGATGTCATAATGGGCTTGACATGTCCCTAGTCCCCAATATTTAACCAGATTTCTGGTTGTCCAGTCGCCCCACCCCAGGGCTCTCCACTGGAATCCCTCATTTGGTGGGACATCTGAGGTTGAAAAACAAAATGAAACAAATCGACAACAACAACAAAAAAACGGACTTCTTCCATCCCCAGAATGACCCCAAACTCTTTGGACGGGACCGAACCCCCAGAGAGTAAGACTCGTCCATTTCCCATGAAGTCACCCGGCAATTTCACGACCATGAGTGACACGATATCCAGAGACAAAAACGTGAGCAAGAGCCTCACACTCGCCCTTTTTTCATATCCCGAAGTGTTCTCCTCATGGTCTGTAGATCAGTCCTGCCATACCTATGACCCAAAACATAAGCCGAGTTTGTGTTTTCAGACAACTGTCCAAACAGCTCTGGCCTACACACCCTACAGGCTCAGGGCCCTGGAGGCAAACCTGATAACTGTACTTGCCCTCTCCAAGGGAATTGTATGTGCACATTCCAATGGCAACAACCCTACTAGTAGGATAACCTACAAAGTCCCTGAGGCCATCCCAAGAGTTGTGGCTTCCCAGGACAAACAGGGGCAATCTGAGCCCATCTGAGCACCTACCTGCACTCAGACCCCTAGACTGATGTCCCCAGAGGTAAAAAGGAACGAACAGGCCCCTAGGCACTAATCGGATCCATTGCTTTGGTTTCCAGGCATCTCTCCTCAGAGGCCTGGATTTCAATACCAGCATATGGCTGTTTCTTGACTCACCCATCAGAACAAATCTCATCTACACATGGGAAACATGCACGTTGGAGCTGTGTCAAAGCCTCTGTTTAGGAGAACCCTTCAGGGCCCCAGGGCCACCGCTTCATTCCAAGGTCTCCATAGACACAAAAACATATTAGGACACATCCACAGGAGAGTCCATTTCAACTCAGCCTCCTCGGTTGCCCCCCACATCCAGCAGATCTAACTTGTCTTGTTGCTTGGAGACCAGTGGAATGCGAGGTGGGCTACCCAGCCATCCATCCTTAGAACCCTGCTCGGAATCGTTGGCCTGGAGCCAACCAAAAGGTCTCAATTGTCCTGCAGAAGAATCTTTGCAGTTTGGAGCTTCTCACAACTCCCATCGTGGGAAAACCACCATGTCCTCGTGATCCAACCCCCTTCAAGAAAGGGCCATCAGGGCAGAAAGTCCAACCTGAGTGATCGTCTGATCCTTGCCCTGACTTCAGATTCACGAGATCTCGATTGAGGTCTGTAGATTGTGCCTGCCATATCCTCACCCAGAAACCTAGGCCTAGCTTGGGTTCTCAGACTCCGTCCTCAGACTACTGGCCCACAAGTCCTCCAGTTTGGCAATCCAGAACTACAATGCCGCACTCTGCCTGCCCTACAGAAGTAAAATATTGCCCTCAGGGCTACCCCGAAACCCCAAATGAGGATCAACCTGCAGGCCATTCGGCTGTACCCCAAACATATATGCTGACCTGGACACTATTTCCCCTTCTGACCCAGCCTGAGCCTGGACCTCCTGGTCCCACCCAGACAGCTGGCCGCACACTGAGCACATCGGACAAGCCATGGCCTTAGGTCGTCATCTCTTCCCAACTGCGGTTTTCAGGCTCCAGAACCTAGACCTTATCTCCAACCACTGCCCAGGGTTGAAAATGATGCAGAAATCAGAACTCTTTCCCCATGGCAAGAAACCTTTGTCTTGGCATGTTGCCAACGTTCAGTGTAGTTGAAACAAGCGTTGCCCATGAGGCCCAGCCCATGCTTGCGGGCCACATTGGTCACAAACACACATTGTGACCCTCAGACTGAGCCCAGTCCTCAGGTAAGGCCTCTCAGGGCCTATATGAAGAGACAGCATATTGGGCTTGGCATGCCCCTAGGCCCCAATTTTTAACCATAGTTCGGGGTGTCCCTTCACTCTTCCCCAGGGCTCCGCTTGAATTCCTCTTTTGGTGGGACACCTGAGGTAACAAACCTGAAAGGAGTCCTCCCATCCCATAGATTGACGAAAAACAATTGGGATCGGGCCAAATCCACAGAGAGGAAGATTCGTCCATGGCCCATGAGACCTCCACAACATTCCACGGCCATCGCTGAAACAAAATCCAGAGACAAAAGCCTGAGCAAGCGCCTCAGACTCGCTCATTCTTCATATCCTGAAGAGTTCTTCTCATGGTTTGTAGATCGGGCGTACCATACCTACGTCCCCAAACTTAAGCTGAGTTTGTGTTTTCAGTCTTCTGTCCTCAAAGTCCTGGGCCACACTCCCTCCAGGCTGGGGCCCCTGGAGCCACACATTAGGACTGCCCCCACCCAATCCATGGGAATTCTGCCCATTCCATTGTCAAAAATCGTACAAATTAGGAGAACCCTCCAAAGTCCCTGAGGCCATCCCAATAGTGTAGGTCCCCCGGGACAAAAAAGGGCAGTTGATACCGGCTGAGCATCTACCTCCACTCATCTACCTCCACTCATACCAAGAAGATTGAACCAGACAGGACCCGAGGCCATTATCGGATCCATTGCTTTGGTTTACAGGCATGTCTCCTCAAAAGCCTGGATTCCAATACCAGCAGAGGGGATTTCCTGAGGCACCCATCAGAACAAATCTCGTCTCCACAAGGAAACTTGTGCATGGGAGCTATGCCAAAGCTTAGGAGAATACTTCAGGGTCCCGGTGCCACCTCCCCATTCCAAGGCCCTCATGGACACAAACACACGTTAGGACCCATCCTCTGGAAAGTGCATTTCAACTCAGCCACCCCGGTTGCTCCCGCAGATCCATTAGATCTAAACTGTCTTGTTGCTAGGAGACAATTGGAAGGCGAGGCAGACTTCCCAGGCATCCATCCTCGAACGGTGCTCTGGAGTCATTCCATATGGGATGTCCTGGAGCTGTCCAGCAGGTCTCAATTGTCCCGTAGAAGGAATCATTGAAGGGGGCATCCCACATCTCCCAACATGGAAAACCTCCATGGCCTCGAGATTCCGCTCCCTTCATGAAGGGGCCGTCATGCACAGAAACTCCAACCTGAGCCAACGTCGGATCCTCGTCCTGACTTCAGATGCATGAGATATTGGTTCAGATCTGCAGGGGGTACCTGCCGTGCCCTCACCCTGAATCCGAAGTCTAGCTTGTGTCCTCAGACTTCCGTCCTCACTCTCCTGGCCCCGAAGCCCTCAAGTTTGGCAATTCCGGACCGACAATGAAGCACTCTGCCTGCCCTCTAGAAAAAATATATTGCCTAATGAGCAGCCCAGGCAGCTTAAATGAAGATAAACCTACACGGCACTCGAATGTACCCAAATTATATAGTCTAACCTGGGCACTAATGCACTGTCTGACACAACCTGAGCCCGGACCTGCTGACCAACAACCAGACAGCTGACCGCACGCTGAGCACATCAGACCCGCCATGGCCTTAGGTCATCATCTCTTCCCTACCTCAGTTTTCAGGCTTCAGAACCTAGACCTTATCTCCAATCACTGCCCACGGGTGACTGTGATGCAGAAATCAGAACTCTTCCTGACCCATGGCAAGAAACCTTGTGGTTGGCATGTTGTCCAACGTTCAGTGTAGGAGAAACCAGCATTCACCCTGAGGCCCCGCCCATTCTTGAGTGCGAGGAGAGCATAAACACGCATTGTGACCTCAGCGTGAGTCCTGTCTTCTAGTTAGTCCTCTCAGTGGCTGGATCATTAGATGTCATAATGGGCTTGACATGTCCCTAGTCCTCAATTTTTAACCAGATTTCTGGTTGTCCAGTCGCCCCACCCCAGGGCTCTCCTCTGGAATCCCTCATTTGGTGGGACATCTGAGGTTGAAAAACAAAATGAAACAAATCGACAACAACAACAAAAAAACGGACTTCTTCCATCCCCAGAATGACCCCAAACTCTTTGGACGGGACCGAACCCCCAGAGAGTAAGACTCGTCCATTTCCCATGAAGTCACCCGGCAATTTCACGACCATGAGTGACACGATATCCAGAGACAAAAACTTGAGCAAGAGCCTCACACTCGCCCTTTTTTCATATCCCGAAGTGTTCTCCTCATGGTCTGTAGATCAGTCCTGCCATACCTATGACCCAAAACATAAGCCGAGTTTGTGTTTTCAGACAACTGTCCAAACAGCTCTGGCCTACACACCCTACAGGCTCAGGGCCCTGGAGCCAAACCTGAGGACTGTACTTGCCCTCTCCAAGGGAATTGTATGTGCCCATTCCAATGGCCTCAACCCTACTAGTAGGATAACCTCCAAAGTCCCTGAGGCCATCCCAAGAGTTGTGGCTTCCCAGGACAAACAGGGGCAATCTGAGCCCATCTGAGCACCTACCTGCACTCAGACCCGTAGACTGATGTCCCCAGAGGTAAAAAGGAACGAACAGGCCTCTAGGCACTAATCGGATCCATTGCTTTGGTTTCCAGGCATCTCTCCTCAGAGGCCTGGATTTCAATACCAGCATATGGCTGTTTCTTGACTCACCCATCAGAACAAATCTCATCTACACATGGGAAACATGCACGTTGGAGCTGTGTCAAAGCCTCTGTTTAGGAGAACCCTTCAGGGCCCCAGGGCCACCGCTTCATTCCAAGGTCTCCATAGACACAAAAACATATTAGGACACATCCACAGGAGAGTCCATTTCAACTCAGCCTCCTAGGTTGCCCCCCACATCCAGCAGATATAACCTGTCTTGTTGCTTGGAGACCATTGGAATGCGAGGTGGGCTACCCAGCCATCCATCTTTAGAACCCTGCTCGGAATCGTTGGCCTAGAGCCAACCAACAGGTCTCAATTGTCCTGCAGAAGAATCTTTGCAGTTTGGAGCTTCTCACAACTCCCATCGTGGGAAAACCCCCATGTCCTCGTGATCCAACCCCCTTCAAGAAAGGGCCATCAGGGCAGAAAGTCCAACCTGAGCGATCGTGTGATCCTTGCCCTGACTTCAGATGCACGAGATCTCGATTGAGGTCTGTTGACTGTGCCTGCCATATCCTCACCCAGAAACCTAGGCCTAGCTTGGGTTCTCAGACTCCGTCCTCAGACTACTGGCCCACAAGCCCTCCAGTTTGGCAATCCAGAACTACAATGCCGCACTCTGCCTGCCCTACAGAAGTAAAATATTGCCCTCAGGGCTACCCTGAAACCCCAAATGAGGATCAACCTGCAGGCCATTCGGCTGTACCCCAAACATGTAGGCTGACCTGGGCACTATTTCCCCTTCTGACCCAGCCTGAGCCTGGACCTCCTGGTCCCACCCAGACAGCTGGCCGCACACTGAGCACATCGGACCCGCCATGGCCTTAGGTCGTCATCTCTTCCCAACTGCGGTTTTCAGGCTCCAGAACCTAGACCTTATCTCCAACCACTGCCCAGGGTTGAAAATGATGCAGAAATCAGAACTCTTTCCCCATGGCAAGAAACCTTGTGGTTGGCATGTTGTCCAACGTTCAGTGTAGTTGAAACAAGCGTGGCCCATGAGGCCCAGCCCATGCTTGCGGGCCACATTGGTCACAAACACACATTGTGACCCTCAGCCTGAGCCCAGTCCTCAGGTAAGGCCTCTCAGGGCCTATATGAAGAGACAGCATATTGGGCTTGCCATGCCCCTAGGCCCCAATTTTTAACCATAGTTCGGGTTGTCCCTTCACTCTTCCCCAGGGCTCTGCTTTGGAATTCCTCTTTTGGTGGGACACCTGAGGTAAAAAACCTGAAAGGAGTCCTCCCATCCCACAGATTGACGAAAAATAATTGGGATCGGGCCAAATTCACAGAGAGGAAGATTCGTCCATGGCCCATGAGACCTCCCCAACATTCCACGGCCATCGCTGAAACAAAATCCAGAGACAAAAGCCTGAGCAAGCGCCTCAGACTCGCTCATTCTTCATATCCTGAAGAGTTCTTCTCATGGTTTGTAGATCGGGCGTGCCATACCTACGTCCCCAAACCTAAGCTGAGTTTGTGTTTTCAGTCTTCTGTCCTCAAAGTCCTGGGCCACACTCCCTCCAGGCTGGGGCCCCTGGAGCCACACATTAGGACTGCCCCCACCCAATCCATGGGAATTATGCCCATTCCATTGTCAAAAATCGTACAAATTAGGAGAACCCTCCAAAGTCCCTGAGGCCATCCCAATAGTGTAGGTCGCCCGGGACAAAAAAGGGCGATTGATACCGGCTGAGCATCTACCTCCACTCATCTACCTCCACTCATACCAAGAAGATTGAACCAGACAGGACCCGAGGCCATTATCGGATCCATTGCTTTGGTTTACAGGCATGTCTCCTCAAAAGCCTGGATTCCAATACCAGCAGAGGGGATTTCCTGAGGCACCCATCAGAACAAATCTCGTCTCCACAAAGAAACTTGTGCATGGGTGCTATGCCAAAGCTTAGGAGAATACTTCAGGGTCCCGGTGCCACCTCCTCATTCCAAGGCCCTCATGGACACAAACACACGTTAGGACCCATCCTCTGTAAAGTGCATTTCAACTCAGCCACCCCGGTTGCTCCCGCAGATCCATTAGATCTAAACTGTCTTGTTGCTAGGAGACAATTGCAAGGCGAGGCAGACTTCCCAGGCATCCATCCTCGAACGGTGCTCTGGAGTCATTCCATATGGGATGTCCTGGAGCTGTCCAACAGGTCTCAATTGTCCCGCAGAAGGAATCCTTGAAGGGGGCATCCCACATCTCCCAACGTGGAAAACCTCCATGGCCTCGAGATTCCGCTCCCTTCATGAAGGGGCCGTCATGCACAGAAACTCCAACCTGAGCCAACGTCGGATCCTCGCCCTGACTTCAGATGCATGAGATATTGGTTCAGATCTGCAGGGGGTACCTGCCGTGCCCTCACCCTGAATCCGAAGTCTAGCTTGTGTTCTCAGACTTCCGTCCTCACTCTCCTGGCCCCGAAGCCCTCAAGTTTGGCAATTCCGGACCGACAATGAAGCACTCTGCCAGCCCTCTAGAAAAAATATATTGCCTAATGAGCAGCCCAGGCAGCTTAAATGAAGATAAACCTACACGGCACTCGAATGTACCCAAATTATATAGTCTAACCTGGGCACTAATGCAGTGTCTGACACAACCTGAGCCCGGACCTGCTGAACAACACCCAGACAGCTGACCGCACGCTGAGCACATCAGACCCGCCATGGCCTTAGGTCATCATCTCTTCCCTACCTCAGTTTTCAGGCTTCAGAACCTAGACCTTATCTCCAATCACTGCCCACGTTTGACTGTGATGCAGAAATCAGAACTCTTCCTGACCCATGGCAAGAAACCTTGTGGTTGGCATGTTGTCCAACGTTCAGTGTAGGAGAAACCAGCATTCACCCTGAGGCCCCGCCCATTCTTGAGTGCGACGAGAGCATAAACACGCATTGTGACCTCAGCGTGAGTCCTGTCCTCTAGTAAGTCCTCTCAGTGGCTGGACCATTAGATGTCATAATGGGCTTGACATGTCCCTAGTCCCCAATTTTTAACCAGATTTCTGGTTGTCCAGTCGCCCCACCCCAGGGCTCTCCTCTGGAATCCCTCATTAGGTGGGACATCTGAGGTTGAAAAACAAAATGAAACAAATCGACAACAACAACAAAAAAACGGACTTCTTCCATCCCCAGAATGACCCCAAACTCTTTGGATGGGACCGAACCCCCAGAGAGTAAGACTCGTCCATTTCCCATGAAGTCACCCGGCAATTTCACGACCATGAGTGACACGATATCCAGAGACAAAAACTTGAGCAAGAGCCTCACACTCGCCCTTTTTTCATATCCCGAAGTGTTCTCCTCATGGTCTGTAGATCAGTCCTGCCATACCTATGACCCAAAACATAAGCCGAGTTTGTGTTTTCAGACAACTGTCGAAACAGCTCTGGCCTACACACCCTACAGGCTCAGGGCCCTGGAGCCAAACCTGAGGACTGTACTTGCCCTCTCCAAGGGAATTGTATGTGCCCATTCCAATGGCCACAACCCTACTAGTAGGATAACCTCCAAAGTCCCTGAGGCCATCCCAAGAGTTGTGGCTTCCCAGGACAAACAGGGGCAATCTGAGCCCATCTGAGCACCTACCTGCACTCAGACCCGTAGACTGATGTCCCCAGAGGTAAAAAGGAACGAACAGGCCCCTAGGCACTAATCGGATCCATTGCTTTGGTTTCCAGGCATCTCTCCTCAGAGGCCTGGATTTCAATACCAGCATATGGCTGTTTCTTGACTCACCCATCAGAACTAATCTCATCTACACATGGGAAACATGCACGTTGGAGCTGTGCCAAAGCCTCTGTTTAGGAGAACCCTTCAGGGCCCCAGGGCCACCGCTTCATTCCAAGGTCTCCATAGACACAAAAACATATTAGGACACATCCACAGGAGAGTCCATTTCAACTCAGCCTCCACGGTTGCCCCCCACATCCAGCAGATCTAACCTGTCTTGTTGCTTGGAGACCATTGGAATGCGAGGTGGGCTACCCAGCCATCCATCCTTAGAACCCTGCTCGGAATCGTTGGCCTGGAGCCAACCAACAGGTCTCAATTGTCCTGCAGAAGAGTCTTTGCAGTTTGGAGCTTCTCACAACTCCCATCGTGGGAAAACCACCATGTCCTCGTGATCCAACCCCCTTCAAGAAAGGGCCATCAGGGCAGAAAGTCCAACCTGAGCGATCGTGTGATCCTTGCCCTGAATTCAGATGCACGAGATCTCGATTGAGGTCTGTTGACTGTGCCTGCCATATCCTCACCCAGAAACCTAGGCCTAGCTTGGGTTCTCAGACTCCGTCCTCAGACTACTGGCCCACAAGCCCTCCAGTTTGGCAATCCAGAACTACAATGCCGCACTCTGCCTGCCCTACAGAAATAAAATATTGCCCTCAGGGCTACCCCGAAACCCCAAATGAGGATCAACCTGCACGCCATTCGGCTGTACCCCAAACATATAGGCTGACCTGGGCACTATTTCCCCTTCTGACCCAGCCTGAGCCTGTACCTCCTGGTCCCACCCAGACAGCTGGCCGCACACTGAGCACATCGGACCCGCCATGACCTTAGGTCGTCATCTCTTCCCAACTGCGGTTTTCAGGCTCCAGAACCAAGACCTTATCTCCAACCCCTGCCCAGGGTTGAAAATGATGCAGAAATCAGAACTCTTTCCCCATGGCAAGAAACCTTGTGGTTGGCATGTTGTCCAACGTTCAGTGTAGTTGAAACAAGCGTGGCCCATGAGGCCCAGCCCATGCTTGCGGGCCACATTGGTCACAAACACACATTGTGACCCTCAGCCTGAGCCCAGTCCACAGGTAAGGCCTCTCAGGGCCTATATGAAGAGACAGCATATTGGGCTTGGCATGCCCCTAGTCCCCAATTTTTAACCATAGTTCGGGGTGTCCCTTTACTCTTCCCCAGGGCTCTGCTTTGGAATTCCTCTTTTGGTGGGACACCAGAGGTAACAAACCTAAAGGAGTCCTCCCATCCCACAGATTGACGAAAAACAATGGGGATCGGGCCAAATCCACAGAGAGGAAGATTCGTCCATGGCCCATGAGACCTCCCCAACATTCCACGGCCATCGCTGAAACAAAATCCAGAGACAAAAGCCTGAGCAAGCGAGCCAGACTCGCTCATTCTTCATATCCTGAAGAGTTTGTCTCATGGTTTGTAGATCGGGCGTGCCATACCTACGTCCCCAAACTTAAGCTGAGTTTGTGTTTTCAGTCTTCTGTCCTCAAAGTCCTGGGCCACACTCCCTCCAGGCTGGGGCCCCTGGAGCCACACATTAGGACTGCCCCCACCCAATCCATGGGAATTCTGCCCATTCAATTGTGAAAAATCGTACAAATTAGGAGAACCCTCCAAAGTCCCTGAGGCCATCCCAATAGTATAGATCGCCCGGGACAAAAAAGGGCTGTTGATACCAGCTGAGCATCTTCATCCACTCATCTACCTCCACTCAAACCAAGAAGATTGAACCAGACAGGACCCGAGGCCATTATCGGATCCATTGCTTTGGTTTACAGGCATGTCTCTTCAAAAGCCTGGATTCCAATACCAGCAGAGGGGATTTCCTGAGGCACCCATCAGAACAAATCTCGTCTCCACAAGGAAACTTGTGCATGGGAGCTATGCCAAAGCTTAGGAGAATACTTCATGGTCCCGGTGCCACCTCCCCATTCCAAGGCCCTCATGGACACAAACAAACATTAGGACCCATCCTCTGGAAAGTGCATTTCAACTCAGCCACCCCGGTTGCTCCCGCAGAGCCATTAGATCTAAACTGTCTTGTTGCTAGGAGACAATTGGAAGGCGAGGCGGACTTCCCAGGCATCCATCCTCGAATGGTGCTCTGGAGTCATTCCATATGGGATGTCCTGGAGCTGTCCAACAGGTCTCAATTGTCCCGCAGAAGGAATCCTTGAAGGGGGCATCCCACATCTCCCAAGGTGGAAAACCTCCATGGCCTCGAGATTCCGCTCCCTTCATGAAGGGGCCGTCATGCACAGAAACTCCAACCTGAGCCAACGTCGGATCCTCGACCTGACTTCAGATGCATGAGATATTGGTTCAGATCTGCAGGGGGTACCTGCCGTGACCTCACCCTGAAACCGAAGTCTAGCTTGTGTTCTCAGACTTCCGTCCTCACTCTCCTGGCCCCGAAGCCCTCATGTTTGGCAATTCCGCACCGACAATGAAGCACTCTGCCTGCCCTCTAGAAAAAATATATTGCCTAATGAGCTGACCAGGCAGCTTAAATGAAGACAAACCTACACGGCACTGGAATGTACCCAAATTATATAGTCTAACCTGGGCACTAATGCACTGTCTGACACAACCTGAGCCCGGACCTGCTGACCAACACCCAGACAGCTGACCGCACCCTGAGCACATCCGACCCGCCCTGGCCTTAGGTCATCATTTCTTCCCTACCTCAGTTTTCAGGCTTCAGAACCTAGACCTTATCACCAATCACTGCCCACGGGTGACTGTGATGCAGAAATCAGAACTCTTCCTGACCCATGGCAAGAAACCTTGTGGTTGGCATGTTGTCCAACGTTCAGTGTAGGAGAAAACAGCATTCACCCTGAGGCCCCGCCCATTCTTGAGTGCGACGAGAGCATAAACACGCATTGTGACCTCAGCGTGAGTCCTGTCCTCTAGTAAGTCCTCTCAGTGGCTGGACCATTAGATGTCATAATGGGCTTGACATGTCCCTAGTCCCCAATTTTTAACCAGATTTCTGGTTGTCCAGTCGCCCCACCCCAGGGCTCTACTCTGGAATCCCTCATTTGGTGGGACATCTGAGGTTGAAAAACAAAATGAAAAAAATCGACAACAACAACAAAAAAACGGACTTCTTCCATCCCCAGAATGACCGCAAACTCTTTGGACGGGACCGAACCCCCAGAGAGTAAGACTCGTCCATTTCCCATGAAGTCACCCGGCAATTTCACGACCACGAGTGACACGATATCCAGAGACAAAAACTTGAGCAAGAGCCTCACACTCGCCCTTTTTTCATATCCCGAAGTGTTCTCCTCATGGTCTGTAGATCAGTCCTGCCATACCTATGACCCAAAACATAAGCCGAGTTTGTGTTTTCAGACAAATGTCCAAAGAGCTCTGGCCTACACACCCTACAGGCTCAGGGCCCTGGAGCCCAACCTGAGGACTGTACTTGCGCTCTCCAAGGGAATTGTATGTGCCCATTCCAATGGCCACAACCCTACTAATAGGATAACCTCCAAAGTCCCTGAGGCCATCCAAATAGTTGTGGCTTCCCAGGACAAACAGGGGGCAATCTGACCCCATCTGAGCACCTACCTGCACTCAGACCCGTAGACTGATGTCCCCAGAGGTAAAAAGGAACGAACAGGCCCCTAGGCACTAATCGGATCCATTGCTTTGGTTTCCAGGAAACTCTCCTCAGAGGCCTGGATTTCAATACCAGCATATGGCTGTTTCTTGACTCACCCATCAGAACAAATCTCATCTACACATGGGAAATATGCACGTTGGAGCTGTGTCAAAGCCTCTGTTTAGGAGAACCCTTCAGGGCCCCAGGGCCACCGCTTCATTCCAAGGTCTCCATAGACACAAAAACATATTAGGACACATCCACAGGAGAGTCCATTTCAACTCAGCCTCCTCGGTTGCCCCCCACATCTAGCAGATCTAACCTGTCTTGTTGCTTGGAGACAATTGGAATGCGAGGTGGGCTACCCAGCCATCCATCCTTAGAACCCTGCTCAGAATCGTTGGCCTGGAGCCAACCAACAGGTCTCAATTGTCCTGCAGAAGAATCTTTGCAGTTTGGAGCTTCTCACAACTCCCATCGTGGGAAAACCCCCATGTCCTCGTGATCCAACCCCCTTCAAGAAAGGGCCATCAGGGCAGAAAGTCCAACCTGAGCGATCGTCTGATCCTTGCCCTGACTTCAGATGCACGAGATCTCTATTGAGGTCTGTAGATTGTGCCTGCCATATCCTCACCCAGAAACCTAGGCCTAGCTTGGGTTCTCAGACTCCGTCCTCAGACTACTGGCCCACAAGCCCTCCAGTTGGGCAATCCAGAACTACAATGCCGCACTCTGCCTGCCCTACAGAAGTAAAACATTGCCCTCAGGGCTACCCCGAAACCCCAAATGAGGATCAACCTGCATGCCAATCGGCTGTACCCCAAACATATAGGCTGACCTGGGCACTATTTCCCCTTCTGACCCAGCCTGAGCCTTGACCTCCTGGTCCCACCCAGACAGCTGGCCGCACACTGAGCACATCGGACCCGCCATGGCCTTAGGTCGTCATCTCTTCCCAACTGCGGTTTTCAGGCTCCAGAACCTAGACCTTATCTCCAACCACTGCCCAGGGTTGAAAATGATGCAGAAATCAGAACTCTTTCCCCATGGCAAGAAACCTTGTGCTTGGCATGTTGTCCAACGTTCAGTGTAGTTGAAACAAGCGTGGCCCATGAGGCCCAGCCCATGCTTGCGGGCCACATTGGTCACAAACACACATTGTGAACCTCAGCCTGAGCCCAGTCCTCAGGTAAGGCCTCTCAGGGCCTATAGGAAGAGACAGCATATTGGGCTTGCCATGCCCCTAGGCCCCAAATTTTAACCATAGTTCGGGGAGTCCCTTCACTCTTCCCCAGGGCTCTGCTTTGGAATTCCTCTTTTGGTGGGACACCAGAGGTAACAAACCTGAAAGGAGTCCTCCCATCCCACAGATGGACGAAAAACAATTGGGATCGGGCCAAATCCACAGAGAGGAAGATTCGTCCATGGCCCATGGGACCTCCCCAACATTCCACGGCCATCGCTGAAACAAAATCCAGAGACAAAAGCCTGAGCAAGCGACTCAGACTCGCTCATTCTTCATATCCTGAAGAGTTCTTCTCATGGTTTGTAGATCGGGCGTGCCATACCTACGTCCCCAAACTTAAGCTGAGTTTGTGTTTTCAGTCTTCTGTCCTCAAAGTCCTGGGCCACACTCCCTCCAGGCTGGGGCCCCTGGAGCCACACATTAGGACTGCCCCCACCCAATCCATGGGAATTCTGCCCATTCCATTGTCAAAAATCGTACAAATTAGGAGAACCCTCCAAAGTCCCTGAGGCCATCCCAATAGTGTAGGTCGCCCGGGACAAAAAAGGGCGGGTAATACCGGCTGAGCATCTACCTCCACTCATCTACCTCCACTCATACCAAGAAGATTGAACCAGACAGGACCCGAGGCCATTATCGGATCCATTGCTTTGGTTTACAGGCATGTCTCTTCAAAAGCCTGGATTTTAATACCAGCAGAGGGGTTTTCCTGAGGCACCCATCAGAACATATCTCGTCTCCACAAGGAAACTTGTGCATGGGAGCTATGCCAAAGCTTAGCAGAATACTTTAGTGTCCCGGTGCCACCTCCCCATTCCAAGGCCCTCATGGACACAAACACACATTAGGACCCATCCTCTGGAAAGTGCATTTCAACTCAGCCAACCCGGTTGCTCCCGCAGAGCCATTAGATCTAAACTGTCTTGTTGCTAGGAGACAATTGGAAGGCGAGGCGGACTTCCCAGGCATCCATCCTCGAATGGTGCTCTGGAGTCATTCCATATGGGATGTCCTGGAGCTGTCCAACAGGTCTCAATTGTCCCGCAGAAGGAATCCTTGAAGGGGGCATCCCACATCTCCCAACGTGGAAAACCTCCATGGCCTCGAGATTCCGCTCCCTTCATGAAGGGGCCGTCATGCACAGAAACTCCAACCTGAGCCAACGTCGGATCCTCGACCTGACTTCAGATGCATGAGATATTGGTTCAGATCTGCAGGGGGTACCTGCCGTGACCTCACCCTGAAACCGAAGTCTAGCTTGTGTTCTCAGACTTCCGTCCTCACTCTCCTGGCCCCGAAGCCCTCATGTTTGGCAATTCCGCACCGACAATGAAGCACTCTGCCTGCCCTCTAGAAAAAATATATTGCCTAATGAGCTGACCAGGCAGCTTAAATGAAGACAAACCTACACGGCACTGGAATGTACCCAAATTATATAGTCTAACCTGGGCACTAATGCACTGTCTGACACAACCTGAGCCCGGACCTGCTGACCAACACCCAGACAGCTGACCGCACCCTGAGCACATCCGACCCGCCCTGGCCTTAGGTCATCATTTCTTCCCTACCTCAGTTTTCAGGCTTCAGAACCTAGACCTTATCACCAATCACTGCCCACGGGTGACTGTGATGCAGAAATCAGAACTCTTCCTGACCCATGGCAAGAAACCTTGTGGTTGGCATGTTGTCCAACGTTCAGTGTAGGAGAAAACAGCATTCACCCTGAGGCCCCGCCCATTCTTGAGTGCGACGAGAGCATAAACACGCATTGTGACCTCAGCGTGAGTCCTGTCCTCTAGTAAGTCCTCTCAGTGGCTGGACCATTAGATGTCATAATGGGCTTGACATGTCCCTAGTCCCCAATTTTTAACCAGATTTCTGGTTGTCCAGTCGCCCCACCCCAGGGCTCTACTCTGGAATCCCTCATTTGGTGGGACATCTGAGGTTGAAAAACAAAATGAAACAAATCGACAACAACAACAAAAAAACGGACTTCTTCCATCCCCAGAATGACCGCAAACTCTTTGGACGGGACCGAACCCCCAGAGAGTAAGACTCGTCCATTTCCCATGAAGTCACCCGGCAATTTCACGACCACGAGTGACACGATATCCAGAGACAAAAACTTGAGCAAGAGCCTCACACTCGCCCTTTTTTCATATCCCGAAGTGTTCTCCTCATGGTCTGTAGATCAGTCCTGCCATACCTATGACCCAAAACATAAGCCGAGTTTGTGTTTTCAGACAAATGTCCAAAGAGCTCTGGCCTACACACCCTACAGGCTCAGGGCCCTGGAGCCCAACCTGAGGACTGTACTTGCCCTCTCCAAGGGAATTGTATGTGCCCATTCCAATGGCCACAACCCTACTAATAGGATAACCTCCAAAGTCCCTGAGGCCATCCAAATAGTTGTGGCTTCCCAGGACAAACAGGGGGCAATCTGACCCCATCTGAGCACCTACCTGCACTCAGACCCGTAGACTGATGTCCCCAGAGGTAAAAAGGAACGAACAGGCCCCTAGGCACTAATCGGATCCATTGCTTTGGTTTCCAGGAAACTCTCCTCAGAGGCCTGGATTTCAATACCAGCATATGGCTGTTTCTTGACTCACCCATCAGAACAAATCTCATCTACACATGGGAAATATGCACGTTGGAGCTGTGTCAAAGCCTCTGTTTAGGAGAACCCTTCAGGGCCCCAGGGCCACCGCTTCATTCCAAGGTCTCCATAGACACAAAAACATATTAGGACACATCCACAGGAGAGTCCATTTCAACTCAGCCTCCTCGGTTGCCCCCCACATCTAGCAGATCTAACCTGTCTTGTTGCTTGGAGACAATTGGAATGCGAGGTGGGCTACCCAGCCATCCATCCTTAGAACCCTGCTCGGAATCGTTGGCCTGGAGCCAACCAACAGGTCTCAATTGTCCTGCAGAAGAATCTTTGCAGTTTGGAGCTTCTCACAACTCCCATCGTGGGAAAACCCCCATGTCCTCGTGATCCAACCCCCTTCAAGAAAGGGCCATCAGGGCAGAAAGTCCAACCTGAGCGATCGTCTGATCCTTGCCCTGACTTCAGATGCACGAGATCTCTATTGAGGTCTGTAGATTGTGCCTGCCATATCCTCACCCAGAAACCTAGGCCTAGCTTGGGTTCTCAGACTCCGTCCTCAGACTACTGGCCCACAAGCCCTCCAGTTGGGCAATCCAGAACTACAATGCCGCACTCTGCCTGCCCTACAGAAGTAAAACATTGCCCTCAGGGCTACCCCGAAACCCCAAATGAGGATCAACCTGCATGCCAATCGGCTGTACCCCAAACATATAGGCTGACCTGGGCACTATTTCCCCTTCTGACCCAGCCTGAGCCTTGACCTCCTGGTCCCACCCAGACAGCTGGCCGCACACTGAGCACATCGGACCCGCCATGGCCTTAGGTCGTCATCTCTTCCCAACTGCGGTTTTCAGGCTCCAGAACCTAGACCTTATCTCCAACCACTGCCCAGGGTTGAAAATGATGCAGAAATCAGAACTCTTTCCCCATGGCAAGAAACCTTGTGCTTGGCATGTTGTCCAACGTTCAGTGTAGTTGAAACAAGCGTGGCCCATGAGGCCCAGCCCATGCTTGCGGGCCACATTGGTCACAAACACACATTGTGAACCTCAGCCTGAGCCCAGTCCTCAGGTAAGGCCTCTCAGGGCCTATAGGAAGAGACAGCATATTGGGCTTGCCATGCCCCTAGGCCCCAAATTTTAACCATAGTTCGGGGAGTCCCTTCACTCTTCCCCAGGGCTCTGCTTTGGAATTCCTCTTTTGGTGGGACACCAGAGGTAACAAACCTGAAAGGAGTCCTCCCATCCCACAGATGGACGAAAAACAATTGGGATCGGGCCAAATCCACAGAGAGGAAGATTCGTCCATGGCCCATGGGACCTCCCCAACATTCCACGGCCATCGCTGAAACAAAATCCAGAGACAAAAGCCTGAGCAAGCGACTCAGACTCGCTCATTCTTCATATCCTGAAGAGTTCTTCTCATGGTTTGTAGATCGGGCGTGCCATACCTACGTCCCCAAACTTAAGCTGAGTTTGTGTTTTCAGTCTTCTGTCCTCAAAGTCCTGGGCCACACTCCCTCCAGGCTGGGGCCCCTGGAGCCACACATTAGGACTGCCCCCACCCAATCCATGGGAATTCTGCCCATTCCATTGTCAAAAATCGTACAAATTAGGAGAACCCTCCAAAGTCCCTGAGGCCATCCCAATAGTGTAGGTCGCCCGGGACAAAAAAGGGCGGGTAATACCGGCTGAGCATCTACCTCCACTCATCTACCTCCACTCATACCAAGAAGATTGAACCAGACAGGACCCGAGGCCATTATCGGATCCATTGCTTTGGTTTACAGGCATGTCTCTTCAAAAGCCTGGATTTTAATACCAGCAGAGGGGTTTTCCTGAGGCACCCATCAGAACATATCTCGTCTCCACAAGGAAACTTGTGCATGGGAGCTATGCCAAAGCTTAGCAGAATACTTTAGTGTCCCGGTGCCACCTCCCCATTCCAAGGCCCTCATGGACACAAACACACATTAGGACCCATCCTCTGGAAAGTGCATTTCAACTCAGCCAACCCGGTTGCTCCCGCAGAGCCATTAGATCTAAACTGTCTTGTTGCTAGGAGACAATTGGAAGGCGAGGCGGACTTCCCAGGCATCCATCCTCGAATGGTGCTCTGGAGTCATTCCATATGGGATGTCCTGGAGCTGTCCAACAGGTCTCAATTGTCCCGCAGAAGGAATCCTTGAAGGGGGCATCCCACATCTCCCAACGTGGAAAACCTCCATGGCCTCGAGATTCCGCTCCCTTCATGAAGGGGCCGTCATGCACAGAAACTCCAACCTGAGCCAACGTCGGATCCTCGCCCTGACTTCAGATGCATGAGATATTGGTTCAGATCTGCAGGGGGTACCTGCCGTGCCCTCACCCTGAATCCGAAGTCTTGTGTTCTCAGACTTCCGTCCTCACTCTCCTGGCCCCGAAGCCCTCATGTTTGGCAATTCTGGACCGACAATGAAGCACTCTGCCTGCCCTCTAGAAAAAATGTATTGCCTAATGAGCTGACCAGGCAGCTTAAATGAAGAGAAACCTACACGGCACTGGAATGTACCCAAATTATATAGTCAAACCTGGGCACTAATGCACTGTCTGACAAAACCTGAGGCCGGACCTGCTGACCAACACCCAGACAGATGACCGCACGCTGAGCAAAAAAGACCCGCCCTGGCCTTAGGTCATCATCTCTTCCCTACCTCAGTTTTCAGGCTTCAGAACCTAGACCTTATCTCCAATTACTGCCCACGGGTGACTGTGATGCAGATATCAGAACTCTTCCTGACCCATGGCAAGAAACCTTGTGGTTGGCATGTTGTCCAACGTTCAGTGTAGGAGAAAACAGCATTCACCCTGAGGCCCCGCCCATTCTTTAGTGCAAAGAGAGCATAAACACGCATTGTGACCTCAGCGTGAGTCCTGTCCTCTAGTAAGTCCTCTCAGTGGCTGGACCATTAGATGTCATAATGGGCTTGACATGTCCCTAGTCCCCAATTTTTAACCAGATTTCTGGTTGTCCAGTCGCCCCACCCCAGGGCTCTCCTCTGGAATCCCTCATTTGGTGGGACATCTGAGGTTGAAAAACAAAATGAAACAAATCGACAACAACAACAAAAAAACGGACTTCTTCCATCCCCAGAATGACCCCAAACTCTTTGGATGGGACCGAACCCCCAGAGAGTAAGACTCGTCCATTTCCCATGAAGTCACCCGGCAATTTCACGACCATGAGTGACACGATATCCAGAGACAAAAACTTGAGCAAGAGCCTCACACTCGCCCTTTTTTCATATCCCGAAGTGTTCTCCTCATGGTCTGTAGATCAGTCCTGCCATACCTATGACCCAAAACATAAGCCGAGTTTGTGTTTTCAGACAACTGTCCAAAGAGCTCTGGCCTACACACCCTACAGGCTCAGGGCCCTGGAGCCAAACCTGAGGACTGTACTTGCCCTCTCCAAGGGAATTGTATGTGCCCATTCCAATGGCCACAACCCTACTAATAGGATAACCTCCAAAGTCCCTGAGGCCATCCCAATAGTTGTGGATTCCCAGGACAAACAGGGGGCAATCTGAGCCCATCTGAGCAACTACCTGCACGCAGACCCGTAGACTGATGTCCCCAGAGGTAAAAAGGAACGAACAGGACCCTAGGCACTAATCGGATCCATTGCTTTGGTTTCCAGGAAACTCTCCTCAGAGGCCTGGATTTCAATACCAGCATATGGCTGTTTCTTGACTCACCCATCAGAACAAATCTCATCTACACATGGGAAACATGCACGTTGGAGCTGTGTCAAAGCCTCTGTTTAGGAGAACCCTTCAGGGCCCCAGGGCCACCGCTTCATTCCAAGGTCTCCATAGACACAAAAACATATTAGGACACATCCACAGGAGAGTCCATTTCAACTCAGCCTCCTCGGTTGCCCCCCACATCCAGCAGATCTAACCTGTCTTGTTGCTTGGAGACAATTGGAATGCGAGGTGGGCTACCCAGCCATCCATCCTTAGAACCCTGCTCGGAATCGTTGGCCTGGAGCCAACCAACAGGTCTCAATTGTCCGGCAGAAGAATCTTTGCAGTTTGGAGGTTCTCACAACTCCCATCGTGCGAAAACCCCCATGTCCTCGTGATCCAACCCCCTTCAAGAAAGGGCCATCAGGGCAGAAAGTCCAACCTGTGCGATCGTCTGATCCTTGCCCTGACTTCAGATGCACGAGATCTCGATTGAGGTCTGTAGATTGTGCCTGCCATATCCTCACCCGGAAACCTAGGCCTAGCTTGGGTTCTCAGACTCCGTCCTCAGACTACTGGCCCACAAGCCCTCCAGTTGGGCAATCCAGAACTACAATGCCGCACTCTGCCTGCCCTAAAGAAGTAAAACATTGCCCTCAGGGCTACCCCGAAACCCCAAATGAGGATCAACCTGCACGCCAATCGGCTGTACCCCAAACATATAGGCTGACCTGGGCACTATTTCCCCTTCTGACCCAGCCTGAGCCTGGACCTCCTGGTCCCACCCAGACAGCTGGCCGCACACTGAGCACATCGGACCCGCCATGGCCTTAGGTCGTCATCTCTTCCCAACTGCGGTTTTCAGGCTCCAGAACCTAGACCTTATCTCCAACCACTGCCCAGGGTTGAAAATGATGCAGAAATCAGAACTCTTTCCCCATGGCAAGAAACCTTGTGCTTGGCATGTTGTCCAACGTTCAGTGTAGTTGAAACAAGCGTGGCCCATGAGGCCCAGCCCATGCTTGCGGGCCACATTGGTCACAAACACACATTGTGACCCTCAGCCTGAGCCCAGTCCTCAGGTAAGGCCTCTCAGGGCCTATATGAAGAGACAGCATATTGGGCTTGCCATGCCCCTAGGCCCCAAATTTTAACCATAGTTCGGGGTGTCCCTTCACTCTTCCCCAGTGCTCTGCTTTGGAATTCCTCTTCTGGTGGGACACCAGAGGTAACAAACCTGAAAGGAGTCCTCCCATCCCACAGATTGACGAAAAACAATTGGGATCGGGCCAAATCCACAGAGAGGAAGATTCGTCCATGGCCCATGAGACCTCCCCAACATTCCACGGCCATCGCTGAAACAAAATCCAGAGACAAAAGCCTGAGCAAGCGACTCAGACTCGCTCATTCTTCATATCCTGAAGATTTCTTCTCATGGTTTGTAGATCGGGCGTGCCATACCTACGTCCCCAAACTTAAGCTGAGTTTGTGTTTTCAGTCTTCTGTCCTCAAAGTCCTGGGCCACACTCCCTCCAGGCTGGGGCCCCTGGAGCCACACATTAGGACTGCCCCCACCCAATCCATGGGAATTCTGCCCATTCCATTGTCAAAAATTGTACAAATTAGGAGAACCCTCCAATGTCCCTGAGGCCATCCCAATAGTGTAGGTCGCCCGGGAAAAAAAAGGGCGGTTGATACCAGCTGAGCATCTACCTCCACTCATCTACCTCCACTCATACCAAGAATATTGAACCAGACAGGACCCGAGGCCATTATCGGATCCATTGCTTTGGTTTGCAGACATGTCTCCTCAAAAGCCTGGATTCCAATACCAGCAGAGTGGATTTCCTGAGGCACCCATCAGAACAAATCTCGTCTCCACAAGGAAACTTGTGCATGGGAGCTATGCCAAAGCTTAGGAGAATACTTCAGGGTCCCGGTGCCACCTCTTCATTCCAAGGCCCTCATGGACACAAACACACGTTAGGACCCATCCTCTGGAAAGTGCATTTCAACTCAGCCACCTCGGTTGCTCCCGCAGATCCATTAGATCTAAACTGTCTTGTTGCTAGGAGACAATTGGAAGGCGAGGCGGACTTCCCAGGCATCCATCCTCGAACGGTGCTCTGGAGTCATTCCATATGGGATGTCCTGGAGCTGTCCAACAGGTCTCAATTGTCCCGCAGAAGGAATCCTTGAAGGGGGCATCCCACATCTCCCAACGTGGAAAACCTCCATGGCCTCGAGATTCCGCTCCCTTCATGAAGGGGCCGTCATGCACAGAAACTCCAACCTGAGCCAACGTCGGATCCTCACCCTGACTTCAGATGCATGATATATTGGTTCAGATCTGCAGGGGGTACCTGCCGTGCCCTCACCCTGAATCCGAAGTCTAGCTTGTGTTCTCAGACTTCCGTCCTCACTCTCCTGGCCCCGAAGCCCTCATGTTTGGCAATTCCGGACCAACAATGAAGCACTCTGCCTGCCCTCTAGAAAAAATATATTGCCTAATGAGCTGACCAGGCAGCTTAAATGAAGATAAACCTACACGGCACTCGAATGTACCCAAATTATATAGTCTAACCGGGGCACTAATGCACTGTCTGACACAACCTGAGCCCGGACCTGCTGACCAACACCCAGACAGCTGACCGCACCCTGAGCACATCAGACCCGTCATGGCCTTAGGTCATCATCTTTTCCCTACCTCAGTTTTCAGGCTTCAGAACCTAGACCTTATCTCCAATCACTGCCCACGGGTGACTGTGATGCAGAAATCAGAACTATTCCTGACCCATGGCAAGAAACCTTGTGGTTGGCATGTTGTCCAACGTTCAGTGTAGGAGAAAACAAAATTCACCCTGAGGCCCCGCCCATTCTTGCGTGCGACGAGGGCATACATACGCATTGTGACCCTCAGCATGAGTCCTGTCCTCTAGTAAGTCCTCTCAGTGGCTGGATCATTAGATGTCATAATGGGCTTGACATGTCCCTAGTCCCCAATTTTTAACCAGATTTCTGGTTGTCCAGTCGCCCCACCCCAGGGCTCTACTCTGGAATCCCTCATTTGGTGGGACATCTGAGGTTGAAAAACAAAATGAAACAAATCGACAACAACAAAAAAACGGACTTCTTCCATACCCAGAATGACCGCAAACTCTTTCGACGGGACCGAACCCCCAGAGAGTAAGACTCGTCCATTTCCCATGAAGTCACTCGGCAATTTCACGACCATGAGTGACACGATATCCAGAGACAAAAACTTGAGCAAGAGCCTCACACTCGCCCTTTTTTCATTCGAGGTTAAAAAAGAAAACAACAACAACAAAAACAAACAAACAAACAAAAAAAAAAAACGACTTCTTCCAGCCCACAGAATGACCCCAAACTCTTTGGATGGGGCCTAACCACCAGTGAGTAAGACTCGTCCATTTCCGATGAAGTCACCCAAAAATTCCACGACCATGAGTGACACGATATCCAGAGACAAAAACTTGAGCAGGAGCCTCACACTCGCCCTTTTTTCATATCCCGAAGTGTTCTCCTCATGGTCTGTAGATCAGTCCTGCCATACCTATGACCCAAAACATAAGCCGAGTTTGTGTTTTCAGACAACTGTCCAAAGAGCTCTGGCCTACACACCCTACAGGCTCAGGGCCCTGGAGCCAAACCTGAGGACTGTACTTGCCCTCTCCAAGGGAATTGTATGTGCCCATTCCAATGGCCACAACCCTACTAATAGGATAACCTCCAAAGTCCCTGAGGCCATCCCAATAGTTGTGGATTCCCAGGACAAACAGGGGGCAATCTGAGCCCATCTGAGCAACTACCTGCACGCAGACCCGTAGACTGATGTCCCCAGAGGTAAAAAGGAACGAACAGGACCCTAGGCACTAATCGGATCCATTGCTTTGGTTTCCAGGAAACTCTCCTCAGAGGCCTGGATTTCAATACCAGCATATGGCTGTTTCTTGACTCACCCATCAGAACAAATCTCATCTACACATGGGAAACATGCACGTTGGAGCTGTGTCAAAGCCTCTGTTTAGGAGAACCCTTCAGGGCCCCAGGGCCACCGCTTCATTCCAAGGTCTCCATAGACACAAAAACATATTAGGACACATCCACAGGAGAGTCCATTTCAACTCAGCCTCCTCGGTTGCCCCCCACATCCAGCAGATCTAACCTGTCTTGTTGCTTGGAGACCAGTGGAATGCGAGGTGGGCTACCCAGCCATCCATCCTTAGAACCCTGCTCAGAATCGTTGGCCTGGAGCCAACCAAAAGGTCTCAATTGTCCTGCCGAAGAATCTTTGCAGTTTGGAGCTTCTCACAACTCCCATCGTGCGAAAACCCCCATGTCCTCGTGATCCAACCCCCTTCAAGAAAGGGCCATCAGGGCAGAAAGTCCAACCTGTGCGATCGTCTGATCCTTGCCCTGACTTCAGATGCACGAGATCTCTATTGAGGTCTGTAGATTGTGCCTGCCATATCCTCACCCGGAAACCTAGGCCTAGCTTGGGTTCTCAGACTCCGTCCTCAGACTACTGGCCCACAAGCCCTCCAGTTGGGCAATCCAGAACTACAATGCCGCACTCTGCCTGCCCTAAAGAAGTAAAACATTGCCCTCAGGGCTACCCCGAAACCCCAAATGAGGATCAACCTGCACGCCAATCGGCTGTACCCCAAACATATAGGCTGACCTGGGCACTATTTCCCCTTCTGACCCAGCCTGAGCCTGGACCTCCTGGTCCCACCCAGACAGCTGGCCGCACACTGAGCACATCGGACCCGCCATGGCCTTAGGTCGTCATCTCTTCCCAACTGCGGTTTTCAGGCTCCAGAACCTAGACCTTATCTCCAACCACTGCCCAGGGTTGAAAATGATGCAGAAATCAGAACTCTTTCCCCATGGCAAGAAACCTTGTGCTTGGCATGTTGTCCAACGTTCAGTGTAGTTGAAACAAGCGTGGCCCATGAGGCCCAGCCCATGCTTGCGGGCCACATTGGTCACAAACACACATTGTGACCCTCAGCCTGAGCCCAGTCCTCAGGTAAGGCCTCTCAGGGCCTATATGAAGAGACAGCATATTGGGCTTGCCATGCCCCTAGGCCCCAAATTTTAACCATAGTTCGGGGTGTCCCTTCACTCTTCCCCAGGGCTCTGCTTTGGAATTCCTCTTCTGGTGGGACACCAGAGGTAACAAACCTGAAAGGAGTCCTCCCATCCCACAGATTGACGAAAAACAATTGGGATCGGGCCAAGTCCACAGAGAGGAAGATTCGTCCATGGCCCATGAGACCTCCCCAACATTCCACGGCCATCGCTGAAACAAAATCCAGAGACAAAAGCCTGAGCAAGCGACTCAGACTCGCTCATTCTTCATATCCTGAAGATTTCTTCTCATGGTTTGTAGATCGGGCGTGCCATACCTACGTCCCCAAACTTAAGCTGAGTTTGTGTTTTCAGTCTTCTGTCCTCAAAGTCCTGGGCCACACTCCCTCCAGGCTGGGGCCCCTGGAGCCACACATTAGGACTGCCCCCACCCAATCCATGGGAATTCTGCCCATTCCATTGTCAAAAATTGTACAAATTAGGAGAACCCTCCAATGTCCCTGAGGCCATCCCAATAGTGTAGGTCGCCCGGGAAAAAAAAGGGCGGTTGATACCAGCTGAGCATCTACCTCCACTCATCTACCTCCACTCATACCAAGAAGATTGAACCAGACAGGACCCGAGGCCATTATCGGATCCATTGCTTTGGTTTGCAGACATGTCTCCTCAAAAGCCTGGATTCCAATACCAGCAGAGTGGATTTCCTGAGGCACCCATCAGAACAAATCTCGTCTCCACAAGGAAACTTGTGCATGGGAGCTATGCCAAAGCTTAGGAGAATACTTCAGGGTCCCGGTGCCACCTTCATTCCAAGGCCCTCATGGACACAAACACACGTTAGGACCCATCCTCTGGAAAGTGCATTTCAACTCAGCCACCTCGGTTGCTCCCGCAGATCCATTAGATCTAAACTGTCTTGTTGCTAGGAGACAATTGGAAGGCGAGGCGGACTTCCCAGGCATCCATCCTCGAACGGTGCTCTGGAGTCATTCCATATGGGATGTCCTGGAGCTGTCCAACAGGTCTCAATTGTCCCGCAGAAGGAATCCTTGAAGGGGGCATCCCACATCTCCCAACGTGGAAAACCTCCATGGCCTCGAGATTCCGCTCCCTTCATGAAGGGGCCGTCATGCACAGAAACTCCAACCTGAGCCAACGTCGGATCCTCACCCTGACTTCAGATGCATGATATATTGGTTCAGATCTGCAGGGGGTACCTGCCGTGCCCTCACCCTGAATCCGAAGTCTAGCTTGTGTTCTCAGACTTCCGTCCTCACTCTCCTGGCCCCGAAGCCCTCATGTTTGGCAATTCCGGACCAACAATGAAGCACTCTGCCTGCCCTCTAGAAAAAATATATTGCCTAATGAGCTGACCAGGCAGCTTAAATGAAGATAAACCTACACGGCACTCGAATGTACCCAAATTATATAGTCTAACCGGGGCACTAATGCACTGTCTGACACAACCTGAGCCCGGACCTGCTGACCAACACCCAGACAGCTGACCGCACCCTGAGCACATCAGACCCGTCATGGCCTTAGGTCATCATCTTTTCCCTACCTCAGTTTTCAGGCTTCAGAACCTAGACCTTATCTCCAATCACTGCCCACGGGTGACTGTGATGCAGAAATCAGAACTATTCCTGACCCATGGCAAGAAACCTTGTGGTTGGCATGTTGTCCAACGTTCAGTGTAGGAGAAAACAAAATTCACCCTGAGGCCCCGCCCATTCTTGCGTGCGACGAGGGCATACATACGCATTGTGACCCTCAGCATGAGTCCTGTCCTCTAGTAAGTCCTCTCAGTGGCTGGATCATTAGATGTCATAATGGGCTTGACATGTCCCTAGTCCCCAATTTTTAACCAGATTTCTGGTTGTCCAGTCGCCCCACCCCAGGGCTCTACTCTGGAATCCCTCATTTGGTGGGACATCTGAGGTTGAAAAACAAAATGAAACAAATCGACAACAACAAAAAAACGGACTTCTTCCATACCCAGAATGACCGCAAACTCTTTCGACGGGACCGAACCCCCAGAGAGTAAGACTCGTCCATTTCCCATGAAGTCACTCGGCAATTTCACGACCATGAGTGACACGATATCCAGAGACAAAAACTTGAGCAAGAGCCTCACACTCGCCCTTTTTTCATTCGAGGTTAAAAAAGAAAACAACAACAACAAAAACAAACAAACAAACAAAAAAAAAAAACGACTTCTTCCAGCCCACAGAATGACCCCAAACTCTTTGGATGGGGCCTAACCACCAGTGAGTAAGACTCGTCCATTTCCGATGAAGTCACCCAAAAATTCCACGACCATGAGTGACACGATATCCAGAGACAAAAACTTGAGCAGGAGCCTCACACTCGCCCTTCTTTCAAATCCCGAAGAGTTCTCCTCATGGTCTGTAGGTCAGTCCTGCCATACCTAAGACCCGAAACATAAGCCGAGTTTGTGTTTTCAGACAACTGTCCAAACAGCCCTGGCCTACACAACCTACAGGCTCAGGCCCCTGGAGCCAAACCTGAGGACTGTACTTGCCCTCTCCAAGGGAATTGTGTGTGTCCATTCCAATGGCCACAACCCTTCTAATAGGATAAACCTCCAAATTCCCTGATCCATCTCAATAGTGGTGGCTTCCCAGGAAAAACAGGGGCAATCTGAGCCAAACTGAGCACCTACCTGCACTCAGACCCATAGACAGATGTCCCCAGAGGTAAAAAGGAAAGAACAGGCCCCTAGGCACAAATCAGATCCATTGCTTTGGTTTCCAGGCATCTCTCCTCAGAGGCCTGCATTTCATACCAGCATATGGCTGTTTCTTGACTCACCCATCAGAACAAATCTCATCTACACATGGGAAACTTGCACTTTGGAGTTGTGACAAAGCCTCTGTTTAGGAGAACCCTTCAGGGCCCCAGGGCCACCGCTTCATTCCAAGGTCTCCATAGACAGAAAAGCACATTAGGACCCATCCACAGGAGAGTCCATTTCAAATAAGCGTCCTCGGTTGCCCCCCACATCCAGCAGATCTAACCGATCTTGTTGCTTGGAGACCATTGGAATGCGAGGTGGGCTATCCAGCCATCCATCCTTAGAACCCTGCTCAGAATCGTTGGCCTGGAGCCAAACAACAGGTCTCAATTGTCCTGCAGAAGAATCTTTGCAGTTTGGAGATTCTCACAACTCCCATCGTGGGAAAACGCCCATGTCCTCGTGATCCAACCCCCTTCAAGAAAGGGCCATCAGGGACAGAAACTCCAACCTGAGCGATCGTCTGATCCTCGCCCGAACTTTAGATGCACGAGATCTCGATTCAGGTATGTAGATTTTGCCTGCCATGGCCTCACCCAGAAACCTAAGCCTAGCTTGTGTTCTCAGACTTTGGTCGTCAGACTACTGGCCCACAAGCCCTCTAGTTTGGAAATCCTGAACTACAATGCAGCACTTTGCCTGCCCTCCAGAAGAAAAACATTTTCCTCTGGGGCTACCCAGTAACCCCAAATGAGGATCAACCTGCACCGACCTTGGCTGTACCCCAAATACATAGGCTGACCAGGGCACTAATGCCCTTTCTGACACAGGCTGAGCCTGGACCCCCGGGCCCCTCCCAGACAGCTGGCCGCACACTGAGCACATCGAGCCGCTGTGGCCTTAGGTCGTCATTCCTTCCCAACCTCGGTTTTCTGGTTTTAGGACCTAGACCTTATCTCCAATCACTGCCCAGGGTTGATGGTGATGCAGAAATCAGAACTCCTTCCCCATGGCAAAAAACATTGTGGTTGGTATGTTGTCCAACGTTCAGTGTAGTTGAAACCAGTGTGGCCCATGATGCCCCGCCCATGCTCGCGGGCCACAAGGTCAGAAACGCACATTGTGACCCTCAGGCTGAGCCCAGTCCTCAAGTAAGGCCACTCAGTGGCTGGATGAAGAGATAACATATTGGGCTTGCCATGACCCTAGGCCCCAATTTTTAACCATAGTTCGGGTTGTCGCTTCAGTCTTCCCCACGGCTTTGCTTTGGAATTCCAATTTATGTGGGACACCTGAGGTAACAAAACTGAAATGAGTCCACCCATCCCACATATTGACGTAAAGCAATTGGGAATCGGGCCAAATCCTCAGAGAAGAAGATTCGTCCATGGCCCATGAGGCCTCCCCGACATTCCACGGCCATCGCTGATACAAAATCCAGAGACAAAAGCCTGAGCAAGCGCCTCAGACTCCCACTTTCTTCATATCCTGAAGAGTTCTTCTCATGGTTTGTATATTGGGCCTGCCATACCTACGTCCCCAAACCTAAGCTGAGTTTGTGTTTTCAGACTTCTGTCCTCAAAGTCTTGGGCCACACTCCCTCCAGGCTGGGTCCCTGGAGCCACACATTAGGACTGTGCCTACCAATCCATGGGAATTCTGCCCATTCCATGGTCCAAAATCGTACAAATTAGGAGAAACCCCCAAAGTCCCTGAGGCCATCCCAATAGTGTAGGTCTCCCAGAACAAACCAGGGTTGTATGACTCCAGCTGATAATCGACCTCCACTCATACCATAGATGGATGTCCCCAGAGAAGAAATTGAACCAGACAGGACCCTAGGCTATAATAGGATCGATTGCTTTGGGTTACAGGCATGTGTCCTCAAAAGCCTGATTCCAATACGAGCATAGGGGTTTTCCTGAGGCACCCATCAGAACTCATCTCGTCTCCCAAGGAAACCTGTGCATGGGAGCCATGTCCAAAGCTTAGGAGAGTACTTTAGGTTCCCGGTGCCACCGCCCAATTCCAAGGCCCTCATGGACACAAAAACACATTAGGACCCATCCTCAGGAAAGTCCATTTCAACTCAGCCACCCCGGTTGCTCCGGCAGAGCCATCAGATCTAAACTGTCTTGTTGCTAGGAGAGAATTGGAATGCGAGGCGGGCTCCCTGCATCCATCCGCGAACGGTGCTCTGGAGTCATTCCATATGGGATGTCCTGGAGCTGTCCAACAGGTCTCAATTGTCCCGCAGAAGGAATCCTTGAAGGGGGCATCCCACAACTCCCAACGTGGGAAAACCTCAATGGCGCCAAGATTCCTCTCCCTTCATGAAGCGGACGTCATGCACAGAAACTCCAACCTGAGCCAACGTCTGATCCTCGCCCTGACTTCAGATGCATGAGATATTGGTTCAGATCTGCAGGGGGTACCTGCCGTGCCCTCACCCTGAAACCAAGTCTAGCTTGTCTTCTCAGACTTCCGTCCTCACACTCCTGGCCACGATGCCCTCAGGTTTGGCAATTCCGGACCCACAATGCAGCACTCTGCCTGCCCTCTAGAAAAAAAATTGTTGCCTCATGAGCTGCCCAGGCAGCTTAAATGAGGATAAACCTACACAACACTCGACGTTACTCAATTAGATAGTCTAACCTGGGCACTAATGCACTGTCGAACACAACCTGAGCCCGGACCTCCTGACCAATACCCAGAAAGCTGACCGCACACTGAGCACATAAAAACCGCCATGGCCTTAGGTCATCATCTCTTCCCTACCTCCGTTTTCAGGCTTCAGAACCGAGACCTTATCTCCAATCACTGCACAGCGGTGTGTCTGATGCAGAAATCAGAACTCCTCCTTACCCATGGCAAGAAACCTTGTGGTTGGCACGTTGTCCACGTTCAGTGTAGGAGAAACCAGCATTCACCCTGAGGCCCCGCCCATTCTTGAGTGCGACGAGGGCATACATAGGCATTGTGACCCTCAGCATGAGTCCTGTCCTCTAGTAAGTCCTCTCAGTGGCTGGACCATTAGATGTCATAATGGGCTTGACATGTCCCTAGGCCCCAATTTTTAACCAGATTTCTGATTGTCTAGTCGCCCCTCCCCAGGCCTTTACTCTGGAATCCCTCATTTGGTGGGACCCCTGAGGTTAAAAAAGAAAACAACAACAACAACAACAACAACAACAAAACGGACTTCTTGCAGCCCACAGAATGACCCCAAACTCTTTGGACGGGGCCAAACCACCAGAGAGTACGACTCGTGGATTTCCCATGAAGTCACCCAGAAATTCCACGACCATGAGTGACACGATATCCAGAGACAAAAACTTGAGCAGGAGCCTCACACTCGCCCTTTTTTCAAATCCCGAAGAGTTCTCCTCATGATCTGTAGGTCCGTCCTGCAATACCTAATACCGAAACATAAGCCGAGTTTGTGTTTTCAGACAACTGTCCAAACAGCCCTGGCCTACACAACCTACAGGCTCAGGCCTCTGGAGCCAAACCTGAGGACTGTACTTGCCCTCTCCAAGGGAATTGTGTGTGCCCATTCCAATGGCCACAACCCTTCTAATAGGATAAACCTCCAAAGTCCCTGATCCATCTCAATAGTGGTGGCTTCCCAGGAAAAACAGGGGCAATCTGAGCCCAACTGAGCACCTACCTGCACTCAGACCCATAGACAGATGTCCCCAGAGGTAAAAAGGAAAGAACAGGCCCCTAGGCACTAATCAGATCCATTGATTTGGTTTCCAGGAATCTCTCCTCAGACGCCTGGATATCAAAACAGCATATAGCTGTTTCTTGACTCACCCAACAGAAAACATCTCATCTACACATGGGAAACTTGCACGTTGGAGCTGTGTCAAAGCCTCTGTTTAAAAGAACCCTTTAGGTCCCCAGTGCCAGCGCTTCATTCCAAGGTCTCCATAGACAAAAAAGCACATTAGGACACGTCCCCAGGGGTATCCATTTCAACTCAGCGTCCTCGGTTGCTACCCACAGATCCAGGAGATCTAACCTGTCTTGTTTCTAGGAGAAAATTGGAATGCGAGGATGGCTACCCAGCCATCCATCCTTAGAACCCTGCTCAGAATCATTGGCCTGGAGCCAAACAACAGGTCTCAATTGTCCTGCAGAAGACTCTCTGCAGTTTGGAGCTTCTCACAACTCCCATCGTGGGAAAACCCCCATAGCCTCGTGATGCACCCCATACATGAAGGGGCCATCAGGGACAGAAACTCCAATCTGAGCGATCGTCTGATCCTCGCCCTGACTTCAGATGCACGAGATCTCGATTCAGGTCTGTACATTCTGCCTGCCATGGCCTCACCCAGTAACCTAAGCCTAGCTTGTGTTCTCAGACTTTGGTCGTCAGACTACTGCCCCACAAGCCCTCCAGTTTGGCAAGCCAGAACTACAATGCAGCACCCTGCCCGCCCTCCAGAATAAAATCATTGCCCTCTGGGGCTACCCAGTAACCCCAAATGAGGATCAACCTGAACCGACCTTGGCTGTACCCCAAATACATAGGCTGACCAGGGCACTAATGCCCTTTCTGACACAGGCTGAGCCTGGACCCCTCTGGCCCCTCCCAGACAGCTGGCCGCACACTGAGCACATCGAGCCGCTGTGGCCTTAGGTCGTCATCCCTTCCCAACCACGGTTTTCAGGTTTCAGGACCTAGACCTTATCTCCAATCACTGCCCAGGGTTGATGGTGATGCAGAAATCAGAACTCCTTCCCCATGGCAAGAAACCTTGTGGTTGGCATGTTGTCCAACGTTCATTGTAGTTGAAACCAGTGTGGCCCATGATGCCCTCCCCATGCTCGCCGGCCACTTTGGTCACAGATGCACATTGTAACCCTCAGGCTGAGCCCAGTCATCAAGTAAGGCCAGTCAGTGGCTGGATGAAGAGATAACATATTGGGCTTGCCATGCCCCTAGGCCCCAATTTTTAACCATAGTTCGGGTTGTCCCTTCAGTCTTCCCCACGGCTTTGCTTTGGAATTCCAATTTAGGTGGGACACCTGAGGTAACAAAACTGAAATGAGTACACCCATCCCACAGATTGACGACAAGCAATTGAGAATTGGGCCAAATCCTCAGAGAGGAAGATTCGTCCATGGCCCATGAGGCCTCCCCGACATTGCACGGCCATCGCTGATACAAAATCCAGAGACAAAAGCCTGAGCAAGCGCCTCAGACTCGCACTTTCTTCATATCCTGAAGAGTTCTTCTCATGGTTTGTAGATCAGGCCTGCCATACCTACGTCCCCAAACCTAAGCTGAGTTTGTGTTTTCAGACTTCTGTCCTCAAAGTCTTGGGCCACACTCCCTCCAGGCTGGGTTTCTGGAGCCACACATTAGGACTGTGCCTACCAATCCATGGGAATTCTGCCCATTCCATGGTCCAAAATCATACAAATTAGGAGAAACCTCCAAAGTCCCTGAGGCCATCCCAATAGTGTAGGTCACCCGGAACAAACAAGGGATGTCTGACAACAGCTGATAATCGACCTCCACTCATACCATAGATGGATGTCCCCAGAGAAGAAGATTGAAACAGACAGGACCCTAGGCCATAATAGGATCCAGTGCTTTGGGTTACAAGCATGTGTCCTCAAAAGCCTGATTCCAATACGAGCATAGGTGTTTTCCTGAGGCTCCCATCAGAACTCATCTCGTCTCCAAAAGGAAACCTGTGCATGGGAGCCATGTCCACAGCTTAGGAGAGTACTTCAGTGTCCCGGTGCCACCGCCCCAATCCAAGGCCCTCATGGATACAAAAACACATTAGGACACATCCTCAGGAAAGTCCATTACAACTCAGCCACCCCTGTTGCTCAAGCAGAGCCATCAGATCTAAACTGTCTTGCTATTAGGTGACAATTGCAATGCGAGGCGGGCTTCCCAGGCATCCATCCGCGAACGGTGCTCTGGAGTCATTCCATATCGGATGTCCTGGAGCTGTCCAACAGGTCTCAATTGTCCCGCAGAAGGAATCCTTGAAGGGGGCATCCCACAACTCCCAACGTGGGAAAACCTCAATGGCCTCGAGATTCCGCTCCCTTCATGAAGCGGCCGTCATGCACAGAAACTCCAACCAGAGCCAACGGCTGATCCTCGCCCTGACTTCAGATGCATGAGATATTGGTTCAGATCGGCAGGGCGTACCTGCCGTGCCCTGGCCCTGAAACCCAAGTCTAGCTTGTCTTCTCAGAGTTCCGTCCTCAGACTCCTGGCCCCGAAGCCCTCTATTGTGGCAAATCCGGACCTACAATGCAGCACCCTGCCTGCCCTCTAGAAAAAAAATGATTGCCTCATGAGCTGCCCAGGCACCTTAAATGAGGAAAAACCTACACAGCACTCGACTTTACCCAAATTATGTAGTCTAACCTGGGCACTAATGCACTGTCGAACACAACCTGAGCCCGGACCTCCTGACAAACACCCAGAAAGCTGACTGCACATTGAGCACATAAAACCCGCCATGGCCTTAGGTCTTCATCTCTTTCCTACCTCAGTTTTCAGGCTTCAGAACCGAGACCTTATCTCCAATCACTGCCCAGGGGTGAGTGTGATGCAGAAATCAGAACTCCTCCTTACCCATGGCAAGAACCCTTGTGGTTGGCACGTTGTCCAACGTTCAGTGTAGGAGAAACCAGCATTCACACTGAGGCCCCGCTCATTCTTGAGTGCGACGAGGGCATACACATGCATTGTGACCCTCAGCATGATTCCTGTCCTCTAGTAAGTCCTCTCAGTGTCTGGACCATTAGATGTCATAATGGGCTTGACATGTCCCTAGGCCCCAATGTTTAACCAGATTTCTGATTGTCCAGTCGCCCCTCCCCAGGGCTCTACTCTGGAATCCCTCATTTGGTGGGACACCTGAGGTTAAAAACAACAACAACAAAAAAAAAAAAAAAAACGGACTTCTTGCAGCCCACAGAATGACCCCAAACTCTTTGGACGGGCCAAACCACCAGAGAGTAAGACTCCTCCATTTCCCATGAAGTCACCCGGCAATTTCACGACCATGAGTGACACGATATCCAGAGACAAAAACTTGAGCAGGAGCCTCACACTCGCCCTTTTTTCAAATCCCGAAGAGTTCTCCTCATGGTCTGTAGGTCAGTCCTGCCATACCTATGACCCGAAACATAAGCCGAGTTTGTGTTTTCAGACAACTGTCCAAACAGCCCTGGCCTACACAACCTACAGGCTCAGGCCCCTGGAGCCAAACCTGAGGACTGTACTTGCCCTCTCCAAGGGAATTGTGTGTGCCCATTCCAATGGCCACAACCCTTCTAATAGGATAAACCTCCAAAGTCCCTGATCCATCTCAATAGTGGTGGCTTCCCAGGAAAAACAGGGGCAATCTGAGCCCAACTGAGCACCTACCTGCACTCACACCCATAGACAGATTTCCCCAGAGGTAAAAAGGAAAGAACAGGCCCCTAGGCACTAATCAGATCCATTGCTTTGTTTTCAAGGCATCTCTCCTCAGAGGACTGGATTTCAAAAGCAGCTCTAGCTGTTTCTTGACTCACCGATCAGAAAACATCTTATCTACACATGGGAAACTTGCACGTTGGAGCTGTGTCAAAGCCTCTGTTTAGGAGAACCCTTTAGGGCGCCAGGGCCACCGCTTCATTCCAAGGTCTCCATAGACACAAAAGCACATTAAAACCCATCCCCAGGGTTGTCCATTTCAACTCAGCGTCCTCGGTTGCTCCCCACAGATCCAGGAGATCTAACCTGTCTTGTTGCTAGGAGACAATTGGAATGCGAGGTGGGATACCCAGCCATCCATCCTTAGAACACTGCTCAGAATAATTGGCTTGGAGCCAAACAACAGGTCTCAATTGTCCTGCAGAAGACTCTCTGCAGTTTGCAGCTTCTCACAACTCCCATCGTGGGAAAACCCCCATGGCCTCGCGATGCCACCCCATTCATGAAGGGGCCATCAGGGACAGAAACTCCAACCTGAGCGATCGTCTGATCCTCGCCCTGACTTCAGATTCACGAGATCTCGATTCAGGTCTGTAGATTGTGCCTGCCATGGCCTCACCCAGAAACCTAAGCCTAGCTTGTGTTCTCAGACTTTTGTCGTCAGACTACTGGCCCACAAGCCCTCCAGTTTGGCAATCCAGAACTACAACGCAGCACTCTGACTGCCCTCCAGAAGAAAAACATTGTCCTCTGGGGCTACCCAGTAACCCCAAATGAGGATCAACCTGCACCGACCATGGCTGTAACCCAAATACATAGGCTGACCAGGACACTGATGCCCTTTCTGACACAGCCTGAGCCTGGACCTCTTGGCAACTCCCAGACAGCTGGCCGCACCCTGAGCACATCGAGGCGCCGTGGCCTTAGGTCGTCATATATTCCCAACCTCGGTTTTCAGGTTTCAGAACCGAGACCTTATCTCCAATCACTGCGCAGGGTTGAAGGTGATGTAGAAATCAGAACTCCTTCGCCATGGCAAGAAACCTTGTGGTTGGCATGTTGTCCAACGTTCAGTGTAGTTGAAACCAGTGTGGCCCATGAGGCCCCGCCCATGCTCGCAGGCCACATCGGTCACAAACACACATTGTGACCCTCAGGCTGAGCCCAGTCCTCAAGTAAGGCCACTCAGGGGCTGGATGAAGAGATAGCATATTGGGCTTGCCATGCCCCTAGGCCCCAATTTTTAACCATAGTTCGGGTTCTCCCTTCAGTCTTCCCCACGGCTTTGCTTTGGAATTCCTCTTTTGGTTGGACACCTGAGGTAACAAACCTGAAAGGAGTCCTCCCATCCCACAGATTGACGAAAAGCAATTGGGAATCGGGCCAAATCCTCAGAAAGGAGGATTCGTCCATGGCCCATGAGGCCTCCCCGACATTCCATGGCCATCACTGATACAAAATCCAGAGACAAAAGCCTGAGCAAGCGCCTCAGACTCGCACTTATTTCATATCCTGAAGAGTTCTTCTCATGGTTTGTAGATCCGGCCTGCCATACCTACGTCCCCAAACATAAGCTGAGTTTGTGTTTTCAAATTCTGTCCTCAAAGTCTTGGGCCACACACCCTCCAGGCTGGGCCCCTGGAGCCACACATTAGGACTGTGCCTACCAATCCATGGGAATTCTGCCCATTCCATGGTCCAAAATCATACAAATTAGGAGAAACCTCCAAAGTCCCTGAGGCCATCCCAATAGTGTAGGTCACCCGGAACAAACAAGGGCTGTCTGACACCAGCTGATAATCGACCTCCACTCATACCATAGATGGATGTCCCCAGAGAAGAAGATTGAACCAGACAGGACCCTAGGCCATAATAGGATCCATTGCTTTGGGTTACAGGCATGTGTCCTCAAAAGCCTGATTCCAATACGAGCATAGGGGTTTTCCTGAGGCACCCATCAGAACTCATCTCGTCTCCACAAGGAAACCTGTGCATGGGAGCCATGTCCAAAGCTTAGGAGAGTACTTCAGGGTCCCGGTGCCACCGCCCCATTCCAAGGACCTCATGGACACAAAAACACATTAGGACCCATCCTCAGGAAAGTCCATTTCAACTCAGCCACCCCGGTTGCTCCGGCAGAGCCATCAGATCTAAACTGTCTTGTTGCTAGGAGACAATTGGAATGCGAGGCGGGCTTCCCAGGCATCAATCCGCGAACGTTGCTCTGGAGTCATTCCATATGGGATGTCCTGGAGCTTTCCAACAGGTCAATTGTCCCGTAGAAGGAATCCTTGAAGGGGGCATCCCACAACTCCCAACGTGGGAAAACCTCAATGGCCCCGAGATTCCGCTCCCATCATGAAGCTGCCGTCATGCACAGAAACTCCAACCTGAGCCAACGGCTGATCCTCGCCCTGACTTCAGATGCATGAGATATTGGTTCAGATCTGCAGGGGGTACCTGCCGTGCCCTGGCCCTGAAACCCAAGTCTAGCTTGTCTTCTCAGACTTTCATCCTCACACTCCTGGACCCAAATCCCTCAAGTTTGGCAATTTCGGACCCACAATGCAGCACTCTGCCTGCCTCTAGAAAAAAAATTATTACCTCATGAGCTGCCCAGTCACCTTCAATGAGGATAAACCTACACAGCACTCGACGTTACCCAAATTACATAGTCTATCCTGGGCACTAATCCACTGTCGAACACAACCTGAGCCCGAACCTCCTGACAAACACCCAGAAAGCTGACCGCACACTGAGCACATAAAACCCACCATGGCCTTAGGTCATCATCTCGTCCCTACCTCCGTTTTCAGGCTTCAGAACCGAGACCTTATCACCAATCACTGCCGAGGGGTGAGTGTGATGCAGAAATCAGAACACCTCCTTACCCATGGCAAGAACCCATGTGGTTGGCACGTTGTCCAATGTTCAGTGTAGGAGAAACCAGCATTCACACTGAGGCCCCGCCCATTCTTGAGTGCGACGAGGGCATACACACGCATTGTGACCCTCAGCATGAGTCCTGTCCTCTAGTAAGTCCTCTCAGTGGCTGGACCATTAGATGTCATAATGGGCTTGACATGTCCCTAGGCCCTAATTTTTAACCAGATTTCTGATTGTCCAGTCGCCCCACCCCAGGGCTCTACTCTGGAATCCCACATATGTTGGGACACCTGAGGTTAAAAAAGAAAACAACAAAAACAACAACAACAAAAAAAACCGGACTTCTTCCAGCCCACAGAATGACCCCAAACTCTTTGGACGGGGCCAAACCACCAGAGAGTAAGACTCCTCCATTTCCCATGAAGTCACCCGGCAATTTCACGACCATGAGTGACACGATATCCAGAGACAAAAACTTGAGCAGGAGCCTCACACTCGCCCTTCTTTCAAATCACGAAGAGTTCTCCTCATGGTCTGTAGGTCAGTCCTGCCATACCTATGACCCGAAACATAAGCCGAGTTTGTGTTTTCAGACAACTGTCCAAACAGCCCTGGCCTACACAACCTACAGGCTCAGGGCCCTGGAGCCAAACCTGAGGACTGTACTTGCCCTCTCCAAGGGAATTGTGTGTGCCCATTCCAATGGCCACAACCCTTCTAATAGGATAAACCTCCAAAGTCCCTGATCCATCTCAATAGTGGTGGCTTCCCAGGAAAAACAGGGGAAATCTGAGCCCAACTGAGCAACTACCTGCAGTAAGACCCATAGACAGATGTCTCCAGAGGTAAAAGGAAAGAACAGGCCCCTAGACACTAATCAGATCCATTGCTTTGGTTTCCAGTCATCTCTCCTCAGAGGCCTGGATTTCAAAAGCAGCATCCAGCTGTTTCTTGACTCACACATGAGAAAACATCTCATCTACACATGGGAAACTTGCACGTTGGCGTTGTGACAAAGCCTCTGATTAGGAGAACGTTTTAGGGCCCCAGTGCCACCGCTTCATTCGAAGGTCTCCATAGACACAAAAGCACATTAGGACCCATCCCCAGGGGTGGCCATTTCAACTCAGCGTCCTCGGTTGCTCCCCACAAATCCAGCAGATCTAGGGCCCCAGTGCCACCGCTTCATTCCAAGGTCTCCATAGACACAAAATCACATAAGGACCCATCCCCAGGGGTGTCCATTTCAACTCAGCGTCCTCGGTTGCTCCCCACAGATCCAGGAGATCTAACCTGTCTTGTTGCTAGGAGACAATTGGAATGCGAGGTGGGCTACCCAGCCATCCATCCTTAGAACCCAGCTCAGAATCATTGGCCTGGACCCAAGCAACAGGTCTCAATTGTCCTGCAGAAGACTCTCTGCAGTTTGGAGCTTCTCACAACTCCCATCGTGGGAAAACCCCCATGTCCTCGTGATGCCCGCCCATTCATGAAGGGGCCTTCAGGGACAGAAACTCCAACCTGAGCGATCGTCAGATCCTCGCCCTGACTTCAGATGCACGAGATCTCGATTCAGGTCTGTAGATTGTGCCTGCCATGGCCTCACCCAGAAACCTAAGCCTAGCTTGTGTTCTCAGACTTTGGTCGTCAGACTACTGGCCCACAAGCCCTCCAGTTTGGCAATACAGATCTACAATGCAGCACCCTGCCCGCCCACCAGAATAAAAACATTGTCCTCTGGGGCTACCCAGTAACCCCAAATGAGGATCAACCTGCACCGAACTTGGCTGTACCACAAATACTTAGGCTGAACAGGGCACTAATGCCCTTTCTGACACAGCGTGAGCCTGGACCCACTTGCCCCTCCCAGACAGCTGGCCGCACACTGAGCAGATCGAGCCGCCGTGGCCTTAAGTCGTCATCTTTTCCCAACCTCGGTTTTCAGGTTTCAGAACCTAGACATTATCTCCAATCACTGCCCAGGGTTGAAGGTGATGCAGAAATCAGAACTCCTTCCCCATGGCAAGAAACCTTGTGGTTGGCATGTTGTCCAACGTTCAGTGTAGTTGAAACCAGTGTGGCCCATGAGGCCCCGCCCATGCTCGCCGGCCACATTGGTCACAAACGTACATTGTGACCCTCAGGCTGAGCCCAGTCCTCAAGTAAGGCCACTCAGTGGCTGGATGAAGAGATAACATATTGGGCTTGCCAAACCCCTAGGCCCCAATTTTTAACCATAGTTCGGGTTGTCCCTTCAGTCTTCCCCACGGCTTTGCTTTGGAATTCCTCTTTTGGTGGGACACCTGAGGTAACAAAACTGAAATGAGTCCTCCCATCCCACAGATTGACGAAAAGCAATTGGGAATCGGGCCAAATCCTCAGAGAGGAAGATTCGTCCATGGCCCATGAGGCCTCCCCGACATTCCACGGCCATCGCTGATACAAAATCCAGAGACAAAAGCCTGAGCAAGCGCCTCAGACTCGCACTTTCTTCATATCCTGAAGAGTTCTTCTCATGGTTTGTAGATCGTGCCTGCCATACCTACGTCCCCAAACCTAAGCTGAGTTTGTGTTTTCAGACTTCTGTCCTCAAAGTCTTGGGCCACACTCCCTCCAGGCTGGGCCCCTGGAGACACACATTAGGACTGTGCCTACCAATCCATGGGAATTCTGCCCATTCCATGGTCCAAAATCATACAAATTAGGAGAAACCTCCAAAGTCCCTGAGGCCATCCCAATAGTGTAGGTCGCCCGGAAAAAACAAGGGCTGTCTGACACCAGCTGATAATCGACCTCCACTCATACCATAGATGGATGTCCCCAGAGAAGAAGATTGAACCAGACAGGACCCTAGGCCATAATAGGATCCATTGCTTTGGGTTACAGGCATGTGTCCTCAAAAGCCTGATTCCAATACGAGCATAGGGGTTTTCCTGAGGCACCCATCAGAACTCATCTCGTCTCCACAAGGAAATCTGTGCATGGGAGCCATGTCCAAAGCTTAGGAGAGTACTTCAGGGTCCCGGTGCCACTGCCCCATTCCAAGGCCCTCATGGACACAAAAACACATTAGGACCCATCCTCAGGAATGTCCATTTCAACTCAGCCACCACGGTGGCTCCGGCAGAGCAATCAGATCTAAACTGTCTTGTTGCTAGGAGATAATTGGAATGGGAGGCGGGCTTCCCAGGTATCCATCCGCGAACGGTGCTCTGGAGTCATTCCATATGGGATGTCCTGGAGCTGTCCAACAAATCTCAATTGTCCCGCAGAAGGAATCCTTCAAGGGTCATCCCACACCTCCCAACGTGGGAAAACCTCAATGGCCCCGAGATTCCACTCCCTTCATGAAGCGGCCGTCATGCACAGAAACTACAACCTGAGCCAACGTCGGATCCTCGCCCTGACTTCAGATGCATGAGATATTGGTTCAGATCTGCAGGGGGTACCTGCCGTGCCCTCAACCTGAAACCCTAGTCTAGCTTGTCTTCTCAGACTTCCGTCCTCACACTCCTGGCCCCGAAGCCCTCAAGGTTGGCAATTCCGGACCCACAATGCAGCACTCTGCCTGCCCTCTAGAAAAAAAAATTATTGCCTCATGAGCTGCCCAGGCACCTTAAATGAGGATAAACCTACACAGCACTCGACGTTACCCAAATTATATACTCTAACCTGGGCACTAATGCACTGTCGAACACAACCTGAGCCCGGACCTCCTGACCAACACCCAGAAAGCTGACCGCACACTGAGCACATGAAACCCGCCATGGCCTTAGGTCATCATCTCTTCCCTACCTCCGTTTTCAGGCTTCAGAACCGAGACCTTATTTCCAATCACTGCCCAGGGGTGAGTGTGATGCAGAAATCAGAACTCCTCCTTACCCATGGCAAGAACCCTTGTGGTTGGCACGTTGTCCAACGTTCAGTGTAGGAGAAACCAGCTTTCACCCTGAGGCCCCGCCCATTCTTGCGTGCGATGAGGGCATACATACGCATTGTGACCCTCAGCATGAGACCTGTCCTCTAGTAAGTCCTCTCAGTGGCTGGACCATTAGATGTCATAATGGGCTTGACATGTCCCTAGGCCCCAATTTTTAACCAGATTTCTGATTGTCCAGTCGCCCCTCCCCAGGGCTCTACTCTGGAATCCCTCATTTGGTTGGACACCTGAGGTTAAAAAAGAAAGAAACAACAACAACAACAACAACAACAACAGAACGGACTTCTTCCAGCCCACAGATTGACCCCAAACTCTTTTTGACAGGGCCATACCACCAGAGAGTAAGACTCGTCCATTTCCCATGAAGTCACCCAGAAATTCCACGACACTGAGTGACACGATATCCAGAGACAAAAACTTGAGCAGGAGCCTCACACTCGCCCTTTTTTCAAATCCCGAAGAGTTCTCCTCATGGTCTGTAGGTCAGTCCTGCCATACCTATGACCCGAAACATAAGCCGAGTTTGTGTTTTCAGACAACTGTTCAAACAGCCCTGGCTTACACAACCTACAGGCTCAGGCCCCTGGAGCCAAACCTGAGGACTGTACTTGCCCTCTCCAAGGGAATTGTGTGTGCCCATTCCAATGGCCACAACCCTTCTAATAGGATAAACCTCCAAATCCCTGATCCATCTCAATAGTGGTGGCTTCCCAGGAAAAACAGGGGCAATCTGAGCCCAACTGAGCACCTACCTGCACTCAGACCCATAGACAGATGTCTCCAGAGGTAAAAAGGAAAGAACAGGCCCCTAGGCACTAATCAGATCCATTGCTTTGGTTTCCAGGCATCTCTCCTCAGAGGCCTGGATATCAAAACAGCATATAGCTGTTTCTTGACTCACCCATCAGAAATCATCTCATCTACACATGGGAAACTTGCACGTTGGAGCTGTGTCAAAGCCTCTGTTTAGGAGAACCCTTTAGGGCCCCAGTGCCACCGCTTCATACAAAGGTCTCCATAGACACAAAAGCACATAAGGACCCATCCCCAGGGGTGTCCATTTCAACTCAGCGTCCTCGGTGGCTCCCCACAGATCCAGGAGATCTAACCTGTCTTGTTGCTAGGAGACAATTGGAATGCGAGGTGGGCTACCCAGCCATCCATCCTTAGAACCCAGCTCAGAATCATTGGCCTGGACCCAAGCAACAGGTCTCAATTGTCCTGCAGAAGACTCTCTGCAGTTTGGAGCTTCTCACAACTCCCATCGTGGGAAAACCCCCATAGCCTCGTGATGCCCACCCCATACATGAAGGGGCCATCAGGGACAGAAATTCCAACCTGAGCGAACGTCTGATCCTCGCCCTGACTTCAGATGCACGAGATCTCGATTCAGGTCTGTAGATTGTGCCTGCCATGGCCTCACCCAGAAACCTAAGCCTAGCTTGTGTTCTCAGACTTTGGTCGTCAGACTCCTGGCCCACAAGCCCTCCAGTTTGGCAATCCAGAAATACAATGCAGCACCCTGCCCGCCCTCCAGAAGAAAAACTTTGTCCTCTGGGGCTACCCAGTAACCCCAAATGAGGATCAACCTGCACCGACCTTGGCTGTACCCCAAATACATAGGCTGACCAGGGCACTAATGCCCTTTCTGACACAGCTTGAGCCTGGACCCCCTGGCCCCTCTCAGACAGCTGGCCGCACACTGAGCACATCGAGCCGCCGTGGCCTTAGTTCGACATCTTTTCCCAACCTCGGTTTTCAGGTTTCAGAACCTAGACCTTATCTCCAATATCTGCCCAGGGTTGAAGGTGATGCAGAAATCAGAACTCCTTCCCCATGGCAAGAAACCTTGTGGTTGGCATGTTGTCCAACGTTCAGTGTAGTTAAAACCAGTGTGGCCCATGAGGCCCCGCCCATGCTCGCCGGCCACATTGGTCACAAACGCACATTGTGACCCTCAGGCTGAGCCCAGTCCACAAGTAAGGCCACTCAGTGGCTGGATGAAGAGGTAGCATATTGGCCTTCCATGCCCCTAGGCCCCAATTTTTAACCATAGTTCGGGTTGTCCCTTCAGTCTTCCCCACAGCTTTGCTTTGGAATTCCTCTTTTGGTGGGACACCTGAGGTAACAAACCTGAAAGGAGTCCTCCCATCCCACAGATTGACGAAAAGCAATTGGGAATCGGGCCAAATCCTCAGAGAGGAAGATTCATCCATGGCCCATGAGGCCTCCCCGACATTCCACGGCCATCGCTGATACAAAATCCAGAGACAAAAGCCTGAGCAAGCGCCTCAGACTCCCACTTTCTTCATATACTGAAGAGTTCTTTCATGGTTTGTAGATCGGGCCTGCCATACCTACGTCCCCAAACCTAAGCTGAGTTTGTGTTTTCAGACTTCTGTCCTCAAAGTCTTGGGCCACACACCCTTCAGGCTGAGCCCCTGGAGACACACATTAATACTGTGCCTACCAATCCATGGGAATTCTGCCCATTCCATGGTCCAAAATCATACAAATTAGGAGAAACCTCCAAAGTCCCTGAGGCCATCCCAATAGTGTACGTCTCCCGGAACAAACAAGGGCTGTCTGACACCAGCTGATAATCTACTTCCACTAATACCATAGATGGATGTCCCCAGAGAAGATTGAACCAGACAGGACCCTAGGCCATAATAGGATCCATTGCTTTGGGTTACAGGCATGTGTCCTCAAAAGCCTGATTCCAATACGAGCATAGGGGTTTTCCTGAGGCACCCATCAGAACTCATCTCGTCTCCACAAGGAAACCTGTGCATGGGAGCCATGTCCAAAGCTTAGGAGAGTAATTCAGGGTCCCGGTGCCACTGCCCCATTCCAAGGCCCTCATGGACACAAAAACACATTAGGACCCATCCTCAGGAAAGTCCATTTCAACTCAGCCACCCCGGTTGCTCCGGCAGAGCCATCAGATCTAAACTGTCTTGTTGCTAGGAGACAATTGGAATGCGAGGCGGGCTTCCCAGGCATCCATCCGCGAACGGTGCTCTGGAGTCATTCCATATGGGATGTCCTGGAGCTGTCCAACAAATCTCAATTGTCCCGCAGAAGGAATCCTTGAAGGGGGCATCCCACAACTCCCAACGTGGGAAAACCTTAATGGCCCCGAGATTCCGCTCCCTTCATGAAGCGGCCGTCATGCACAGAAACTCCAACCAGCCAACGTCTGATCCTAGCCCTGAATTCAGATGCATGAGATATTGGTTCAGATCTGCAGGGAGTACCTGCCGTGCCCTTGGCCTGAAGCCCAAGTCTAGCTCGTCTTCTCAGATTCCGTCCTCACACTCCTGGCCCCTTAGCCCTCAAGTTTGACTATTCCGGACCCACAATGCAGCACTCTGCCTGCCTTCTAGAAAAAAAAATTATTGCTTCATGAGCTGCCCAGGCACCTTAAATGAGGATAAACCTACACAGCACTCGACGTTACCCAAATTATATAGTCTAACCTGGGCACTAATGCACTGTCGAACACAACCTGAGCCCGGACCTCCTGACCAACACCCAGAAAGCTGACCGCACCCTGATCACATAAAACCCGCCATGGCCTTAGATCGTAATCTCTCCCCAACTGCGATTTTTCAGGCTTCAGAACCGAGACCTTATCTCCAACCACTGCCCAGGGATGAAATGATGCAGAAATCAAAACACCTTCCCCATGGCAAGAGACCTTGTGATTGGCATGTTGTCCAAGGTCCAGTGTAGTTGAAACCAGTGTGGCCCATGAGGCCCCGCCCATGCTCGCTTGCCACGTTGGTCACAAACACACACTGTGACCCTCACCCTGAGCCCAGCCCTCAAGTAAGGCCTCTCAGTGGCTGGATGAAGAGACAGCTTATTGTGCCTGCATTGCCCCTAGGCCCCAATTTTTAACCATAGTTTGGATTTTCCCTTCACTCTTCCCCAGGGCTCTGCTTTGGAATTCCTCTTTTGTTCAGACACCTGAGGTAAAAAACCTGAAAGGAGACCTCCCATCCCACAGATTGACGAAAAACAATTGGGATAGGGCCAAATCCACAGAGAGGAAGATTCGTCCATGGCCCATGAGTTCTCCCCACATTCCACGGCCATCGTTGATATAAAATCCAAATGCAAAAGCCTGAGCAAGTTCCTCAGAATCGCTCTTTCTTTATATCCTGAAGATTTCTTCTCATGATTTGTAGATTGGGCCTGATATACCTACATCCCCAAACCTAAGCTGAGTTTGTGCTTTCAGACTTCTGTCCTCAAAGACCTGGGCCACATACCCTCAGGATGGGGACCCTGAAGCCTCACATTAGGACTGTGCCTACCCAATCCATGGGAATTCTGCCCATTCCATTGTCCAAAATCGTACAAATTAGGAGAACTCTCCAAAGTCCCCGAGTCCATCCCAATAGTGTAGGTCTCCGTGGACAAACAAGGGAGGTAAGACACCAGGTGAGAATCTACCTCCACTCATTCCATAGATGAATATCCCCAGAGAAGAAGAATGAAGAAGACAGGACCCTAGGCCATAATCGAATACATTGCTTTGGTTTACAAACATGTCTCTTCAAAAGTCTGGATTCCAATACCAGCATAATGGGTTTCTTGAGGCACTCATCAGAACAAATCTCCTCTCCACAAGGAAACTTGTGCATGGGAGCTATGTCAAAAGCTTAGGAGAATACTTCAGGGTCCCAGTGCCACCGCCCCATTTCAAGGCCCTCATGGACACAAACACACATTAGGGCCCATCCTCAGGAAAGTCCATTTCAACTCAGCCACCCCGGTTGCTCCCGCAGAGGGATCCGATCTCAACTGTATTGTGGCTAGTAGACAATTGGATTGCGAGGCGGGCTTCCCTGACATACATCCTCCAAGGGTGCTCTGGAGTCATTCCATATGGGATGTCCTGGAGCTGCCCAACTGGTCTCAATTGTCCCGCAGAAGGAATCATTGAAGGGGGCATCCAGCCACTTTCACGCCAAAAAACCTCCATGGCCTTGAGATTCCGCTCCGTTCATGAAGGGGCAGTCATGCACAGAAACTCCAACCTGAGCCAACGTCTGATCTCGCCGTGACTTCAGATGCTTGAGAATATGGTTGCGACTGCAGGGGGTACCAGCCGTTCCCTCGGCCTGAAACTCAAGTCTAGCTTGTGTTCTCTGACTTCTGTCCTCACACTCCTGGCCCAGAAGCCAAAAAGTTTGGCAATTCCGGACCTTCAATGCAGCACTCTGCCAGCCCTCTAGAAAAAATATCTTGCCTAATGAGGAGCCCAGGAACCTCAAATGAGGATAAACCTACACGGCACTCGACTGTACCCAAATTATATAGTCTAACCTGGGTACTAATGCACTGTCTGACACAACCTGAGCCAGAATCTCCTGACCAAAACCCAGGCAGCTGACCGCACACTGAGCATATCAGACGCGCCATGGCCTTAGGTCGTCATCTCTTGCCAACTGCGATTTTTCAGGCTTCAGAACCTATAACTTATGTCCAATCACTGCTCACGATTGAAAATGATGCAGAAATCAGAACACCTTCCTCATGGCAAGAGACCTTGTGATTGCCATGTTGTCCAAGGTCCAGTGTAGTGGAAACCAGTTTGGCCCATGAGGCCCCGCCCATGCTCGCGGGCCACATTTGTCACAAACACACATTTGACCCTCAGCCCGAGCCCAGTCCTCAAGTAAGGCCGCTCAGTGGCTGGATGAAGAGACAGCTCATTGGGCCTGCCATGCCCCTAGGCCCCAATTTTTAACCATAGTTTGGGTTGTCCCTTCACTCTTCCCCAGGGCTCTGCTTTGGAATTCTTCTTTTGTTCGGACACCTGAGGTAATAAACATGAAAGGAGACCTCCCATCCCACAGATTGACAAAAAATAATTGGGACCGGGTCAAATCCACAGAGAGGAAGTTTCGTCCATGGCCCATGAGGCCTCCCCACATTCCATGGCCATCATTGATATAAAACCCAGAGACAAAAGCCTGAGCAAGTGCCTCAGACTCGCTCTTTCTTCATATCCTGAAGAGTTCTTCTCATGGTTTGTAGATTGGGCCTGCCATAACTACGTCCCCAAACATAAGGTGAGTTTGTGTTTTCAGACTTCTGTCCTCAAATTCCCGGGCCACACAGCCTCCAGGCTGGGGCCCCTTGAGCCACACATTCGGACTGTGCCTACCCAATCCATGGGAATTCTGCCCATTCCATTGTCCAAAATCTTACAAATTGGGAGAACTCTCCAAGGTCCCCGAGGCCATCCCAATAGTGTAGGTCTCCAGGGACAAACAAGGGTGGTCTGACACCAGGTGAGCATCTATCTCCACTCATTCCATAGACGGATATCCCCAGAGAAGAAGATTGAACCAGACAGGATCCTAGGCAATAATCGGATCCATTGCTTTGGTTTACAGGCATGTCTCCTCAAGAGCCTGGATTCCAAGACCAGCATAAGGGTTTTCCTGAGGCACCCATCAGAACAAATCTCCTCTCCACAAGGAAACTTGTGCATGGGAGCTATGTCAAAAGCGTAGGAGAATACTTCAGGGTTACGGTGCCACCGCCCCATTCCAAGGCCCTCATGGACAAAACACACTTTAGGCCCCATCCTCAGGAATGTCCATTTCAACTCAGCCACCCCGGTTGCTTCCGCAGAGCCATCTGATCACAACTGTATCGTAGCTAGGAGACAATTGGAAAGAGAGGCGGGATTCCCTGGCATCCATCCTCGAATGGTGCTCTGGAGTCATTCCATATGGGATGTCCTGGAGCTGCCCAACAGGTCACAATTGTCCCGCAGAAGGAATCCTTGAAGGGGGCATCACACAACTCCCAATGTGGGAAAATCTCCATGGCCTTGAGATTCCGCTCCTTTCTTGAAGGGGCAATCATGCACAGAAACTACAACCTGAGCCAACGTCTGATCCTCGCCCTGACTTCAGATGCTTAGATATTGTTTCCGATCTGCAGGGGGTAACTACCGTGCCCTCGGCCTGAAGCCCAAGTCTATCTTGTGTTCTCAGACTTCTGTCCTCAAACTCCTGGCCCAGATCCTCCATTTTGGCAATTCCGGACCCACAATGCAGCACTCTGCCTGCCCTCTAGAAAAAATAACTTGCCAAATGAGGTGCCCAGGCACCTCAAATGAGGATAAACCTACAGGGCACTCGACTGTACACAAATTATATAGTCTAACTTGGGCACTAGTGCACTGTCTGACACAACCTGAGCCAGAACCTCCTGACCAACACCCAGGCAGTTGACTGCACATTGAGCATATCAGACGCGCCATCGCCTTAGATCGTCATCTATTCCCAACTGCGATTTTTCAAGCTTCGGAACCTAGACCTTATCTCCAACCACTGCCCAGGGTTGAAAATGATGTAGAAATCAGAAGACCTTCCCCATGGCAAGAACCTTGTGTTTGGCATGTTGTCCAAGGTCCAGTTTAGTTGAAACCAGTGTGGCCCATGAGGCCCCGCCCATGCTCGCGTGCCACGTTGGTCTCAAACACACACTGTGACCCTCACCCTGAGCCCAGCCCTCAAGTAAAGCCTCTCAGTGGCTGGATGAAGAGACAGCTTATAGTGCCTGCCATACCACTAGGCCCCAAATTTTAACCATAGTTTGGGTTTTCCTTTGACTCTTCCCCAGGGCTCTGCTTTGGAATTCCTCTTTTGTTCAGACACCTGAGGTAATAAACCTGAAAGGAGAAATCCCGTCCCACAGATTGAGGAATAACAATTGGGATCGGGCCAAATCAACAAAGAGGAAGATTCGTCCATGGCCCATGAGTCCTCCCCACATTCCACGGCCATCGTTGATATAAAATCCAAATGCAAAAGCCTGAGCAAGTGCCTCAGAATCGCTCTTTCTTCATATCCTGAAGATTTCTTCTCATGATTTGTAGATTGGGCCTGCCATACCTACATCCCCAAACCTAAGCTGAGTTTGTGTTTTCAGACTTCTGTCCTCAAAGTCCTGGGCAACACACTCTCAGGCTGGGGCCCTGAAGCCACACATTAGGACTGTGCCTACCCAATCCATGGGAATTCTGCCCATTCCATTGTCCAAAATCGTACAAATTATGAGAACTCTCCAAAGTCCCCGAGGCCATCCCAATAGTGTAGGTCTCCGGGGACAAACAAGGACGGTCTAACACCAGGTGAGCATCTACCTCCACTCATTCCATAGATGAATATCCCCAGAGAAGAAGAATGAACAAGACAGGACCCTAGGCCATAATCGAATACATTGCTTTGGTTTACAGGCATGTCTCTTTAAAAGTCTGGATTCCAATACCAGCATAATGGGTTTCCTGAGGCACCCATCAGAACAAATCTCCTCTCCACAAGGAAACTTGTGCATGGGAGCTATGTCAAAAGCTTAGGAGAATACTTCAGTGTCCCAGTGCCACCGCCCCAATTCAAGGCCCTCATGGACACAAACACACATTAGGGCCCATCCTCAGGAATGTCCATTTCAACTCAGCCACCCCGGTTGCTCCCGCAGAGGGATCTGATCTCAACTGTATTGTGGCTAGTAGACAATTGGATTGCGAGGCGGGCTTGCCTGGCATCCATCCTCCAACGGTGCTCTGGAGTCATTCCATATTAGATGTTCTGGAGCTGCCCAAAAGGTCTCAATTGTCACACAGAAGGAAACATTGAAGGGGGCATCCCACCACTCCCACGTCGGAAAACCTCCATGGCCTTGAGATTCCGCTCCTTTCATGAAGGGGAAGTCATGCAGAGAAACTCCAACCTGAGCCAACGTCTGATCCTCGCCGTGACTTCAGATGCTTTAGATTTTGATTGCGACTGCAGGGAGTACAAGCCGTGCCCTCCGCCTGAAACTCAAGTCTAGTTTGTGTTCTCAGACTTCTGTCCTCACACTCCTGGCCCAGAAGCCCAAAAGTTTGGCAATTCCGGACCCACAATGCAGCACTCTGCCTGCCCTCTAGAAAAAATATCTTGCCTAATGAGGTGCCCAGGCACCTCAAATGAGGATAAACCTACACGGCACTCGACTGTACCCAAATTATATAGTCTAACCTGGGCACTAATACACTGTCTGACACAACTTGAGTCAGAACCTCCTGACCAACACCCAGGCAGCTGACCGCACACTGAGCATATCAGACGCGCCATCGCCTTAGGTCGTCATCTCTTCCCAACTGCGGTTTTTCAGGCTTCAGAACCTATACCTTATGTCCAATCACTGCTCACGATTGAAAATGATGCAGAAATCAGAACACCTTCCTCATGGCAAGAGACCTTGTGATTGCCATGTTGTCCAAGGTCCAGTGTAGTGGAAACCAGTTTGGCCCATGAGGCCCCGCCCATGCTCGCGGGCCACATTTGTCACAAACACACATTTGACCCTCAGCCTGAGCCCAGTCCTCAAGTAAGGCCGCTCAGTGGCTGGATGAAGAGACAGCATATGGGGCCTGCCATGCCAGGGCCCCAATTTTTAACCATAGTTTGGGTTGTCCCTTCACTCTTCCCCAGGGCTCTGCTTTGGAATTCTTCTTTTGTTCGGACACCTGAGGTAATAAACCTGAAGGAGACCTCCCATCCCACAGATTGACGAAAAATAATTGGGACCGGGCCAAATCTACAGAGAGGTAGATTCTTCCATGGCCCATGATGCCTCCCCACATTCCACGGCCAACATTGATATAAAACCCAGAGACAAAAGCCTGAGCAAGTGCCTCAGACTCGCTCTTTCTTCATATCCTGAAGAGTTCTTCTCATGATTTGTAGATTGGGCCTGCCATACCTACGTCCCCAAACATAAGGTGAGTTTGTGTTTTCAGACTTCTGTCCTCAAAGTCCTAGGCCACACACCCTCCAGGCTGGGGCCCCTGGAGCCACATATTAGGACTGCCCCCACCCAATCCATGGGAATTCTGCCCATTCCATTGTCCAAAATCTTACAAATTGGGAGAACTCTCCAAGGTCCCCGAGGCAATCCCAATAGTGTAGGTCTCCAGGGACAAACAAGGGTGGTCTGACACCAGGTGAGCATCTACCTCCACTCATTCCATAGACGGATATCCCCAGAGAAGAAGATTGAACCAGACAGGATCCTAGCAATAATCGGATCCATTGCTTTGGTTTACAGGCATGTCTCCTCAAGAGCCTGGATTCCAAGACCAGCATAAGGGTTTTCCTGAGGCACCCATCAGAACAAATCTCCTCTCCACAAGGAAACTTGTGCATGGGAGCTATGTCAAAAGCTTAGGAGAATACTTCAGGGTCCCGGTACCACCGCCCCATTCCAAGGCCCTCATAGACACAAACACACTTAAGGTCCCATCCTCAGGAAAGTCCATTTCAACTCAGCCACCACGGTTGCTCCCGCAGAGCCATCCGATCTCAACTGTATTGTTGCTAGGAGACAATTGGAATGCGAGGCGGGCTTCCCAGGCATCCATCCTCGAACGGTGCTCTGGAGTCATTCCATATTAGATGTCCTGGAGCTGCCCAACAGGTCTCAATTGTCCAATAGATGGAATCCTTGAAGGGGGCATCACACAACTCCCAACGTGGGAAAAGCTCCATGGCCTTGAGATTCCACTTCTTTCATGAAGGGGCAGTCATGCACAGAAACTACAACCTGAGCCAACGTCTGATCCTCGCCATGACTTCAGATGCTTGTGATATTGTTTCCGATCTGCAGGGGGTACCTACCGTGCCCTCGGCCTGAAGCCCAAGTCTAGCTTGTGTTCTCAGACTTCTGTCCTCACATTCCTGGCCCAGAAATCCTCCATTTTGGCAATTCCGGATCCACAATGCAGCACTCAGCCTGCCCTCTAGAAAAAATATCTTGCCTAATGAGGTGCCCAGGCACCTCAATTGAGGATAAACCTACAGGGCATTCGACTGTACCCAAATTATATAGTCTAACTTGGGCACTAGTGCACTGTCTGACACATCCTGAGCCAGAACCTCCTGACCAACACCCAGGCAGTTGACCGCACACTGAGCATATCAGACGCGCCATCGCCTTAGATCGTCATCTCTTCCCAACTGCGATATTTCAGGCTTCAGAACCTAGACCTTATCTCCAACCCCTGCCCAGGGTTGAAAATGATGCAGAAATCAAAACACCTTCCCCATGGCAAGAGACCTTGTGATTGGCATGTTGTCCAAGGTCCAGTGTAGTTGAAACCAGTGTGGCCCATGAGGCCCCGCCCATGCTCACGTGCCACGTTGGTCACAAACACACACTGTGACCCTCAGCCTGAGCCCTGCCCTCAAGTAAGGCCTCTCAGTGGCTGGATGTAGAGACAGCTTATTTTGCCTGCCATGCCCCTAGGCCCCAATTTTTAACCATAGTTTGGGTTTTCCCTTCACTCTTCCCCAGGGCTCTGCTTTGGAATACCTCTTTTGTTCAGACACCTGAGGTAATAAACCTAAAAGGAGACTTCCCATCCCACAGATTGACGAAAAACAATTGGGATCGGGCCAAATCCACAGAGAGGAAGATTCGTCCATGACCCATGAGTCCACCCCACATTCCACGGCCATCGTTGATATAAAATCCAAATGCAAATGCCTGAGCAAGTGCCTCAGAATCGCTCTTTCTTCATATCCTGAAGATTTCTTCTCATGATTTGTAGATTGGGCCTGCCATACCTACATCCCCAAACCTAGGCTGAATTTGTGTTTTCAGACTTCTGTCCTCAAAGACCTAAACCACACACCCTCAGGTAGGGGCCCCTGAAGCCACACATTAGGACTGTGCCTACCCAATCCATGGGAATTCTGCCCATTCCATTGTCCAAAATCGTACAAATTAGGAGAACTCTCCAAAGTCCCCGAGGCCATCCCAATAGTGTAGGTCTCCGGGGACAAACAAGGACGGTCTAACACCAGGTGAGCATCTACCTCCACTCATTCCATAGATGAATATCCCCAGACAAGAAGAATGAACAAGACAGGACCCTAGGCCATAATCGAATACATTGCTTTGGTTTACAGGCATGTCTCTTCAAAAGTCTGGATTCCAATACCAGCATAATGGGTTTCCTGAGGCACCCATCAGAACAAATCTCCTCTCCACAAGGAAACTTGTGCATGGGAGCTATGTTAAAAGCTTAGGAGAATACTTCAGGGTCCCAGTGCCACCGCCCCATTTCAAGGCCCTCATGGACACAAAAACACATTAGGGCCCATCTTCAGGAAAGTCTATTTCAACTCAGCCACACAGGTTGCTCCCGCAGAGGGATCCGATCTCAACTGTATTGTGGATAGTAGACAATTGGATTGCGAGGCGGGCTTCCCTGACATCCATCCTCCAAGGGTGCTCTGGAGTCATTCCATATGGGATGTCCTGGAGCTGCCCAACAGGTCTCAATTGTCACACAGAAGGAATCACTGAAGGGGGCATCCCACCACTCCCACGTCGGAAAACCTCCATGGCCTTGAGATTCCGCTCCGTTCATGAAGGGGTAGTCATGCACAGAAACTACAACCTGATCCAACGTCTGATCATCGCCGTGACTTCAGATGCTTGAGATTTTGGTTGCAACTGCAGGGGGTACCAGCCGTGCCCTCGGCCTGAAACTCAAGTCTAGCTTGTGTTCTCAGACTTCTGTCCTCACACTCCTGGCCCAGAAGCCCAAAAGTTTGGCAATTCCGGACCCACAATGCAGCACTCTGCCTGCCCTCTAGAAAAAATATCTTGCCTAATGAGGTGCCCAGGCACCTCAAATGAGGATAAACCTACAGGGCACTCGACTGTACCAAAATTATATAGTCTAACCTGGGCACTAATACACTGTCTGACACAACCTGAGTCAGAACCTCCTGACCAACACCCAGGCAGCTGACCGCACACTGAGCATATCAGACGCGCCATCGCCTTAGGTCGTCATCTCTACCCAACTACGATTTTTCAGGCTTCAGAACCTATACCTTATGTCCAATCACTGCTCACGATTGAAAATGATGCAGAAATCAGAACACCTTCCCCATGGCAAGAGACCTTGTAATTGGCATGTTGTGCAAGGTCCAGTGTAGTTGAAACCAGTTTGGCCCATGAGGCCCCGCCCATTCACGTGCCACGTTGGTCACAAACACACACTGTGACCCTCAGCCTGAGCCCAGTCCTCAAGTAAGGCCTCTCAGTGGCTGGATGTAGAGACAGCTTATTTTGTCTGCCATGCCCCTAGGCCCCAAATTTTTAACCATAGTTTGGGTTGTCCCTTCACTCTTCCCCAGGGCTCTGCTTTAGAATACTTCTTTTGTTCGTACACCTGAGGTAATAAACCTGAAAGGAGACCTCCCATCCCACAGATTGACGAAAAATAATTGGGACCGCCCCAATCCACAGAAGGATATTCGTCCATGGCCCATGAGGCCTCCCCACATTCCACGACCATCATTGATATAAAATCCAGAGACAAAACCCTGAGCAAGTGCCTCAGAATCGCTCTTTCTTCATATCCTGAAGATTTCTTCTCATGGTTTGTAGATTGGGCCTGCCATACCTACATCCCCAAACCTAGGCTGAATTTGTGTTTTCAGACTTCTGTCCTCAAAGTCCTGGGCCACACATCCTCCAGGCTGGGGCCCCTGGAGCCACACATTAGGACTGTGCCTACCCAATCCATGGAAATACTACCCATTCCATTGTCCAAAATGGTACAAATTAGGAGAACTCTCCAAAGTCCCCGAGGCCATCCCAATAGTGTAGGTCTCCGGGGACAAACGAGGGAGGTAAGACACCAGGTGAGCATCTACCTCCACTCATTCCATAGATGAATATCCCCAGACAAAAAGAATGAACAAGACAGGACCCTAGGCCATTATCGAATACATTGCTTTGGTTTACAGGCATGTCTCTTCAAAAGTCTGGATTCCAATACCAGCATAATGGGTTTCCTGAGGCACCCATCAGAACAAATCTCCTCTCCACTAGGAAACTTGTGCATGGGAGCTATGTCAAAAGCTTAGGAGAATACTTCAGGGTCCCAGTGCCACCGCCCCATTTCAAGGCCCTCATGGACACAAACACACATTAGGGCCCATCTTCAGGAAAGTCCATTTCAACTCAGCCACACAGGTTGCTCCCGCAGAGGGATCCGATCTCAACTGTATTGTGGCTAGTAGACAATTGGATTGCGAGGCGGGCTTCCCTGACATCCATCCTCCAAGGGTGCTCTGGAGTCATTCCATATGGGATGTCCTGGAGCTGCCCAACTGGTCTCAATTGTCCCGCAGAAGGAATCCTTGAAGGGGGCATCACACAACTCCCAACGTGGGAAAAGCTCCATGGCTTCGAGATTCCGCTCCTTTCATGAAGGGGCAGTCATGCACAGAAATTACAACCTGAGCCAATGTCTGATCCTCGCCGTGACTTCAGATGCTTGAGATATGGTTTCCGATCTGCAGGGGGTACCTACCGTGCCCTCGGCATGAAGCCCAAGTCTATCTTGTGTTCTCAGACTTCTGTCCTCAAACTCGTGGCCCGGAAGTCCTCCATTTTGGCAATTCCGGACCCACAAGGCAGCACTCTGCCTGCCCTCTAGAAAAAATATCTTGCCTAATGAGGTGCCCAGGCACCTCAAATGAGGATAAACCTACAGGGAACTCGACTGTACCCAAATTATATAGTCTACCTTGGGCACTAGTGCACTGTCTGACACAACCTCAGCCAGAACCCCCTGACCAACACCCAGGCAGCTGACCGTACACTGAGCATATCAGACGCGCCATCGCCTTAGGTCGTCATCTCTTCCCAACTGCGATTTTTCAGGCTTCAGAACCTGTACCTTATGTCCAATCACTGCTCACGTTTGAAAATGATGCAGAAATCAGAACACCTTCCCCATGGCAAGAGACCTTGTGATTGGCATGTTGTCCAAGGTCCAGTGTAGATGAAACCAGTTTGGCCCATGAGGCCCCACCCATGTTCACGGGCCACAATTGTCACAAACACACATTTGACCCTCAGCCTGAGCCCAGTCTCAAGTAAGGCCGCTCAGTGGCTGGATGAAGAGACAGCTTATTGGGCCTGCCAAGCCCCTATGCCGCAATTTTTAACCATAATTTGGGTTTTCCCTTCACTCTTCCCCAGGGCGCTGCTTTGGAATTCCTCTTTTGTTCGGACACCTGAGGTAATAAACCTGAAAGGAGACCTCCCATCCCACAGATTGACGAAAAAAATTGGGACCGCCCCAATCCACAGAAAGGAAGATTCGTCCATGGCCCATGATGCCTCCCCACATTCCACGGCCATCGTTGATATAAAATCCAGAGACAAAAGCCTGAGCAAGTGCCTCAGACTCGCTCTTTCTTCATATCCTGAAGAGTTCTTCTCATGGTTTGTAGATTGGGCCTGCCATAACTACGTCCCCAAACATAAGGTGAGTTTGTGTTTTCAGACTTCTGTCCTCAAATTCCCGGGCCACACAGCCTCCAGGCTGGGGCCCCTTGAGCCACACATTCGGACTGTGCCTACCCAATCCATGGGAATTCTGCCCATTCCATTGTCCAAAATCTTACAAATTGAGAGAACTCTCCAAAGTCCCCGAGGCAATCCCAATAGTGTAGGTCTCCAGGGACAAACAAGGGTGGTCTGACACCAGGTGAGCATCTACCTCCAATCATTCCATAGATGAATATCCCCAGAGAAGGAGAATGAACAAGACAGGACCCTAGGCCATAATCGAATACATTGCTTTGTTTTACAGGCATGTCTCTTCAAAAGTCTGGATTCCAATTCCAGCACAATGGGTTTCCTGAGGCACACATCAGAACAAATATCCTCTCCACAAGGAAACTTGTGCATGGGAGCTATGTCAAAAGCTTAGGAGAATACTTCAGGGTCCCGGGGCCACCGCCCCATTCCAAGGTCCTCATGGACACAAACACACATTAGGGCCCATCCTCAGGAAAGTCCATTTCAACTCATCCACCCCGGTTGCTCCCGCAGAGGGATCCGATCTCAACTGTATTGTGGCTAGTAGACAATTGGATTGTGAGGCGGGCTTGCCTGGCATCCATCCTCCAACGGTGCTCTGGAGTCATTCCATATGGGATGTCCTGGAGCTGCCCAACAGGTCTTAATTGTCACAGAGAAGGAATCATTGAAGGGGGCATCCCACCACTCCCAACGTCGGAAACCTCCATGGCCTTGAGATTCCGCTCCTTTCATGAAGGCGCAGTCATGCACAGAAACTCCAACCTGAGCCAACGACTGATCCTCGCCGTGATTTCAGATGCTTGAGATTTTGGTTGTGACTGCAGGGGGTACCAGCCGTGCCCTCGGCCTGAAACTCAAGTCTAGCTCGTGTTCTCAAACTTCTGTCCTCACACTCCTGTCCCAGAAGCCCTCAAGTTTGGCAATTCCGGACCCACAATGCAGCACTCTGCCTGCCCTCTAGAAAAAATATCTTGCCTAATGAGGTGCCCAGGCACCTCAAATGAGGATAAACCTACAGGGCACTCGACTGTACCCAAATTATATAGTCTAACTTGGGCACTAGTGCACTGTATGACACAACCTGAGCCAGAACCTCCTGACCAACACCCAGGCAGTTGACCGCACACTGAGCATATCAGATGCGCCATCGCCTTAGATTGTCATCTCTTCCCAACTGCGATTTTTCAGGCTTCAGAACCTAGACCTTATCTCCAACCACTGCCCAGGGTTGAAAATGATGCAGAAATCAAAACACCTTCCCCATGGCAAGAGACCTTGTGATTGGCATGTTGTCCAAGGTCCAGTGTAGTTGAAACCAGTGTGGCCCATGAGGCCCCGCCCATGCTCGCGTGCCACGTTGGTCACAAACACACACTGTGACCCTCAGCCTGAGTCCAGGCCTCAAGTAAGGCCTCTCAGTGGCTGGATGAAGAGACAGCTTATTGTGCCTGCCATGCCCCTAGGCCCCAATTTTTAACCATAGTTTGGGTTTTCCCTTCACTCTTCCCCAGGGCTCTGCTTTGGAATTCCTCTTTTGTTCAGACACCTGAGGTAATAAACCTGAAAGGAGAAATCCCATCCCACAGATTGACGAAAAACAATTGGGATCGGGCCAAATCCACAGAGAGGAAGATTCGTCCATGGCCCATGAGTCCTCCCCCATTCCACGGCCATCGTTGATATAAAATCCAAATGCAAAAGCCTGAGCAAGTGCCTCAGAATCGCTCTTTCTTCATATCCTGAAGATTTCTTCTCATGATTTGTAGATTGGGCCTGCCATACCTACATCCCCAAACCTAAGCTGAGTTTGTGTTTTCAGACTTCTGTCCTCAAAGTCCTGGGCCACACACCCTCATGCTGGGGCCTCTGAAGCCACACATTAGGACTGTGCCTACCCAATCCATGGGAATTCTGCCCATTCCATTGTCCAAAATCGTACAAATTAGGAGAACTCTCCAAAGTCCCTGAGGCCAAACCAATAGTGTAGGTCTCCGGGGACAAACAAGGGCGGTAAGACACCAGGTGAGCATCTACCTCCACTCATTCCATAGATGAATATCCCCAGACAAGAAGAATGAACAAGACAGGACCCTAGGCCATAATCGAATACATTGCATTGGTTTACAGGCATGTCTCTTCAAAAGTCTGGATTCCAATACCAGCATAATGGGTTTCCTGAGGCACCCATCAGAACAAATCTCCTCTCCACAAGGAAACTTGTGCATGGGAGCTATGTCAAAAGCTTAGGAGAATACTTCAGGGTCCCAGTGCCACCGCCCCATTTCAAGGCCCTCATGGACACAAACACACATTAGGGCCCATCTTCAGGAAAGTCCATTTCAACTCAGCCACCCCGGTTGCTCCCGCAGAGGGATCCGATCTCAACTGTATTGTGGCTAGTAGACAATTGGATTGCGAGGCGGGCTTCCCTGACATCCATCCTCCAAGGGTGCTCTGGAGTCATTCCATATGGGATGTCCTGGAGCGGCCCAACTGGTCTCAATTGTCCCGCAGAAGGAATCCTTGAAGGGGGCATCACACAACTCCCAACGTGGGAAAAGCTCCATGGCTTCGAGATTCCGCTCCTTTCATGAAGGGGCAGTCATGCACAGAAACTACAACCTGAGCCAACGTCTGATCCTCGCCGTGACTTCAGATGCTTGAGATATGGTTTCCGATCTGCAGGGGGTACCTACCGTGCCCTCGGCCTGAAGCCCAAGTCTATCTTGTGTTCTCAGACTTCTGTCCTCAAACTCCTGGCCCGGAAGTCCTCCATTTTGGCAATTCCGGACCCACAAGGCAGCACTCTGCCTGCCCTCTAGAAAAAATATCTTGCCTAATGAGGTGCCCAGGCACCTCAAATGAGGATAAACCTACAGGGAACTCGACTGTACCCAAATTATATAGTCTAACTTGGGCACTAGTGCACTGTCTGACACAACCTCAGCCAGAACCCCCTGACCAACACCCAGGCAGCTGACCGTACACTGAGCATATCAGACGCGCCATCGCCTTAGGTCGTCATCTCTTCCCAACTGCGATTTTTCAGGCTTCAGAACCTGTACCTTATGTCCAATCACTGCTCACGTTTGAAAATGATGCAGAAATCAGAACACCTTCCCCATGGCAAGAGACCTTGTGATTGGCATGTTGTCCAAGGTCCAGTGTAGTTGAAACCAGTTTGGCCCATGAGGCCCCACCCATGTTCGCGGGCCACAATTGTCACAAACACACATTTGACCCTCAGCCTGAGCCCAGTCTCAAGTAAAGCCGCTCAGTGGCTGGATGAAGAGACAGCTTATTGGGCCTGCCAAGCCCCTATGCCGCAATTTTTAACCATAGTTTGGGTTTTCCATTCACTCTTCCCCAGGGCTCTGCTTTGGAATTCCTCTTTTGTTCGGACACCTGAGGTAATAAACCTGAAAGGAGACCTCCCATCCCACAGATTGACGAAAAAAATTGGGACCGCCCCAATCCACAGAAAGGAAGATTCGTCCATGGCCCATGATGCCTCCCCACATTCCACGGCCATCGTTGATATAAAATCCAGAGACAAAAGCCTGAGCAAGTGCCTCAGACTCGCTCTTTCTTCATATCCTGAAGAGTTCTTCTCATGGTTTGTAGATTGGGCCTGCCATACCTACGTCCCCAAACATAAGGTGAGTTTGTGTTTTCAGACTTCTGTCCTCAAAGTCCTGGGCCACACAGCCTCCAGGCTGGGGCCCCTGGAGCCACACATTCGGACTGTGCCTACCCAATCCATGGGTATTCTGCCCATTCCATTGTCCAAAATCTTACAAATTGGGAGAACTCTCCAAAGTCCCCGAGGCAATCCCAATAGTGTAGATCTCCAGGGACAAACAAGGGTGGTCTGACACCAGGTGAGCATCTACCTCCAATCATTCCATAGATGAATATCCCCAGAGAAGGAGAATGAACAAGACAGGACCCTAGGCCATAATCGAATACTTTGCTTTGTTTTACAGGCATGTCTCTTCAAAAGTCTGGATTCCAATTCCAGCACAATGGGTTTCCTGAGGCACACATCAGAACAAATATCCTCTCCACAAGGAAACTTGTGCATGGGAGCTATGTCAAAAGCTTAGGAGAATACTTCAGGGTCCCGGGGCCACCGCCCCATTCCAAGGTCCTCATGGACACAAACACACATTAGGGCCCATCCTCAGGAAAGTCCATTTCAACTCATCCACCCCGGTTGCTCCCGCAGAGGGATCCGATCTCAACTGTATTGTGGCTAGTAGACAATTGGATTGTGAGGCGGGCTTGCCTGGCATCCATCCTCCAACGGTGCTCTGGAGTCATTCCATATGGGATGTCCTGGAGCTGCCCAACAGGTCTTAATTGTCACACAGAAGGAATCATTGAAGGGGGCATCCCACCACTCCCAACGTCGGAAACCTCCATGGCCTTGAGATTCCGCTCCTTTCATGAAGGCGCAGTCATGCACAGAAACTCCAACCTGAGCCAACGACTGATCCTCGCCGTGATTTCAGATGCTTGAGATTTTGGTTGTGACTGCAGGGGGTACCAGCCGTGCCCTCGGCCTGAAACTCAAGTCTAGCTCGTGTTCTCAAACTTCTGTCCTCACACTCCTGTCCCAGAAGCCCTCAAGTTTGGCAATTCCGGACCCACAATGCAGCACTCTGCCTGCCCTCTAGAAAAAATATCTTGCCTAATGAGGTGCCCAGGCACCTCAAATGAGGATAAACCTACAGGGCACTCGACTGTACCCAAATTATATAGTCTAACTTGGGCACTAGTGCACTGTATGACACAACCTGAGCCAGAACCTCCTGACCAACACCCAGGCAGTTGACCGCACACTGAGCATATCAGATGCGCCATCGCCTTAGATTGTCATCTCTTCCCAACTGCGATTTTTCAGGCTTCAGAACCTAGACCTTATCTCCAACCACTGCCCAGGGTTGAAAATGATGCAGAAATCAAAACACCTTCCCCATGGCAAGAGACCTTGTGATTGGCATGTTGTCCAAAATCCAGTGTAGTTGAAACCAGTGTGGCCCATGAGGCCCCGCCCATGCTCGCGTGCCACGTTGGTCACAAACACACACTGTGACCCTCAGCCTGAGTCCAGGCCTCAAGTAAGGCCTCTCAGTGGCTGGATGAAGAGACAGCTTATTGTGCCTGCCATGCCCCTAGGCCCCAATTTTTAACCATAGTTTGGGTTTTCCCTTCACTCTTCCCCAGGGCTCTGCTTTGGAATTCCTCTTTTGTTCAGACACCTGAGGTAATAAACCTGAAAGGAGAAATCCCATCCCACAGATTGACGAAAAACAATTGGGATCGGGCCAAATCCACAGAGAGGAAGATTCGTCCATGGCCCATGAGTCCTCCCCCATTCCACGGCCATCGTTGATATAAAATCCAAATGCAAAAGCCTGAGCAAGTGCCTCAGAATCGCTCTTTCTTCATATCCTGAAGATTTCTTCTCATGATTTGTAGATTGGGCCTGCCATACCTACATCCCCAAACCTAAGCTGAGTTTGTGTTTTCAGACTTCTGTCCTCAAAGTCCTGGGCCACACACCCTCATGCTGGGGCCTCTGAAGCCACACATTAGGACTGTGCCTACCCAATCCATGGGAATTCTGCCCATTCCATTGTCCAAAATCGTACAAATTAGGAGAACTCTCCAAAGTCCCTGAGGCCAAACCAATAGTGTAGGTCTCCGGGGACAAACAAGGGCGGTAAGACACCAGGTGAGCATCTACCTCCACTCATTCCATAGATGAATATCCCCAGACAAGAAGAATGAACAAGACAGGACCCTAGGCCATAATCGAATACATTGCATTGGTTTACAGGCATGTCTCTTCAAAAGTCTGGATTCCAATACCAGCATAATGGGTTTCCTGAGGCACCCATCAGAACAAATCTCCTCTCCACAAGGAAACTTGTGCATGGGAGCTATGTCAAAAGCTTAGGAGAATACTTCAGGGTCCCAGTGCCACCGCCCCATTTCAAGGCCCTCATGGACACAAACACACATTAGGGCCCATCTTCAGGAAAGTCCATTTCAACTCAGCCACCCCAGTTGCTCCCGCAGAGGGATCCGATCTCAACTGTATTGTGGCTAGTAGACAATTGGATTGCGAGGCGGGCTTCCCTGACATCCATCCTCCAAGGGTGCTCTGGAGTCATTCCATATGGGATGTCCTGGAGCGGCCCAACTGGTCTCAATTGTCCCGCAGAAGGAATCCTTGAAGGGGGCATCACACAACTCCCAACGTGGGAAAAGCTCCATGGCTTCGAGATTCCGCTCCTTTCATGAAGGGGCAGTCATGCACAGAAACTACAACCTGAGCCAACGTCTGATCCTCGCCGTGACTTCAGATGCTTGAGATATGGTTTCCGATCTGCAGGGGGTACCTACCGTGCCCTCGGCCTGAAGCCCAAGTCTATCTTGTGTTCTCAGACTTCTGTCCTCAAACTCCTGGCCCGGAAGTCCTCCATTTTGGCAATTCCGGACCCACAAGGCAGCACTCTGCCTGCCCTCTAGAAAAAATGTATTGCCTAATGAGGTGCCCAGGCACCTCAAATGAGGATAAACCTACAGGGAACTCGACTGTACCCAAATTATATAGTCTAACTTGGGCACTAGTGCACTGTCTGACACAACCTCAGCCAGAACCCCCTGACCAACACCCAGGCAGCTGACCGTACACTGAGCATATCAGACGCGCCATCGCCTTAGGTCGTCATCTCTTCCCAACTGCGATTTTTCAGGCTTCAGAACCTGTACCTTATGTCCAATCACTGCTCACGTTTGAAAATGATGCAGAAATCAGAACACCTTCCCCATGGCAAGAGACCTTGTGATTGGCATGTTGTCCAAGGTCCAGTGTAGTTGAAACCAGTTTGGCCCATGAGGCCCCACCCATGTTCGCGGGCCACAATTGTCACAAACACACATTTGACCCTCAGCCTGAGCCCAGTCTCAAGTAAAGCCGCTCAGTGGCTGGATGAAGAGACAGCTTATTGGGCCTGCCAAGCCCCTATGCCGCAATTTTTAACCATAGTTTGGGTTTTCCATTCACTCTTCCCCAGGGCTCTGCTTTGGAATTCCTCTTTTGTTCGGACACCTGAGGTAATAAACCTGAAAGGAGACCTCCCATCCCACAGATTGACGAAAAAAATTGGGACCGCCCCAATCCACAGAAAGGAAGATTCGTCCATGGCCCATGATGCCTCCCCACATTCCACGGCCATCGTTGATATAAAATCCAGAGACAAAAGCCTGAGCAAGTGCCTCAGACTCGCTCTTTCTTCATATCCTGAAGAGTTCTTCTCATGGTTTGTAGATTGGGCCTGCCATACCTACGTCCCCAAACATAAGGTGAGTTTGTGTTTTCAGACTTCTGTCCTCAAAGTCCTGGGCCACACAGCCTCCAGGCTGGGGCCCCTGGAGCCACACATTCGGACTGTGCCTACCCAATCCATGGGTATTCTGCCCATTCCATTGTCCAAAATCTTACAAATTGGGAGAACTCTCCAAAGTCCCCGAGGCAATCCCAATAGTGTAGATCTCCAGGGACAAACAAGGGTGGTCTGACACCAGGTGAGCATCTACCTCCAATCATTCCATAGATGAATATCCCCAGAGAAGGAGAATGAACAAGACAGGACCCTAGGCCATAATCGAATACTTTGCTTTGTTTTACAGGCATGTCTCTTCAAAAGTCTGGATTCCAATTCCAGCATAATGGGTTTCCTGAGGCACACATCAGAACAAATATCCTCTCCACAAGGAAACTTGTGCATGGGAGCTATGTCAAAAGCTTAGGAGAATACTTCAGGGTCCCGGGGCCACCGCCCCATTCCAAGGTCCTCATGGACACAAACACACATTAGGGCCCATCCTCAGGAAAGTCCATTTCAACTCATCCACCCCGGTTGCTCCCGCAGAGGGATCCGATCTCAACTGTATTGTGGCTAGTAGACAATTGGATTGTGAGGCGGGCTTGCCTGGCATCCATCCTCCAACGGTGCTCTGGAGTCATTCCATATGGGATGTCCTGGAGCTGCCCAACAGGTCTTAATTGTCACACAGAAGGAATCATTGAAGGGGGCATCCCACCACTCCCAACGTCGGAAACCTCCATGGCCTTGAGATTCCGCTCCTTTCATGAAGGCGCAGTCATGCACAGAAACTCCAACCTGAGCCAACGACTGATCCTCGCCGTGATTTCAGATGCTTGAGATTTTGGTTGTGACTGCAGGGGGTACCAGCCGTGCCCTCGGCCTGAAACTCAAGTCTAGCTCGTGTTCTCAAACTTCTGTCCTAACACTCCTGTCCCAGAAGCTCTCAAGTTTGGCAATTCCGGACCCACAATGCAGCACTCTGCCTGCCCTCTAGAAAAAATATCTTGCCTAATGAGGTGCCCAGGCACCTCAAATGAGGATAAACCTACAGGGCACTCGACTGTACCCAAATTATATAGTCTAACTTGGGCACTAGTGCACTGTATGACACAACCTGAGCCAGAACCTCCTGACCAACACCCAGGCAGTTGACCGCACACTGAGCATATCAGATGCGCCATCGCCTTAGATTGTCATCTCTTCCCAACTGCGATTTTTCAGGCTTCAGAACCTAGACCTTATCTCCAACCACTGCCCAGGGTTGAAAATGATGCAGAAATCAAAACACCTTCCCCATGGCAAGAGACCTTGTGATTGGCATGTTGTCCAAGGTCCAGTGTAGTTGAAACCAGTGTGGCCCATGAGGCCCCGCCCATGCTCGCGTGCCACGTTGGTCACAAACACACACTGTGACCCTCAGCCTGAGTCCAGGCCTCAAGAAAGGCCTCTCAGTGGCTGGATGAAGAGACAGCTTATTGTGCCTGCCATGCCCCTAGGCCCCAATTTTTAACCATAGTTTGGGTTTTCCCTTCACTCTTCCCCAGGGCTCTGCTTTGGAATTCCTCTTTTGTTCAGACACCTGAGGTAATAAACCTGAAAGGAGAAATCCCATCCCACAGATTGACGAAAAACAATTGGGATCGGGCCAAATCCACAGAGAGGAAGATTCGTCCATGGCCCATGAGTCCTCCCCCATTCCACGGCCATCGTTGATATAAAATCCAAATGCAAAAGCCTGAGCAAGTGCCTCAGAATCGCTCTTTCTTCATATCCTGAAGATTTCTTCTCATGATTTGTAGATTGGGCCTGCCATACCTACATCCCCAAACCTAAGCTGAGTTTGTGTTTTCAGACTTCTGTCCTCAAAGTCCTGGGCCACACACCCTCATGCTGGGGCCTCTGAAGCCACACATTAGGACTGTGCCTACCCAATCCATGGGAATTCTGCCCATTCCATTGTCCAAAATCGTACAAATTAGGAGAACTCTCCAAAGTCCCTGAGGCCAAACCAATAGTGTAGGTCTCCGGGGACAAACAAGGGCGGTAAGACACCAGGTGAGCATCTACCTCCACTCATTCCATAGATGAATATCCCCAGACAAGAAGAATGAACAAGACAGGACCCTAGGCCATAATCGAATACATTGCATTGGTTTACAGGCATGTCTCTTCAAAAGTCTGGATTCCAATACCAGCATAATGGGTTTCCTGAGGCACCCATCAGAACAAATCTCCTCTCCACAAGGAAACTTGTGCATGGGAGCTATGTCAAAAGCTTAGGAGAATACTTCAGGGTCCCAGTGCCACCGCCCCATTTCAAGGCCCTCATGGACACAAACACACATTAGGGCCCATCTTCAGGAAAGTCCATTTCAACTCAGCCACCCCGGTTGCTCCCGCAGAGGGATCCGATCTCAACTGTATTGTGGCTAGTAGACAATTGGATTGCGAGGCGGGCTTCCCTGACATCCATCCTCCAAGGGTGCTCTGGAGTCATTCCATATGGGATGTCCTGGAGCGGCCCAACTGGTCTCAATTGTCCCGCAGAAGGAATCCTTGAAGGGGGCATCACACAACTCCCAACGTGGGAAAAGCTCCATGGCTTCGAGATTCCGCTCCTTTCATGAAGGGGCAGTCATGCACAGAAACTACAACCTGAGCCAACGTCTGATCCTCGCCGTGACTTCAGATGCTTGAGATATGGTTTCCGATCTGCAGGGGGTACCTACCGTGCCCTCGGCCTGAAGCCCAAGTCTATCTTGTGTTCTCAGACTTCTGTCCTCAAACTCCTGGCCCGGAAGTCCTCCATTTTGGCAATTCCGGACCCACAAGGCAGCACTCTGCCTGCCCTCTAGAAAAAATGTATTGCCTAATGAGGTGCCCAGGCACCTCAAATGAGGATAAACCTACAGGGAACTCGACTGTACCCAAATTATATAGTCTAACTTGGGCACTAGTGCACTGTCTGACACAACCTCAGCCAGAACCCCCTGACCAACACCCAGGCAGCTGACCGTACACTGAGCATATCAGACGCGCCATCGCCTTAGGTCGTCATCTCTTGCCAACTGCGATTTTTCAGGCTTCAGAACCTGTACCTTATGTCCAATCACTGCTCACGTTTGAAAATGATGCAGAAATCAGAACACCTTCCCCATGGCAAGAGACCTTGTGATTGGCATGTTGTCCAAGGTCCAGTGTAGTTGAAACCAGTTTGGCCCATGAGGCCCCACCCATGTTCGCGGGCCACAATTGTCACAAACACACATTTGACCCTCAGCCTGAGCCCAGTCTCAAGTAAAGCCGCTCAGTGGCTGGATGAAGAGACAGCTTATTGGGCCTGCCAAGCCCCTATGCCGCAATTTTTAACCATAGTTTGGGTTTTCCATTCACTCTTCCCCAGGGCTCTGCTTTGGAATTCCTCTTTTGTTCGGACACCTGAGGTAATAAACCTGAAAGGAGACCTCCCATCCCACAGATTGACGAAAAAAATTGGGACCGCCCCAATCCACAGAAAGGAAGATTCGTCCATGGCCCATGATGCCTCCCCACATTCCACGGCCATCGTTGATATAAAATCCAGAGACAAAAGCCTGAGCAAGTGCCTCAGACTCGCTCTTTCTTCATATCCTGAAGAGTTCTTCTCATGGTTTGTAGATTGGGCCTGCCATACCTACGTCCCCAAACATAAGGTGAGTTTGTGTTTTCAGACTTCTGTCCTCAAAGTCCTGGGCCACACAGCCTCCAGGCTGGGGCCCCTGGAGCCACACATTCGGACTGTGCCTACCCAATCCATGGGTATTCTGCCCATTCCATTGTCCAAAATCTTACAAATTGGGAGAACTCTCCAAAGTCCCCGAGGCAATCCCAATAGTGTAGATCTCCAGGGACAAACAAGGGTGGTCTGACACCAGGTGAGCATCTACCTCCAATCATTCCATAGATGAATATCCCCAGAGAAGGAGAATGAACAAGACAGGACCCTAGGCCATAATCGAATACATTGCTTTGGTTTACAGGCATGTCTCTTCAAAAGTCTGGATTCCAATTCCAGCACAATGGGTTTCCTGAGGCACACATCAGAACAAATATCCTCTCCACAAGGAAACTTGTGCATGGGAGCTATGTCAAAAGCTTAGGAGAATACTTCAGTGTCCCGGGGCCACCGCCCCATTCCAAGGTCCTCATGGACACAAACACACATTAGGGCCCATCCTCAGGAAAGTCCATTTCAACTCATCCACCCCGGTTGCTCCCGCAGAGGGATCCGATCTCAACTGTATTGTGGCTAGTAGACAATTGGATTGTGAGGCGGGCTTGCCTGGCATCCATCCTCCAACGGTGCTCTGGAGTCATTCCATATGGGATGTCCTGGAGCTGCCCAACAGGTCTTAATTGTCACACAGAAGGAATCATTGAAGGGGGCATCCCACCACTCCCAACGTCGGAAACCTCCATGGCCTTGAGATTCCGCTCCTTTCATGAAGGCGCAGTCATGCACAGAAACTCCAACCTGAGCCAACGACTGATCCTCGCCGTGATTTCAGATGCTTGAGATTTTGGTTGTGACTGCAGGGGGTACCAGCCGTGCCCTCGGCCTGAAACTCAAGTCTAGCTCGTGTTCTCAAACTTCTGTCCTAACACTCCTGTCCCAGAAGCTCTCAAGTTTGGCAATTCCGGACCACAATGCAGCACTCTGCCTGCCCTCTAGAAAAAATATCTTGCCTAATGAGGTGCCCAGGCACCTCAAATGAGGATAAACCTACAGGGCACTCGACTGTACCCAAATTATATAGTCTAACTTGGGCACTAGTGCACTGTATGACACAACCTGAGCCAGAACCTCCTGACCAACACCCAGGCAGTTGACCGCACACTGAGCATATCAGATGCGCCATCGCCTTAGATTGTCATCTCTTCCCAACTGCGATTTTTCAGGCTTCAGAACCTAGACCTTATCTCCAACCACTGCCCAGGGTTGAAAATGATGCAGAAATCAAAACACCTTCCCCATGGCAAGAGACCTTGTGATTGGCATGTTGTCCAAGGTCCAGTGTAGTTGAAACCAGTGTGGCCCATGAGGCCCCGCCCATTCTCGCGTGCCACGTTGGTCACAAACACACACTGTGACCCTCAGCCTGAGCCCAGGCCTCAAGTAAGGCCTCTCAGTGGCTGGATGAAGAGACAGCTTATTGTGCCTGCCATGCCCCTAGGCCCCAATTTTTAACCATAGTTTGGGTTTTCCCTTCACTCTTCCCCAGGGCTCTGCTTTGGAATTCCTCTTTTGTTCAGACACCTGAGGTAATAAACCTGAAAGGAGAAATCCCATCCCACAGATTGACGAAAAACAATTGGGATCGGGCCAAATCCACAGAGAGGAAGATTCGTCCATGGCCCATGAGTCCTCCCCCATTCCACGGCCATCGTTGATATAAAATCCAAATGCAAAAGCCTGAGCAAGTGCCTCAGAATCGCTCTTTCTTCATATCCTGAAGATTTCTTCTCATGATTTGTAGATTGGGCCTGCCATACCTACATCCCCAAACCTAAGCTGAGTTTGTGTTTTCAGACTTCTGTCCTCAAAGTCCTGGGCCACACACCCTCATGCTGGGGCCTCTGAAGCCACACATTAGGACTGTGCCTACCCAATCCATGGGAATTCTGCCCATTCCATTGTCCAAAATCGTACAAATTAGGAGAACTCTCCAAAGTCCCTGAGGCCAAACCAATAGTGTAGGTCTCCGGGGACAAACAAGGGCGGTAAGACACCAGGTGAGCATCTACCTCCACTCATTCCATAGATGAATATCCCCAGACAAGAAGAATGAACAAGACAGGACCCTAGGCCATAATCGAATACATTGCATTGGTTTACAGGCATGTCTCTTCAAATGTCTGGATTCCAATACCAGCATAATGGGTTTCCTGAGGCACCCATCAGAACAAATCTCCTCTCCACAAGGAAACTTGTGCATGGGATCTATGTCAAAAGCTTAGGAGAATACTTCAGGGTCCCAGTGCCACCGCCCCATTTCAAGGCCCTCATGGACACAAACACACATTAGGGCCCATCTTCAGGAAAGTCCATTTCAACTCAGCCACCCCGGTTGCTCCCGCAGAGGGATCCGATCTCAACTGTATTGTGGCTAGTAGACAATTGGATTGCGAGGCGGGCTTCCCTGACATCCATCCTCCAAGGGTGCTCTGGAGTCATTCCATATGGGATGTCCTGGAGCGGCCCAACTGGTCTCAATTGTCCCGCAGAAGGAATCCTTGAAGGGGGCATCACACAACTCCCAACGTGGGAAAAGCTCCATGGCTTCGAGATTCCGCTCCTTTCATGAAGGGGCAGTCATGCACAGAAACTACAACCTGAGCCAACGTCTGATCCTCGCCGTGACTTCAGATGCTTGAGATATGGTTTCTGATCTGCAGGGGGTACCTACCGTGCCCTCGGCCTGAAGCCCAAGTCTATCTTGTGTTCTCAGACTTCTGTCCTCAAACTCCTGGCCCGGAAGTCCTCCATTTTGGCAATTCCGGACCCACAAGGCAGCACTCTGCCTGCCCTCTAGAAAAAATGTATTGCCTAATGAGGTGCCCAGGCACCTCAAATGAGGATAAACCTACAGGGAACTCGACTGTACCCAAATTATATAGTCTACCTTGGGCACTAGTGCACTGTCTGACACAACCTCAGCCAGAACCCCCTGACCAACACCCAGGCAGCTGACCGTACACTGAGCATATCAGACGCGCCATCGCCTTAGGTCGTCATCTCTTCCCAACTGCGATTTTTCAGGCTTCAGAACCTGTACCTTATGTCCAATCACTGCTCACGTTTGAAAATGATGCAGAAATCAGAACACCTTCCCCATGGCAAGAGACCTTGTGATTGGCATGCTGTCCAAGGTCCAGTGTAATTGAAACCAGTTTGGCCCATGAGGCCCCACCCATGTTCGCGGGCCACAATTGTCACAAACACACATTTGACCCTCAGCCTGAGCCCAGTCTCAAGTAAAGCCGCTCAGTGGCTGGATGAAGAGACAGCTTATTGGGCCTGCCAAGCCCCTATGCCGCAATTTTTAACCATAGTTTGGGTTTTCCATTTACTCTTCCCCAGGGCTCTGCTTTGGAATTCCTCTTTTGTTCGAACACCTGAGGTAATAAACCTGAAAGGAGACCTCCCATCCCACAGATTGACGAAAAAAATTGGGACCGCCCCAATCCACAGAAAGGAAGATTCGTCCATGGCCCATGATGCCTCCCCACATTCCACGGCCATCGTTGATATAAAATCCAGAGACAAAAGCCTGAGCAAGTGCCTCAGACTCGCTCTTTCTTCATATCCTGAAGAGTTCTTCTCATGGTTTGTAGATTGGGCCTGCCATACCTACGTCCCCAAACATAAGGTTAGTTTGTGTTTTCAGACTTCTGTCCTCAAAGTCCTGGGCCACACAGCCTCCAGGCTGGGGCCCCTTGAGCCACACATTCGGACTGTGCCTACCCAATCCATGGGAATTCTGCCCATTCCATTGTCCAAAATCTTACAAATTGGGAGAACTCTCCAAAGTCCCCGAGGCAATCCCAATAGTGTAGATCTCCAGGGACAAACAAGGGTGGTCTGACACCAGGTGAGCATCTACCTCCAATCATTCCATAGATGAATATCCCCAGAGAAGGAGAATGAACAAGACAGGACCCTAGGCCATAATCGAATACATTGCTTTGTTTTACAGGCATGTCTCTTCAAAAGTCTGGATTCCAATTCCAGCATAATGGGTTTCCTGAGGCACACATCAGAACAAATATCCTCTCCACAAGGAAACTTGTGCATGGGAGCTATGTCAAAAGCTTAGGAGAATACTTCAGGGTCCCGGGGCCACCGCCCCATTCCAAGGTCCTCATGGACACAAACACACATTAGGGCCCATCCTCAGGAAAGTCCATTTCAACTCATCCACCCCGGTTGCTCCCGCAGAGGGATCCGATCTCAACTGTATTGTGGCTAGTAGACAATTGGATTGTGAGGCGGGCTTGCCTGGCATCCATCCTCCAACGGTGCTCTGGAGTCATTCCATATGGGATGTCCTGGAGCTGCCCAACAGGTCTTAATTGTCACACAGAAGGAATCATTGAAGGGGGCATCCCACCACTCCCAACGTCGGAAACCTCCATGGCCTTGAGATTCCGCTCCTTTCATGAAGGCGCAGTCATGCACAGAAACTCCAACCTGAGCCAACGACTGATCCTCGCCGTGATTTCAGATGCTTGAGATTTTGGTTGTGACTGCAGGGGGTACCAGCCGTGCCCTCGGCCTGAAACTCAAGTCTAGCTCGTGTTCTCAAACTTCTGTCCTAACACTCCTGTCCCAGAAGCTCTCAAGTTTGGCAATTCCGGACCACAATGCAGCACTCTGCCTGCCCTCTAGAAAAAATATCTTGCCTAATGAGGTGCCCAGGCACCTCAAATGAGGATAAACCTACAGGGCACTCGACTGTACCCAAATTATATAGTCTAACTTGGGCACTAGTGCACTGTATGACACAACCTGAGCCAGAACCTCCTGACCAACACCCAGGCAGTTGACCGCACACTGAGCATATCAGATGCGCCATCGCCTTAGATTGTCATCTCTTCCCAACTGCGATTTTTCAGGCTTCAGAACCTAGACCTTATCTCCAACCACTGCCCAGGGTTGAAAATGATGCAGAAATCAAAACACCTTCCCCATGGCAAGAGACCTTGTGATTGGCATGTTGTCCAAGGTCCAGTGTAGTTGAAACCAGTGTGGCCCATGAGGCCCCGCCCATGCTCGCGTGCCACGTTGGTCACAAACACACACTGTGACCCTCAGCCTGAGCCCAGGCCTCAAGTAAGGCCTCTCAGTGGCTGGATGAAGAGACAGCTTATTGTGCCTGCCATGCCCCTAGGCCCCAATTTTTAACCATAGTTTGGGTTTTCCCTTCACTCTTCCCCAGGGCTCTGCTTTGGAATTCCTCTTTTGTTCAGACACCTGAGGTAATAAACCTGAAAGGAGAAATCCCATCCCACAGATTGACGAAAAACAATTGGGATCGGGCCAAATCCACAGAGAGGAAGATTCGTCCATGGCCCATGAGTCCTCCCCCATTCCACGGCCATCGTTGATATAAAATCCAAATGCAAAAGCCTGAGCAAGTGCCTCAGAATCGCTCTTTCTTCATATCCTGAAGATTTCTTCTCATGATTTGTAGATTGGGCCTGCCATACCTACATCCCCAAACCTAAGCTGAGTTTGTGTTTTCAGACTTCTGTCCTCAAAGTCCTGGGCCACACACCCTCATGCTGGGGCCTCTGAAGCCACACATTAGGACTGTGCCTACCCAATCCATGGGAATTCTGCCCATTCCATTGTCCAAAATCGTACAAATTAGGAGAACTCTCCAAAGTCCCTGAGGCCAAACCAATAGTGTAGGTCTCCGGGGACAAACAAGGGCGGTAAGACACCAGGTGAGCATCTACCTCCACTCATTCCATAGATGAATATCCCCAGACAAGAAGAATGAACAAGACAGGACCCTAGGCCATAATCGAATACATTGCATTGGTTTACAGGCATGTCTCTTCAAAAGTCTGGATTCCAATACCAGCATAATGGGTTTCCTGAGGCACCCATCAGAACAAATCTCCTCTCCACAAGGAAACTTGTGCATGGGAGCTATGTCAAAAGCTTAGGAGAATACTTCAGGGTCCCAGTGCCACCGCCCCATTTCAAGGCCCTCATGGACACAAACACACATTAGGGCCCATCTTCAGGAAAGTCCATTTCAACTCAGCCACCCCGGTTGCTCCCGCAGAGGGATCCGATCTCAACTGTATTGTGGCTAGTAGACAATTGGATTGCGAGGCGGGCTTCCCTGACATCCATCCTCCAAGGGTGCTCTGGAGTCATTCCATATGGGATGTCCTGGAGCGGCCCAACTGGTCTCAATTGTCCCGCAGAAGGAATCCTTGAAGGGGGCATCACACAACTCCCAACGTGGGAAAAGCTCCATGGCTTCGAGATTCCGCTCCTTTCATGAAGGGGCAGTCATGCACAGAAACTACAACCTGAGCCAACGTCTGATCCTCGCCGTGACTTCAGATGCTTGAGATATGGTTTCCGATCTGCAGGGGGTACCTACCGTGCCCTCGGCCTGAAGCCCAAGTCTATCTTGTGTTCTCAGACTTCTGTCCTCAAACTCCTGGCCCGGAAGTCCTCCATTTTGGCAATTCCGGACTCACAAGGCAGCACTCTGCCTGCCCTCTAGAAAAAATATCTTGCCTAATGAGGTGCCCAGGCACCTCAAATGAGGATAAACCTACAGGGAACTCGACTGTACCCAAATTATATAGTCTACCTTGGGCACTAGTGCACTGTCTGACACAACCTCAGCCAGAACCCCCTGACCAACACCCAGGCAGCTGACCGTACACTGAGCATATCAGACGCGCCATCGCCTTAGGTCGTCATCTCTTCCCAACTGCGATTTTTCAGGCTTCAGAACCTGTACCTTATGTCCAATCACTGCTCACGTTTGAAAATGATGCAGAAATCAGAACACCTTCCCCATGGCAAGAGACCTTGTGATTGGCATGTTGTCCAAGGTCCAGTGTAGTTGAAACCAGTTTGGCCCATGAGGCCCCACCCATGTTCGCGGGCCACAATTGTCACAAACACACATTTGACCCTCAGCCTGAGCCCAGTCTCAAGTAAAGCCGCTCAGTGGCTGGATGAAGAGACAGCTTATTGGGCCTGCCAAGCCCCTATGCCGCAATTTTTAACCATAGTTTGGGTTTTCCATTCACTCTTCCCCAGGGCTCTGCTTTGGAATTCCTCTTTTGTTCGGACACCTGAGGTAATAAACCTGAAAGGAGACCTCCCATCCCACAGATTGACGAAAAAAATTGGGACCGCCCCAATCCACAGAAAGGAAGATTCGTCCATGGCCCATGATGCCTCCCCACATTCCACGGCCATCGTTGATATAAAATCCAGAGACAAAAGCCTGAGCGAGTGCCTCAGACTCGCTCTTTCTTCATATCCTGAAGAGTTCTTCTCATGGTTTGTAGATTGGGCCTGCCATACCTACGTCCCCAAACATAAGGTGAGTTTGTGTTTTCAGACTTCTGTCCTCAAAGTCCTGGGCCACACAGCCTCCAGGCTGGGGCCCCTGGAGCCACACATTCGGACTGTGCCTACCCAATCCATGGGTATTCTGCCCATTCCATTGTCCAAAATCTTACAAATTGGGAGAACTCTCCAAAGTCCCCGAGGCAATCCCAATAGTGTAGATCTCCAGGGACAAACAAGGGTGGTCTGACACCAGGTGAGCATCTACCTCCAATCATTCCATAGATGAATATCCCCAGAGAAGGAGAATGAACAAGACAGGACCCTAGGCCATAATCGAATACATTGCTTTGTTTTACAGGCATGTCTCTTCAAAAGTCTGGATTCCAATTCCAGCATAATGGGTTTCCTGAGGCACACCTCAGAACAAATATCCTCTCCACAAGGAAACTTGTGCATGGGAGCTATGTCAAAAGCTTAGGAGAATACTTCAGGGTCCCGGGGCCACCGCCCCATTCCAAGGTCCTCATGGACACAAACACACATTAGGGCCCATCCTCAGGAAAGTCCATTTCAACTCATCCACCCCGGTTGCTCCCGCAGAGGGATCCGATCTCAACTGTATTGTGGCTAGTAGACAATTGGATTGTGAGGCGGGCTTGCCTGGCATCCATCCTCCAACGGTGCTCTGGAGTCTTTCCATATGGGATGTCCTGGAGCTGCCCAACAGGTCTTAATTGTCACACAGAAGGAATCATTGAAGGGGGCATCCCACCACTCCCAACGTCGGAAACCTCCATGGCCTTGAGATTCCGCTCCTTTCATGAAGGCGCAGTCATGCACAGAAACTCCAACCTGAGCCAACGACTGATCCTCGCCGTGATTTCAGATGCTTGAGATTTTGGTTGTGACTGCAGGGGGTACCAGCCGTGCCCTCGGCCTGAAACTCAAGTCTAGCTCGTGTTCTCAAACTTCTGTCCTAACACTCCTGTCCCAGAAGCTCTCAAGTTTGGCAATTCCGGACCCACAATGCAGCACTCTGCCTGCCCTCTAGAAAAAATATCTTGCCTAATGAGGTGCCCAGGCACCTCAAATGAGGATAAACCTACAGGGCACTCGACTGTACCCAAATTATATAGTCTAACTTGGGCACTAGTGCACTGTATGACACAACCTGAGCCAGAACCTCCTGACCAACACCCAGGCAGTTGACCGCACACTGAGCATATCAGATGCGCCATCGCCTTAGATTGTCATCTCTTCCCAACTGCGATTTTTCAGGCTTCAGAACCTAGACCTTATCTCCAACCACTGCCCAGGGTTGAAAATGATGCAGAAATCAAAACACCTTCCCCATGGCAAGAGACCTTGTGATTGGCATGTTGTCCAAGGTCCAGTGTAGTTGAAACCAGTGTGGCCCATGAGGCCCCGCCCATGCTCGCGTGCCACGTTGGTCACAAACACACACTGTGACCCTCAGCCTGAGTCCAGGCCTCAAGTAAGGCCTCTCAGTGGCTGGATGAAGAGACAGCTTATTGTGCCTGCCATGCCCCTAGGCCCCAATTTTTAACCATAGTTTGGGTTTTCCCTTCACTCTTCCCCAGGGCTCTGCTTTGGAATTCCTCTTTTGTTCAGACACCTGAGGTAATAAACCTGAAAGGAGAAATCCCATCCCACAGATTGACGAAAAACAATTGGGATCGGGCCAAATCCACAGAGAGGAAGATTCGTCCATGGCCCATGAGTCCTCCCCCATTCCACGGCCATCGTTGATATAAAATCCAAATGCAAAAGCCTGAGCAAGTGCCTCAGAATCGCTCTTTCTTCATATCCTGAAGATTTCTTCTCATGATTTGTAGATTGGGCCTGCCATACCTACATCCCCAAACCTAAGCTGAGTTTGTGTTTTCAGACTTCTGTCCTCAAAGTCCTGGGCCACACACCCTCATGCTGGGGCCTCTGAAGCCACACATTAGGACTGTGCCTACCCAATCCATGGGAATTCTGCCCATTCCATTGTCCAAAATCGTACAAATTAGGAGAACTCTCCAAAGTCCCTGAGGCCAAACCAATAGTGTAGGTCTCCGGGGACAAACAAGGGCGGTAAGACACCAGGTGAGCATCTACCTCCACTCATTCCATAGATGAATATCCCCAGACAAGAAGAATGAACAAGACAGGACCCTAGGCCATAATCGAATACATTGCATTGGTTTACAGGCATGTCTCTTCAAAAGTCTGGATTCCAATACCAGCATAATGGGTTTCCTGAGGCACCCATCAGAACAAATCTCCTCTCCACAAGGAAACTTGTGCATGGGAGCTATGTCAAAAGCTTAGGAGAATACTTCAGGGTCCCAGTGCCACCGCCCCATTTCAAGGCCCTCATGGACACAAACCCACATTAGGGCCCATCTTCAGGAAAGTCCATTTCAACTCAGCCACCCCGGTTGCTCCCGCAGAGGGATCCGATCTCAACTGTATTGTGGCTAGTAGACAATTGGATTGCGAGGCGGGCTTCCCTGACATCCATCCTCCAAGGGTGCTCTGGAGTCATTCCATATGGGATGTCCTGGAGCGGCCCAACTGGTCTCAATTGTCCCGCAGAAGGAATCCTTGAAGGGGGCATCACACAACTCCCAACGTGGGAAAAGCTCCATGGCTTCGAGATTCCGCTCCTTTCATGAAGGGGCAGTCATGCACAGAAACTACAACCTGAGCCAACGTCTGATCCTCGCCGTGACTTCAGATGCTTGAGATATGGTTTCCGATCTGCAGGGGGTACCTACCGTGCCCTCGGCCTGAAGCCCAAGTCTATCTTGTGTTCTCAGACTTCTGTCCTCAAACTCCTGGCCCGGAAGTCCTCCATTTTGGCAATTCCGGACCCACAAGGCAGCACTCTGCCTGCCCTCTAGAAAAAATGTATTGCCTAATGAGGTGCCCAGGCACCTCAAATGAGGATAAACCTACAGGGAACTCGACTGTACCCAAATTATATAGTCTAACTTGGGCACTAGTGCACTGTCTGACACAACCTCAGCCAGAACCCCCTGACCAACACCCAGGCAGCTGACCGTACACTGAGCATATCAGACGCGCCATCGCCTTAGGTCGTCATCTCTTCCCAACTGCGATTTTTCAGGCTTCAGAACCTGTACCTTATGTCCAATCACTGCTCACGTTTGAAAATGATGCAGAAATCAGAACACCTTCCCCATGGCAAGAGACCTTGTGATTGGCATGTTGTCCAAGGTCCAGTGTAGTTGAAACCAGTTTGGCCCATGAGGCCCCACCCATGTTCGCGGGCCACAATTGTCACAAACACACATTTGACCCTCAGCCTGAGCCCAGTCTCAAGTAAAGCCGCTCAGTGGCTGGATGAAGAGACAGCTTATTGGGCCTGCCAAGCCCCTATGCCGCAATTTTTAACCATAGTTTGGGTTTTCCATTCACTCTTCCCCAGGGCTCTGCTTTGGAATTCCTCTTTTGTTCGGACACCTGAGGTAATAAACCTGAAAGGAGACCTCCCATCCCACAGATTGACGAAAAAAATTGGGACCGCCCCAATCCACAGAAAGGAAGATTCGTCCATAGCCCATGATGCCTCCCCACATTCCACGGCCATCGTTGATATAAAATCCAGAGACAAAAGCCTGAGCAAGTGCCTCAGACTCGCTCTTTCTTCATATCCTGAAGAGTTCTTCTCATGGTTTGTAGATTGGGCCTGCCATACCTACGTCCCCAAACATAAGGTGAGTTTGTGTTTTCAGACTTCTGTCCTCAAAGTCCTGGGCCACACAGCCTCCAGGCTGGAGCCCCTGGAGCCACACATTCGGACTGTGCCTACCCAATCCATGGGAATTCTGCCCATTCCATTGTCCAAAATCTTACAAATTGGGAGAACTCTCCAAAGTCCCCGAGGCAATCCCAATAGTGTAGATCTCCAGGGACAAACAAGGGTGGTCTGACACCAGGTGAGCATCTACCTCCAATCATTCCATAGATGAATATCCCCAGAGAAGTAGAATGAACAAGACAGGAACCTAGGCCATAATCGAATACATTGCTTTGTTTTACAGGCATGTCTCTTCAAAAGTCTGGATTCCAATTCCAGCATAATGGGTTTCCTGAGGCACACATCAGAACAAATATCCTCTCCACAAGGAAACTTGTGCATGGGAGCTATGTCAAAAGCTTAGGAGAATACTTCAGGGTCCCGGGGCCACCGCCCCATTCCAAGGTCCTCATGGACACAAACACACATTAGGGCCCATCCTCAGGAAAGTCCATTTCAACTCATCCACCCCGGTTGCTCCCGCAGAGGGATCCGATCTCAACTGTATTGTGGCTAGTAGACAATTGGATTGTGAGGCGGGCTTGCCTGGCATCCATCCTCCAACGGTGCTCTGGAGTCATTCCATATGGGATGTCCTGGAGCTGCCCAACAGGTCTTAATTGTCACACAGAAGGAATCATTGAAGGGGGCATCCCACCACTCCCAACGTCGGAAACCTCCATGGCCTTGAGATTCCGCTCCTTTCATGAAGGCGCAGTCATGCACAGAAACTCCAACCTGAGCCAACGACTGATCCTCGCCGTGATTTCAGATGCTTGAGATTTTGGTTGTGACTGCAGGGGGTACCAGCCGTGCCCTCGGCCTGAAACTCAAGTCTAGCTCGTGTTCTCAAACTTCTGTCCTAACACTCCTGTCCCAGAAGCTCTCAAGTTTGGCAATTCCGGACCCACAATGCAGCACTCTGCCTGCCCTCTAGAAAAAATATCTTGCCTAATGAGGTGCCCAGGCACCTCAAATGAGGATAAACCTACAGGGCACTCGACTATACCCAAATTATATAGTCTAACTTGGGCACTAGTGCACTGTATGACACAACCTGAGCCAGAACCTCCTGATCAACACCCAGGCAGTTGACCGCACACTGAGCATATCAGATGCGCCATCGCCTTAGATTGTCATCTCTTCCCAACTGCGATTTTTCAGGCTTCAGAACCTAGACCTTATCTCCAACCACTGCCCAGGGTTGAAAATGATGCAGAAATCAAAACACCTTCCCCATGGCAAGAGACCTTGTGATTGGCATGTTGTCCAAGGTCCAGTGTAGTTGAAACCAGTGTGGCCCATGAGGCCCCGCCCATGCTCGCGTGCCACGTTGGTCACAAACACACACTGTGACCCTCAGCCTGAGCCCAGGCCTCAAGTAAGGCCTCTCAGTGGCTGGATGAAGAGACAGCTTATTGTGCCTGCCATGCCCCTAGGCCCCAATTTTTAACCATAGTTTGGGTTTTCCCTTCACTCTTCCCCAGGGCTCTGCTTTGGAATTCCTCTTTTGTTCAGACACCTGAGGTAATAAACCTGAAAGGAGAAATCCCATCCCACAGATTGACGAAAAACAATTGGGATCGGGCCAAATCCACAGAGAGGAAGATTCGTCCATGGCCCATGAGTCCTCCCCCATTCCACGGCCATCGTTGATATAAAATCCAAATGCAAAAGCCTGAGCAAGTGCCTCAGAATCGCTCTTTCTTCATATCCTGAAGATTTCTTCTCATGATTTGTAGATTGGGCCTGCCATACCTACATCCCCAAACCTAAGCTGAGTTTGTGTTTTCAGACTTCTGTCCTCAAAGTCCTGGGCCACACACCCTCATGCTGGGGCCTCTGAAGCCACACATTAGGACTGTGCCTACCCAATCCATGGGAATTCTGCCCATTCCATTGTCCAAAATCGTACAAATTAGGAGAACTCTCCAAAGTCCCTGAGGCCAAACCAATAGTGTAGGTCTCCGGGGACAAACAAGGGCGGTAAGACACCAGGTGAGCATCTACCTCCACTCATTCCATAGATGAATATCCCCAGACAAGAAGAATGAACAAGACAGGACCCTAGGCCATAATCGAATACATTGCATTGGTTTACAGGCATGTCTCTTCAAAAGTCTGGATTCCAATACCAGCATAATGGGTTTCCTGAGGCACCCATCAGAACAAATCTCCTCTCCACAAGGAAACTTGTGCATGGGAGCTATGTCAAAAGCTTAGGAGAATACTTCAGGGTCCCAGTGCCACCGCCCCATTTCAAGGCCCTCATGGACACAAACACACATTAGGGCCCATCTTCAGGAAAGTCCATTTCAACTCAGCCACCCCGGTTGCTCCCGCAGAGGGATCCGATCTCAACTGTATTGTGGCTAGTAGACAATTGGATTGCGAGGCGGGCTTCCCTGACATCCATCCTCCAAGGGTGCTCTGGAGTCATTCCATATGGGATGTCCTGGAGCGGCCCAACTGGTCTCAATTGTCCCGCAGAAGGAATCCTTGAAGGGGGCATCACACAACTCCCAACGTGGGAAAAGCTCCATGGCTTCGAGATTCCGCTCCTTTCATGAAGGGGCAGTCATGCACAGAAACTACAACCTGAGCCAACGTCTGATCCTCGCCGTGACTTCAGATGCTTGAGATATGGTTTCCGATCTGCAGGGGGTACCTACCGTGCCCTCGGCCTGAAGCCCAAGTCTATCTTGTGTTCTCAGACTTCTGTCCTCAAACTCCTGGCCCGGAAGTCCTCCATTTTGGCAATTCCGGACCCACAAGGCAGCACTCTGCCTGCCCTCTAGAAAAAATGTATTGCCTAATGAGGTGCCCAGGCACCTCAAATGAGGATAAACCTACAGGGAACTTGACTGTACCCAAATTATATAGTCTAACTTGGGCACTAGTGCACTGTCTGACACAACCTCAGCCAGAACCCCCTGACCAACACCCAGGCAGCTGACCGTACACTGAGCATATCAGACGCGCCATCGCCTTAGGTCGTCATCTCTTCCCAACTGCGATTTTTCAGGCTTCAGAACCTGTACCTTATGTCCAATCACTGCTCACGTTTGAAAATGATGCAGAAATCAGAACACCTTCCCCATGGCAAGAGACCTTGTGATTGGCATGTTGTCCAAGGTCCAGTGTAGTTGAAACCAGTTTGGCCCATGAGGCCCCACCCATGTTCGCGGGCCACAATTGTCACAAACACACATTTGACCCTCAGCCTGAGCCCAGTCTCAAGTAAAGCCGCTCAGTGGCTGGATGAAGAGACAGCTTATTGGGCCTGCCAAGCCCCTATGCCGCAATTTTTAACCATAGTTTGGGTTTTCCATTCACTCTTCCCCAGGGCTCTGCTTTGGAATTCCTCTTTTGTTCGGACACCTGAGGTAATAAACCTGAAAGGAGACCTCCCATCCCACAGATTGACGAAAAAAATTGGGACCGCCCCAATCCACAGAAAGGAAGATTCGTCCATGGCCCATGATGCCTCCCCACATTCCACGGCCATCGTTGATATAAAATCCAGAGACAAAAGCCTGAGCGAGTGCCTCAGACTCGCTCTTTCTTCATATCCTGAAGAGTTCTTCTCATGGTTTGTAGATTGGGCCTGCCATACCTACGTCCCCAAACATAAGGTGAGTTTGTGTTTTCAGACTTCTGTCCTCAAAGTCCTGGGCCACACAGCCTCCAGGCTGGGGCCCCTGGAGCCACACATTCGGACTGTGCCTACCCAATCCATGGGTATTCTGCCCATTCCATTGTCCAAAATCTTACAAATTGGGAGAACTCTCCAAAGTCCCCGAGGCAATCCCAATAGTGTAGATCTCCAGGGACAAACAAGGGTGGTCTGACACCAGGTGAGCATCTACCTCCAATCATTCCATAGATGAATATCCCCAGAGAAGGAGAATGAACAAGACAGGACCCTAGGCCATAATCGAATACATTGCTTTGTTTTACAGGCATGTCTCTTCAAAAGTCTGGATTCCAATTCCAGCATAATGGGTTTCCTGAGGCACACCTCAGAACAAATATCCTCTCCACAAGGAAACTTGTGCATGGGAGCTATGTCAAAAGCTTAGGAGAATACTTCAGGGTCCCGGGGCCACCGCCCCATTCCAAGGTCCTCATGGACACAAACACACATTAGGGCCCATCCTCAGGAAAGTCCATTTCAACTCATCCACCCCGGTTGCTCCCGCAGAGGGATCCGATCTCAACTGTATTGTGGCTAGTAGACAATTGGATTGTGAGGCGGGCTTGCCTGGCATCCATCCTCCAACGGTGCTCTGGAGTCTTTCCATATGGGATGTCCTGGAGCTGCCCAACAGGTCTTAATTGTCACACAGAAGGAATCATTGAAGGGGGCATCCCACCACTCCCAACGTCGGAAACCTCCATGGCCTTGAGATTCCGCTCCTTTCATGAAGGCGCAGTCATGCACAGAAACTCCAACCTGAGCCAACGACTGATCCTCGCCGTGATTTCAGATGCTTGAGATTTTGGTTGTGACTGCAGGGGGTACCAGCCGTGCCCTCGGCCTGAAACTCAAGTCTAGCTCGTGTTCTCAAACTTCTGTCCTAACACTCCTGTCCCAGAAGCTCTCAAGTTTGGCAATTCCGGACCCACAATGCAGCACTCTGCCTGCCCTCTAGAAAAAATATCTTGCCTAATGAGGTGCCCAGGCACCTCAAATGAGGATAAACCTACAGGGCACTCGACTATACCCAAATTATATAGTCTAACTTGGGCACTAGTGCACTGTATGACACAACCTGAGCCAGAACCTCCTGATCAACACCCAGGCAGTTGACCGCACACTGAGCATATCAGATGCGCCATCGCCTTAGATTGTCATCTCTTCCCAACTGCGATTTTTCAGGCTTCAGAACCTAGACCTTATCTCCAACCACTGCCCAGGGTTGAAAATGATGCAGAAATCAAAACACCTTCCCCATGGCAAGAGACCTTGTGATTGGCATGTTGTCCAAGGTCCAGTGTAGTTGAAACCAGTGTGGCCCATGAGGCCCCGCCCATGCTCGCGTGCCACGTTGGTCACAAACACACACTGTGACCCTCAGCCTGAGCCCAGGCCTCAAGTAAGGCCTCTCAGTGGCTGGATGAAGAGACAGCTTATTGTGCCTGCCATGCCCCTAGGCCCCAATTTTTAACCATAGTTTGGGTTTTCCCTTCACTCTTCCCCAGGGCTCTGCTTTGGAATTCCTCTTTTGTTCAGACACCTGAGGTAATAAACCTGAAAGGAGAAATCCCATCCCACAGATTGACGAAAAACAATTGGGATCGGGCCAAATCCACAGAGAGGAAGATTCGTCCATGGCCCATGAGTCCTCCCCCATTCCACGGCCATCGTTGATATAAAATCCAAATGCAAAAGCCTGAGCAAGTGCCTCAGAATCGCTCTTTCTTCATATCCTGAAGATTTCTTCTCATGATTTGTAGATTGGGCCTGCCATACCTACATCCCCAAACCTAAGCTGAGTTTGTGTTTTCAGACTTCTGTCCTCAAAGTCCTGGGCCACACACCCTCATGCTGGGGCCTCTGAAGCCACACATTAGGACTGTGCCTACCCAATCCATGGGAATTCTGCCCATTCCATTGTCCAAAATCGTACAAATTAGGAGAACTCTCCAAAGTCCCTGAGGCCAAACCAATAGTGTAGGTCTCCGGGGACAAACAAGGGCGGTAAGACACCAGGTGAGCATCTACCTCCACTCATTCCATAGATGAATATCCCCAGACAAGAAGAATGAACAAGACAGGACCCTAGGCCATAATCGAATACATTGCATTGGTTTACAGGCATGTCTCTTCAAAAGTCTGGATTCCAATACCAGCATAATGGGTTTCCTGAGGCACCCATCAGAACAAATCTCCTCTCCACAAGGAAACTTGTGCATGGGAGCTATGTCAAAAGCTTAGGAGAATACTTCAGGGTCCCAGTGCCACCGCCCCATTTCAAGGCCCTCATGGACACAAACACACATTAGGGCCCATCTTCAGGAAAGTCCATTTCAACTCAGCCACCCCGGTTGCTCCCGCAGAGGGATCCGATCTCAACTGTATTGTGGCTAGTAGACAATTGGATTGCGAGGCGGGCTTCCCTGACATCCATCCTCCAAGGGTGCTCTGGAGTCATTCCATATGGGATGTCCTGGAGCGGCCCAACTGGTCTCAATTGTCCCGCAGAAGGAATCCTTGAAGGGGGCATCACACAACTCCCAACGTGGGAAAAGCTCCATGGCTTCGAGATTCCGCTCCTTTCATGAAGGGGCAGTCATGCACAGAAACTACAACCTGAGCCAACGTCTGATCCTCGCCGTGACTTCAGATGCTTGAGATATGGTTTCCGATCTGCAGGGGGTACCTACCGTGCCCTCGGCCTGAAGCCCAAGTCTATCTTGTGTTCTCAGACTTCTGTCCTCAAACTCCTGGCCCGGAAGTCCTCCATTTTGGCAATTCCGGACCCACAAGGCAGCACTCTGCCTGCCCTCTAGAAAAAATGTATTGCCTAATGAGGTGCCCAGGCACCTCAAATGAGGATAAACCTACAGGGAACTTGACTGTACCCAAATTATATAGTCTAACTTGGGCACTAGTGCACTGTCTGACACAACCTCAGCCAGAACCCCCTGACCAACACCCAGGCAGCTGACCGTACACTGAGCATATCAGACGCGCCATCGCCTTAGGTCGTCATCTCTTCCCAACTGCGATTTTTCAGGCTTCAGAACCTGTACCTTATGTCCAATCACTGCTCACGTTTGAAAATGATGCAGAAATCAGAACACCTTCCCCATGGCAAGAGACCTTGTGATTGGCATGTTGTCCAAGGTCCAGTGTAGTTGAAACCAGTTTGGCCCATGAGGCCCCACCCATGTTCGCGGGCCACAATTGTCACAAACACACATTTGACCCTCAGCCTGAGCCCAGTCTCAAGTAAAGCCGCTCAGTGGCTGGATGAAGAGACAGCTTATTGGGCCTGCCAAGCCCCTATGCCGCAATTTTTAACCATAGTTTGGGTTTTCCATTCACTCTTCCCCAGGGCTCTGCTTTGGAATTCCTCTTTTGTTCGGACACCTGAGGTAATAAACCTGAAAGGAGACCTCCCATCCCACAGATTGACGAAAAAAATTGGGACCGCCCCAATCCACAGAAAGGAAGATTCGTCCATGGCCCATGATGCCTCCCCACATTCCACGGCCATCGTTGATATAAAATCCAGAGACAAAAGCCTGAGCGAGTGCCTCAGACTCGCTCTTTCTTCATATCCTGAAGAGTTCTTCTCATGGTTTGTAGATTGGGCCTGCCATACCTACGTCCCCAAACATAAGGTGAGTTTGTGTTTTCAGACTTCTGTCCTCAAAGTCCTGGGCCACACAGCCTCCAGGCTGGGGCCCCTGGAGCCACACATTCGGACTGTGCCTACCCAATCCATGGGTATTCTGCCCATTCCATTGTCCAAAATCTTACAAATTGGGAGAACTCTCCAAAGTCCCCGAGGCAATCCCAATAGTGTAGATCTCCAGGGACAAACAAGGGTGGTCTGACACCAGGTGAGCATCTACCTCCAATCATTCCATAGATGAATATCCCCAGAGAAGGAGAATGAACAAGACAGGACCCTAGGCCATAATCGAATACATTGCTTTGTTTTACAGGCATGTCTCTTCAAAAGTCTGGATTCCAATTCCAGCATAATGGGTTTCCTGAGGCACACCTCAGAACAAATATCCTCTCCACAAGGAAACTTGTGCATGGGAGCTATGTCAAAAGCTTAGGAGAATACTTCAGGGTCCCGGGGCCACCGCCCCATTCCAAGGTCCTCATGGACACAAACACACATTAGGGCCCATCCTCAGGAAAGTCCATTTCAACTCATCCACCCCGGTTGCTCCCGCAGAGGGATCCGATCTCAACTGTATTGTGGCTAGTAGACAATTGGATTGTGAGGCGGGCTTGCCTGGCATCCATCCTCCAACGGTGCTCTGGAGTCTTTCCATATGGGATGTCCTGGAGCTGCCCAACAGGTCTTAATTGTCACACAGAAGGAATCATTGAAGGGGGCATCCCACCACTCCCAACGTCGGAAACCTCCATGGCCTTGAGATTCCGCTCCTTTCATGAAGGCGCAGTCATGCACAGAAACTCCAACCTGAGCCAACGACTGATCCTCGCCGTGATTTCAGATGCTTGAGATTTTGGTTGTGACTGCAGGGGGTACCAGCCGTGCCCTCGGCCTGAAACTCAAGTCTAGCTCGTGTTCTCAAACTTCTGTCCTAACACTCCTGTCCCAGAAGCTCTCAAGTTTGGCAATTCCGGACCCACAATGCAGCACTCTGCCTGCCCTCTAGAAAAAATATCTTGCCTAATGAGGTGCCCAGGCACCTCAAATGAGGATAAACCTACAGGGCACTCGACTATACCCAAATTATATAGTCTAACTTGGGCACTAGTGCACTGTATGACACAACCTGAGCCAGAACCTCCTGATCAACACCCAGGCAGTTGACCGCACACTGAGCATATCAGATGCGCCATCGCCTTAGATTGTCATCTCTTCCCAACTGCGATTTTTCAGGCTTCAGAACCTAGACCTTATCTCCAACCACTGCCCAGGGTTGAAAATGATGCAGAAATCAAAACACCTTCCCCATGGCAAGAGACCTTGTGATTGGCATGTTGTCCAAGGTCCAGTGTAGTTGAAACCAGTGTGGCCCATGAGGCCCCGCCCATGCTCGCGTGCCACGTTGGTCACAAACACACACTGTGACCCTCAGCCTGAGCCCAGGCCTCAAGTAAGGCCTCTCAGTGGCTGGATGAAGAGACAGCTTATTGTGCCTGCCATGCCCCTAGGCCCCAATTTTTAACCATAGTTTGGGTTTTCCCTTCACTCTTCCCCAGGGCTCTGCTTTGGAATTCCTCTTTTGTTCAGACACCTGAGGTAATAAACCTGAAAGGAGAAATCCCATCCCACAGATTGACGAAAAACAATTGGGATCGGGCCAAATCCACAGAGAGGAAGATTCGTCCATGGCCCATGAGTCCTCCCCCATTCCACGGCCATCGTTGATATAAAATCCAAATGCAAAAGCCTGAGCAAGTGCCTCAGAATCGCTCTTTCTTCATATCCTGAAGATTTCTTCTCATGATTTGTAGATTGGGCCTGCCATACCTACATCCCCAAACCTAAGCTGAGTTTGTGTTTTCAGACTTCTGTCCTCAAAGTCCTGGGCCACACACCCTCATGCTGGGGCCTCTGAAGCCACACATTAGGACTGTGCCTACCCAATCCATGGGAATTCTGCCCATTCCATTGTCCAAAATCGTACAAATTAGGAGAACTCTCCAAAGTCCCTGAGGCCAAACCAATAGTGTAGGTCTCCGGGGACAAACAAGGGCGGTAAGACACCAGGTGAGCATCTACCTCCACTCATTCCATAGATGAATATCCCCAGACAAGAAGAATGAACAAGACAGGACCCTAGGCCATAATCGAATACATTGCATTGGTTTACAGGCATGTCTCTTCAAAAGTCTGGATTCCAATACCAGCATAATGGGTTTCCTGAGGCACCCATCAGAACAAATCTCCTCTCCACAAGGAAACTTGTGCATGGGAGCTATGTCAAAAGCTTAGGAGAATACTTCAGGGTCCCAGTGCCACCGCCCCATTTCAAGGCCCTCATGGACACAAACACACATTAGGGCCCATCTTCAGGAAAGTCCATTTCAACTCAGCCACCCCGGTTGCTCCCGCAGAGGGATCCGATCTCAACTGTATTGTGGCTAGTAGACAATTGGATTGCGAGGCGGGCTTCCCTGACATCCATCCTCCAAGGGTGCTCTGGAGTCATTCCATATGGGATGTCCTGGAGCGGCCCAACTGGTCTCAATTGTCCCGCAGAAGGAATCCTTGAAGGGGGCATCACACAACTCCCAACGTGGGAAAAGCTCCATGGCTTCGAGATTCCGCTCCTTTCATGAAGGGGCAGTCATGCACAGAAACTACAACCTGAGCCAACGTCTGATCCTCGCCGTGACTTCAGATGCTTGAGATATGGTTTCCGATCTGCAGGGGGTACCTACCGTGCCCTCGGCCTGAAGCCCAAGTCTATCTTGTGTTCTCAGACTTCTGTCCTCAAACTCCTGGCCCGGAAGTCCTCCATTTTGGCAATTCCGGACCCACAAGGCAGCACTCTGCCTGCCCTCTAGAAAAAATGTATTGCCTAATGAGGTGCCCAGGCACCTCAAATGAGGATAAACCTACAGGGAACTCGACTGTACCCAAATTATATAGTCTAACTTGGGCACTAGTGCACTGTCTGACACAACCTCAGCCAGAACCCCCTGACCAACACCCAGGCAGCTGACCGTACACTGAGCATATCAGACGCGCCATCGCCTTAGGTCGTCATCTCTTCCCAACTGCGATTTTTCAGGCTTCAGAACCTGTACCTTATGTCCAATCACTGCTCACGTTTGAAAATGATGCAGAAATCAGAACACCTTCCCCATGGCAAGAGACCTTGTGATTGGCATGTTGTCCAAGGTCCAGTGTAGTTGAAACCAGTTTGGCCCATGAGGCCCCACCCATGTTCGCGGGCCACAATTGTCACAAACACACATTTGACCCTCAGCCTGAGCCCAGTCTCAAGTAAAGCCGCTCAGTGGCTGGATGAAGAGACAGCTTATTGGGCCTGCCAAGCCCCTATGCCGCAATTTTTAACCATAGTTTGGGTTTTCCATTCACTCTTCCCCAGGGCACTGCTTTGGAATTCCTCTTTTGTTCGGACACCTGAGGTAATAAACCTGAAAGGAGACCTCCCATCCCACAGATTGACGAAAAAAATTGGGACCGCCCCAATCCACAGAAAGGAAGATTCGTCCATGGCCCATGATGCCTCCCCACATTCCACGGCCATCGTTGATATAAAATCCAGAGACAAAAGCCTGAGCAAGTGCCTCAGACTCGCTCTTTCTTCATATCCTGAAGAGTTCTTCTCATGGTTTGTAGATTGGGCCTGCCATACCTACGTCCCCAAACATAAGGTGAGTTTGTGTTTTCAGACTTCTGTCCTCAAAGTCCTGGGCCACACAGCCTCCAGGCTGGGGCCCCTGGAGCCACACATTCGGACTGTGCCTACCCAATCCATGGGTATTCTGCCCATTCCATTGTCCAAAATCTTACAAATTGGGAGAACTCTCCAAAGTCCCCGAGGCAATCCCAATAGTGTAGATCTCCAGGGACAAACAAGGGTGGTCTGACACCAGGTGAGCATCTACCTCCACTCATTCCATAGATGAATATCCCCAGAGAAGGAGAATGAACAAGACAGGACCCTAGGCCATAATCGAATACATTGCTTTGTTTTACAGGCATGTCTCTTCAAAAGTCTGGATTCCAATTCCAGCATAATGGGTTTCCTGAGGCACACCTCAGAACAAATATCCTCTCCACAAGGAAACTTGTGCATGGGAGCTATGTCAAAAGCTTAGGAGAATACTTCAGGGTCCCGGGGCCACCGCCCCATTCCAAGGTCCTCATGGACACAAACACACATTAGGGCCCATCCTCAGGAAAGTCCATTTCAACTCATCCACCCCGGTTGCTCCCGCAGAGGGATCCGATCTCAACTGTATTGTGGCTAGTAGACATTTGGATTATGAGGCGGGCTTGCCTGGCATCCATTCTCCAAGGGTGCTCTGGTCATTCCATATGGGATGTCCTGGGCTGCCCAACAGGTCTCAATTGTCACACAGAAGGAATCATTGAAGGGGGCATCCCACCACTCCCACGTCGGAAAACCTCCATGGCCTTGAGATTCCGCTCCGTTCATGAAGGGGCGGTCATGCACAGAAACTGCAACCTGAGCCAACGTCTGATCCTCGCCGTGACTTCAGATGCTTGAGATATTGTTTCCGATCTGCAGGGGGTACCTACCGTGCCCTCGGCCTGAAGCCCAAGTCTATCTTGTGTTCTCAGACTTCTGTCCTCAAACTCCTGTCCCGGAAGTCCTCCATTTTGGCAATTCCGGACCCACAAGGCAGCACTCTGCCTGCCCTCTAGAAAAAATATCTTGCCTAATGAGGTGCCCAGACACCTCAAATGAGGATAAACCTACAGTGCACTCGACTGTACCCAAATTATATAGTCTAACTTGGGCACTAGTGCACTGTCTGACACAACCTCAGCCAGAACCCCCTGACCAACACCCAGGCAGCTGACCGCACACTGAGCATATCAGACGCGCCATCGCTTTAGGTCGTCATCTCTTCCCAACTGCGATTTTTCAGGCTTCAGATCTTATACCTTATGTCCAATCACTGCTCACGATTGAAAATGGTGCAGAAATCAGAACACCTTCCCCATGGCAAGATACCTTGTGATTGGCATGTTGTCCAAGGTCCAGTGTAGTTGAAACCAGTTTGGCCCATGAGGCCCCACCCATGCTCGAGGGCCACAATTGTCACAAACACACATTTGACCCTCAGCCTGAGCCCAGTCTCAAGTAAGGCCGCTCAGTGACTGGATGAAGAGACAGCTTATTGGGCCTGCCAAGCCCCTAGGTCCCAATTTTTAACAATAGTTTGGGTTGTCCCTTCACTCTTCCCCAGGGCTCTGCTTTGGAATTCCTCTTTTGTTCGGACACCTGAGGTAATAAACCTGAAAGGAGACCTCCCATCCCACAGATTGACGAAAAAAATTGGGACCGCCCCAATCCACAGAAAGGAAGATTCGTCCATGGCCCATGATGCCTCTCCACATTCCACGGCCATCGTTGATATAAAATCCAGAGACAAAAGCCTGAGCAAGTGCCTCAGAATCGCTCTTTCTTCATATCCTGCAGAGTTCTGCTCATGGTGTGTAGATTGGGCCTGCCATACCTACGTCCCCAAACATAAGGTGAGTTTGTGTTTTCAGACTTCTGTCCTCAAAGTCCTGGGCCACACACCCTCCAGGCTGGGGCCCCTGGAGCCACACATTCGGACTGTGCCTACCCAATCAATAGGAATTCTGACCATATCATTGTCCAAAATCTTACAAATTTGGAGAACTCTCCAAAGTCCCCGAGGCAAAACCAATAGTTTAGGTCTCCTGGGACAAACAAGGTGGTCTGACACCAGGTGAGCATCTACATCCAATCATTCCATAGACGGATATCCCCAGAGAATAAGATTGAACCAGACAGGATCCTAGGCAATAGTCCGATCCATTGCTTTGGTTTACAGGCATGTCTCCTCAAGAGCCTGGATTCCAAGACCAGCATAAGGGTTTTCCTGAGGCACCCATCAGAACAAATCTCCTCTCCACAAGGAAACTTGTGCATGGGAGCCTTGTCAAAAGCTTAGGAGAATACTTCAGGGTCCCGGTGCCACCGCACCATTCCAAGGCCCTCATGGACACAAACACACATTAGGCCCCATCCTCAGGAAAGTCCATTTCAACTCAGCCACCCCGTTAGCTCCCGCAGAGCCATCCGATCTCAACTGTATTGTTGCTAGGAGACAATTGGAATGCGAGGCGGGCTTCCCAGGCATCCATCCTCAAACGGTGCTCTGGAGGCATTCCATATGGGATGTCCTGGGGCTGCCTAACAGGTCTCGATTTTACTGCAGAAGGAATCCTTGAAGGGGGCATCACACAACTCCCAACGTGGGAAAAGCTCCATGGCCTTGAGATTCCGCTCCTTTCATGAAGGGGCAGTCATGCACAGAAACTACAACCTGAGCCAACGTCTGATCCTCGCCGTGACTTCAGATGCTTGAGATATTTTTTCCGATCTGCAGGGGGTAACTACCGTGCCCTAGGCCTGAAGCCCAAGTCTAGCTTGTTTTCTCAGACTTCTGTCCTCAAACTCTTGGCCCAGAAGTCCTCCATTTTGGCAATTCCGGACCCACAATGCAGCACTCTGCCTGCCGTCTAGAAAAAATATCTTGCCTAATGAGGTGCCCAGGCACCTCAAATGAGGATAAACCTACAGTGCACTCGACTGTACCCAAATTATATAGTCTAACTTGGGCACTAGTGCACTGTCTGACACAACCTGAGCCAGAACCTCCTGACCAACACCCAGGCAACTGACCGCACACTGAGCATATCAGATGCGCCATCGCATTAGATCGTCATCTCTTCCCAAATGCGATTTTTCAGGCTTCAGAACCTAGACCTTATGTCCAATCACTGCTCAAGATTGAAAATGATGCAGAAATCAGAACACTTTCGCATGGCAAGATTCCTTTTGATTGGCATGTTTCCAAGGTCCAGTGTAGTTGTAACCAGTTTGGCCCATGAGGCCCCGCCCATGCTCGAGGGCCACAATTGTCACAAACACACATTTGACCCTCAGCCTGAGCCCAATCCTCAAGTAAGGCCTCTCAGTGGCTGGATGAAGAGACAGCTTATTGGGCCTGCCATGCCGCTAGGCCCCAATTTTTAACCATAGTTTGGGTTGTCCCTTCATTCTTCCCCAGGGCTCTGCTTTGGAATTCCACTTTTGTTCGGACACCTGAGGTAATAAACCTGAACGGAGACCTCCCAACCCACATATAGACGAAAAATAATTTGGACCGGGCCAAATACACAGAGAGGAAGATTCGTGCATGGCCCATGAAACCTCCCCACATTCCACGGCCATCGTTGATATAAGCCCAAAAGTTTGGCAATTCCGGAACCACAATGCAGCACTCTGCCTGCCCTCTAGAAAAAAATGATTGCCTCAAGAGCTGGCCAGGCACCTTCAATGAGGATATACCTCCACAGCACTCGACTTTACCCAAATTATATAGTCTAACCTGGGCACTAATGCCTGTCGGACACAACCTGAGCCCGGACCTCCTGACCAGACCGCACACTGAGCACATAAGACCCGCCATGGCCTTAGGTCATCATCTCTTCCTTACCTCAGTTTTCAGGCCTCAGAACCGAGACATTATTTTCAATCACTGCCCAGAGGTGAGTGTGATGCAGAAATCAGAACACCTCCTTACCCATTGTAAGAAACCTTGTGGTTGGCACGTTGTCCAACGTTCAGTGTAGGAGAAACCAGCATTCACCCTGAGGCCCCGCCCATTCTTGAGTGCGACAAGGGCATAAACACGCATGGTGACCCTCAGCATGAGTCCTGTCCTCTAGTAAGTCCTCTCAGTGACTGGACCATTAGATGTCATAATGGGCTTGATATGTCCCTAGGCGCCAATTTTTAACCAGATTTCTGATTGTCCAGTCACCCCCCCCAGGGCTCTACTCTGGAATCCCTCATTTGGTGGGACACCTGAGGTTAAAAAGAAAACAACATAAAAAAAAAAAAAACGGACTTCATCCATCCCATCCCACAGAGTGACCCCATATGCTTTGGACTGGTCCAAACCACCAGGGAGTAAGACTCGTCCATTTCCAATGAAGTCACCCAGAAATTTCACGACCATGAGTGACACGATATCCAGAGACAAAAACTTGAGCAAGAGCCTCACACTCGCCCTTTTCTCAAATCCCGAAAAGTTCTCCTCATGGTCTGTAGATAAGTCCTGCCATACCTATGACCTGAAACATAAGCCAAGTTTGTGCTTTTAGACAACTGTCCAAACAGCCCTGGTTACACAACCTACAGGCTCAGGCCCCTGGAGCCAAACCTGAGGACTGTACTTGCCCTCTCCAAGGGAACTGTGAGTGCCCATTCCAATGGCCACATCCCTTCTAATAGGATAAACCTCCAAAGTCCTTGATTCATCTCATTAGTGGTGGCTTCCCAGGTCAAACAGGGGCAATGTGAGCCCATCTGAGCACCTACCTGTACTCAGACCCATAGAAAGATGTCCCCAGAGGTAAAAAGGAAAGAACAGGCCACTAGGCACTAATCATATCCATTGCTTTGGTTTCCAGGCATCTCTCCTCAGAGGCCTGGATTTCAATACCAGCAAATGGCTGTTTCTTGACTAACCCCTCAGAAAACATCTCATTTACACATGGGAAACTTGCACGTTGGAGCTGTGTCAAAGCCTCTGTTTAGGAGAACCCTTCAGGGCCCCAGTGCCACCAGTTCATTCCAAGGTCTCCATAGACACAAAAGCACATTAGACACATCCATAGGAGAGTCCATTTCAACTCAGCCTCCTCGGTTGCTCCCCCAGACCCAGCAGATCTAACCTGTTTGTGTCTAGGAGACAATTGGAATGCGAGGTGGGCTACCCAGCCATGCATCCTTAAAACCCCGCTCAGAATCATTGGCCTGGAGCCAAACAACAGGTCTCAATTGTCCTGCAGAAGACACTTTGCAGTTTGGAGCTTCTCACAAATCCCATCGTGGGAAAACCCCAATGGCCTCGTGATGCCCCCCCCTTCGTGAAGTGGCCATCAGGGACAGAAACACCAACTTGAGCGATCGACTGATCCTCGCCCTGATCAGATGCACGAGATCTCGATTCAGGACTGTAGATTGTGCCATCGCTGATAAAATCCAGAGACAAAAACCTGAGCAAGCGCCTCAGACACGCACTTTCTTCATATCCTGAAGAGTTCTTCTCATGGTTTGTAGATCGGGCCTGCCATACCTACGTCCCCAAACCTAAGCTGAGTTTGTGTTTTCAGACTTCTGTGTCAAAGTCCTGGGCCACACACCCTCCAGGCTGGGGCCCCTGGAGCCACACATTAGGACTGTGCCTACCAATCCATGGGAATCTGCCCATTCCATTGTCCAAAATCGTACAAATTAGGAGAAAACTCCAAAGTCCCTGAGACCATCCAAATAGTGTAGGTCGCTCGGAACAAACAAGGGCTGTCTGACACCAGCTGATAATCTACCTCCACTCATACCATACATGGATGTCCCCAGAGGAGAAGATTGAACCAGACAGGACCCTAGGCCATAATAGGATCCATTGCCTTGGTTTACAGGCATGTATCCTCAAAAGCCTGATTCCAATACGAGCATAGGGGTTTTGCTGAGGCACCCATCAGAACTCATCTCGTCTCCACAAGGAAACCTGTGCATGGGAGCCATGTCCAAAGCATAGGAGAGTACTTCAGAGTCCCGGTGCCACCGCCCCATTCCAAGGCCCTCATGGACACAAAAAAACATTAGGACCAATCCTCAGGAAAGTCCATTTCATCTCAGCCACCCCGGTTGCTCCCGCAGAGCCATCAGATCTAAACTGTCTTGTTGCTAGGAGACAATTGGAATGTGAGGCGGGCTTCCCATGCATCCATCCTTGAACGGTGCTCTGGAGTCATTCCATATGGGATGTCCTGGAGCTGTCAAACAGGTCTCAATTGTCTCGCAGAAGGAATCCTTGAAGGGGGCATCCCACAACTCCCAAAGTGGGAAAACCTCAATGGCCTCGAGATTCCACTCCTTTCATGAAACGGCCATCATGCACAGAAACTCCAACCTGAGCCAACGTCTGATCCTCCCCCTGATTCAGATGCATGAGTATTGGTTCAGATCTGCAGGGGTACCTGCCGTGCCCTCGCCCTGAATCCCAAGTCTAGCTTGTCTTTTCAGACTTCCGTCCTCAAACTCCTGGCACCGAAGCCCTCATGTTTGGCAATTCCGGACCCACAATGCAGCACTCTGCCTGCCCTCTAGAAAAAAATTATTGCCTCATGAGCTGCCCAGGCACCTTCAATGAGGATAAACCTCCACAGCACTGGACTTAATCTAAGTATATATTCTAACCTGGGCCTTAATGCACTGTCGGACACAACCTAAGCCCGGGCCTCCCGACCAACACCCGGAAAGCAGACCGCACACTGAGCACATAAGACCCGCCATGGCCTTAGGTCATCATCTCTTCCCTACCTCAGTTTTCAGGCCTCAGAACCGAGACATTATCTCCAATAACTGTCCAGGGGTGAGTGTGATGCAGAAATCAGAACACCTCCTTACACACGGTAAGAAACCTTGTGGTTGGCACGTCGTCCAACGTTCAGTGTAGGAGAAACCAGCATTCACCCTGAGGCCCCGCCCATTCTTGAGTGGGACAAGGGCTTAAACACGCATTGTAACCCTCAGCATGAGTCCTGTCCTCTAGTAAGTCCTCTCAGTGACTGGACCATTAGATGTCATAATGGGCTTGATATGTCCCTAGGCGCCAATTTTTAACCAGATTTCTGAATGTCCAGTCACCCCCCCCCCAGGGCTCTACTCAGGAATCCCTCATTAGGTGAGACACCTGAGGTTAAAAAGAAAACAACATCAAAAAAAAAAAACGGACTTTTCCATCCCACAGAGTGACCCCTAACGCTTTGGACTGGTCCAAACCACCAGGGAGTAAGACTCGTCCATTTCCCATGAAGTCACCCAGAAATTTCACGACCATGAGTGACACGATATCCAGAGACAAAAACTTGAGCAAGAGCCTCACACTCGCCCTTTTCTCAAATCCCGAAAAGTTCTCCTCATGGTCTGTAGTTTAAGTCCTGCCATACCTATGACCTGAAACATAAGCCAAGTTTGTTGTTTCAGACAACTCTCCAAACAGCCCTGGCCTACACAACCTACAGGCTCAGGCCACTGGAGCCAAACCTGAGGACTGTACTTGCCCTCTCCAAAGGAATTGTGTGTGCCCATTCCAATGGCCACATCCCTTCTAATAGGATAAATCTCCAAAGTCCCTGATCCATCTCAATAGTGGTGGCTTCCCAGGTAAAACAGGGGCAATCTGAGCCCATCTGAGCACCTACCTGTACTCAGACCAATAGACAGATGTCCCCAGAGGTAAAAAGGAAAGAACAGGCCCCTAGGCACTAATCATATCCATTGCTTTGGTTTCCAGGCATCTCTCCTCAGAGGCCTGGATTTCAAAACCAGAATATAGCTCTTTCTTGAGTTACCCATCAGAAAACATCTCATCTACCCTTGGGAAACTTGCACGTTGGAGCTGTGTCAAAGCCTCTGTTTAGAAGAACCCTTCAGGGCCCCAGTGCCCCCGCTTCATTCCAAGGTCTCCATAGACACAAAAGCACATTAGGACCCATCCAAAGGAGAGTCCATTTCAACTCAGCCTCCTCGGTTGCTCCCCCGATCCAGCAGATAACCTGTCTTGTTTCTAGGAGACAATAGGAATGCGAGGTGGGCTACCCAGCCATGCATCCTTAGAACCCTGCTCAGAATCATTGGCCTGGAGGGAAAAAAAAGGACTCAAATGTCCTCAGAAGACACTTTGCAGTTTGGAGCTTCTCACAACTCCCATCGTGGGAAAACCCCCATGGCCTCGTGATGCCGCCCCTTCGTGAAGGGGCCATCAGGGACAGAAACACAAACTTCAGCGATCGTCTGATCCTCGCCCTGACTTCAGATGCACGAGATCTCGATTCACGTCTGTAGATTGTGCCGTCGCTGATACAAAATCCAGAGACAAAAACCTGAGCAAGCGCCTCAGACTCGCACTTTCTTCATATCCTGAAGAGTTCTTCTCAAGGTTTGTAGCTCAGGCCTGCCATACCTACGTCCCCAAACCTAAGCTGAGTTTGTGTTTTCAGACTTCTGTCCTCAAAGTCCTGGGCCACACACCCTCCAGGCTGGGGCCCCTGGAGCCACACATTAGGACTGTGCCTAACAATCCATGGGAATTCTGCCCATTCCATTGTCCAAAATCGTACAAATTAGGAGAAACCTCCAAAGTCCCTGAGGCCATCCCAATAGTGTAGGTCGCCCGGAACAAACAAGGGCTGTCTGACACCAGCTGATAATCGACCTCCACTCATACCATAAATGGATGTCCCCAAGGAAATGATTGAACCAGACAGGACCGTAGGCCATAATTGGATCCATTGCCTTGTTTTACAGACATGTCTCCTCAAAAGCCTGATTCCAATACGAGCATAGGGGTTTTGCTGAGGCACCCAGCAGAACTCATCTCGTCTCCACAAGGAAACCTATGCATGGGAGCCATGTCCAAAGCATAGGAGAGTACTTCATGGTCCCGGTGCCACCGCCCATTCCAAGGCCCTCATGGACACAAAAACACATTACGACCGATCCTCAGGAAAGTCCATTTCAACTCAGCCACCCCCGATGCTCCCGCAGAGCCGTCAGATCTAAACTGTCTTGTTACTAGGAGACAATTGGAATGCGAGGTGGGCTTCCCAGGCATCCATCCTCGAACGGTGCTCTGGAGTCATTCCATATGGGATGTCCTGGAGCTGTCCAAAAGGTCTCAATTGTCCCGCAGAAGGAATCCTTGAAGGGGGCATTCCACAACTCCCAACGTGGGAAAACTCCAGTGCCCTGAGATTCCGCTCCCTTCATGAAGCGGCCGTCATGCACGGAAACTCCAACCTGAGCCAACGTCTGATCCTCGCCCTGACTTCAGACGCATGTGTATTGGTTCAGTTCTGCAGGGGGTACCTGCCGTGCCCTCGCCCTGAAACCCAAGTCTAGCTTGTCTTCTCAGACTTCCGTCCTCACACTCCTGGCCCCGAAGCCCTCATGTTTGGCAATTCTGGACCCACAATGCAGCACTCTGCATGCCCTCTGAAAAAAAATTATTGCGTCATGAGCTGCCCAGGCACCTTCAATGAGGATAAACCTCCACAGCACTCGACTTCACCCAAATTAATAGTCTAACCTGGGAACTAATGCACTGTCGGACACAACTTGAGCCCGGACCTCCTGACCAACACCAGGAAAGCAGACCACACACTGAGCACATAAGACCGCCATGGCCTTAGGTCATCCTCTCTTCCCTACCTCAGTTTTCAGGCCTCAGAACCGAGACATTATCTCCAATCACTGCCCAGGGGTGAGTGTGATGCAGAAATCAGAACACCTCCTTACCCATGGTAAGAAACCTTGTGGTTGGCACGTCGTCCAACGTTCAGTGTAGGAGAAACCAGCATTCACCCTGAGGCCCCGCCCATTCTTGAGTGCAACAAGGGCATAAACACGCATTGTGACCCTCAGCATGAGTCCTGTCCTCTAGTAAGTCCTCTCAGTGACTGGACCATTAGATGTCATAATGGGCTTGATATGTCCCTAGGCCACAATTTTTAACCAGATTTCTGATTGTCCAGTCACCCACCACCCCCAGGGCTCTACTCTGGAATCCCTCATTTGGGGGGACACCTGAGGTTAAAAAGAAAACAACATCAAAAAAAAAACAACGGATTTCTTCCATCCCACAGAGTGACCCCAAACGCTTTGACTGGTCCAAACCACCAGGGAGTAAGACTCGTCCATTTCCCATGAAGTCACCCAGAAATTTCACAACCATGAGTGACACGATATCCAGAGACAAAAACTTGAGCAAGAGCCTCACACTCGCCCTTTTCTCAAATCCCGAAAAGTTCTCCTCATGGTCTGTAGATAAGTCCTGCCATACCTATGACCTGAAACATAAGCCAAGTTTGTATTTTCAGACAACTGTCCAAACAGCCCTGGACTTCACAACCTACAGCTCAGGCCCTTGGAGCCAAACCTGAAAAATATACTTGCCCTCTCCAAGGGAATTGTGTGTGCCCATTCCAATGGCCACATCCCTTCTAATAGGATAAACCTCCAAAGTCCCTGATCCATCTCATTAGTGGTGGCTTCCCAGGTAAAACAGGGGCAATCTGAGCCCATCTGAGCTCCTACCTGTACTCAGACCCATAGACAGATGTCCCCAGAGGTAAAAAGGAAAGAACAGGCACCTAGGCACTAATCATATCCATTGCTTTGGTTTCCAGGCATCTCTCCTCAGAGGCCTGGATTTCAAAACCAGCATATGGCTGTTTCTTGACTCACCCATCAGAAAACATCTCATCTACACATGGGAAACTTGTACGTTGAAGCTGTGTCAAAGCCTCTGTTTAGGAGAACCCTTCAGGGCCCCAGTGCCACCGCTTCATTCCAAGGTCTCCATTGACACAAAAGCACATTAGGACCCATCCATAGGAGAGTCCATTTCAACTCAGACTCCTCGGTTGCTCCCCCAGATCCAGCAGATCTAACCTGTCTTGTTGCTTGGAGACAATTGGAATGTGAGGTGGGCTACCCAGCAATGCATCCTTAGAACCCTGCTCAGAATCATTGGCCTGGAGCCAAACAACAGGTCTCAATTGTCCTGCAGAAGACACTTTGCAGTTTGGAGCTTCTCACAAATCCCATCGTGGAAAAACACCCATGGCCTCGTGATGCCGCCCCTTTGTGAAGGGGCCATCAGGGACAGAAACACCAACTTGAGCGATCGTCTGATCCTCGCCCTGATTTCAGATGCACGAGATCTCGATTCAGGTCTGTAGATTGTTCCATCGCTGATATAAAATCCAGAGTCAAAAACCTGAGCAAGCGCCGCAGACTCGCACTTTCTTCATATCCTGAAGAGTTCTTCTCATGGTTTGTAGATCGGGCCTGCCATACCTACGTCCCCATACCTAAGCTGAGTTTGTGTTTTCAGACTTCTGTCCTCAAAGTCCAGGGCCACACACCCTCCAGGCTGCGGCCCCTGGAGACACACATTAGGACTGTGCCTACCATCCATGGGAATTCTGCCCATTCCATTGTCCAATATCGTACCAATTAGGAGAAACCTCCAAAGTCCCTGAGGCCATCCCAATGGTGTAGGTCGCCCGGAACAAACAAGGACTGTCTGACACCAGCTGATAATCGACCTCCACTCATACCATAAATGGATGTCCCCAAGGAGAAGATTGAACCAGACAGGACCCTAGACCATTATAGGATCCATTGCCTTGTTTTACAGGCATGTCTCCTCAAAAGCCTGATTCCAATACGAGCATAGGGGTTTTGCTGAGGCACCCAACAGAACTCATCTCGTCTCCACAAGGAAACCTATGCATGGGAGCCATGTCCAAAGCATAGGAGAGTAGTTCAGGGTCCCAGTGCCACCGCCCCATTCCAAGGCCCTCATGGACACAAAAACACATTAGGACCCATCCTCAGGAAAGTCCATATCAACTCAGCCACCCCGGTTGCTCCCGCAGAGGGATCAGATCTAAACTGTCTTGTTGCTAGGAGACTATTGGAATGCGAGGCGGGCTTCCCAGGCATCCATCCTCGAACTGTGCTCTGGAGTCATTCCATATGGGATGTCCTGGAGCTGTCCAACAGGTCTCAATTGTCGCGCAGAAGGAATCCTTGAAGGGGGCATCCCACAACTCCCAACGTGGGAAAAACTCAATGGCCTCAAGATTTCGCTCCCTTCATGAAACGGCCTTCATGCACGGAAACTCCAACCTGAGCCAACGTCTGATCCTCGCCCTGACTTCAGATGCATGCGTATTGTTTCAGATCTGCAGGTGGTACCTGCCGTGCCCTCGCCCTAAAACCCAAGTCTAGCTTGTCTTCTCAGACTTCCGTCCTCACACTCCTGGCACGGAAGCCCTCAAGTTTGGCAATTCCGGACCGACAATGCAGCACTCTGCCTGCCCTTTTGAAAAAAATTATTGCCTCATGAGCTGCCCAGGCACCTTCAATGAGGATAAACCTCCACAGCACTCGACTTCACCCAAATTATATAGTCTAACCTGGGCACTAATGCACTGTCGGACACTACCTGAACCCGGACCTCCTGACCAACACCCGGAAAACAGACCGCACACTGAGCACATAAGACCCGCCATGGCCTTAGGTCATCATCTCTTCCCTACCTCAGTTTTCAGTCCTCAGAACCAAGGCCTGCCCAGGGGTGAGTGTGATGCAGAAATCAGAACACCTCCTTACCCATTGTAGGAAACCTTGTGGCACGTCGTCCAACGTTCAGTGTGTAGGAGAGACCAGCATTCACCCTGAGGCCCCGCTCATTCTTGAGTGCGACTAGGGCATAAACACGCATTGTGACCCTCAGCATGAGTCCTGTCCTCTAGTAAGTCCTCTCAGTGACTGGACCATTAGAAGTCATAATGGGCTTGATATGTCCCTAGGCCCCAATTTTTAACCAGATTTCTGATTGTCCAGTCACCCCCCCCAGGGCTCTACTCTGGAATCCCTCATTTGGTGAGACACCTGAGGTTAAAGAGAAAACAACATCAAAAAAAAAAAAAAAGGACTTATTCCATCCCACAGAGTGACCCCAAACGCTTTGGACTGGGCCAAACCACCAGGGAGTAAGACTCGTCCATTTCCCATGAAGTCACCCAGAAATTTCACGACCATGAGTGACACGATATCCAGAGACAAAAACTTGAGCAAGAGCCTCACATTCGCGATTCTCTCAAATCCCGAAAAGTTCTCCTCATGGTCTGTAGATAAGTCCTGCCATACCTATGACCTGAAACATAAGCCAAGTTTGTGTTTTCAGACAACTGTCCAAACAGCCCTGGCCTACACAACCTACACTCTCAGGCCCCTGGAGCCAAACCTGAGGACTGTACTTGCCCACTCCAGGGATTTGTGTGTGCCCATTCCAATGGCCACATCCCTTCTAATAGGATAAACCTCCAAAGTCCCTGATCCATCTATTTAGTGGTGGCTTCCCAGGTAAAACAGGGGGCAATCTGAGCCCTTCTGAGTACCTACCTGCACTCAGACCCATAGACAGATGTCCCCAGAGGTAAAAAGGAAAGAACAGGCCCCTAGGCACTAATCATATCCATTGCTTTGGTTTCCAGGCATCTCTCCTCAGAGGCCTGGATTTCAAAACCAGCATATGGCTGTTTCTTGACTCACCCATCAGAAAACATCTCATCTACATTGGGAAACTTGCACGTTGGAGCTGTGTCAAAGCCTCTGTTTAGGAGAACCCTTCAGGGCCCCAGTGCCACCGCTTCATTCCAAGGTCTCCATCGACACAAAAAAACATTAGGACCCATCCATAAGAGAGTCCATTTCAACTCAGCCTCCTCGGTTGCTCCCCCAGATCCAGCAGATCTAACGTGTCTTGTTTCTAGGAGACAATTGGAATGCGAGGTGGGCTACCCAGCCATGCATCCTTAGAACCCTGCTCAAATCATTGGCCTGGAGCCAAACAACAGGTCTCAATTGTCCTTCAGAAGACACTTTGCAGTTTGGAGTTTCTCACAAATTTCATCGTGGGAAAACCCCCATGGCCTCGTGATGCCGCCCCTTCGTGAAGGGGCCATCAGGGATAGAAACACCAACTTGAGCGTTGTCTGATCCTCGCCCTGACTTTAGATGCACAAGATCTCGATTCAGTTTTGTAGATTGTGCCATCGCTGATACAAAATCCAGAGACAAAACCTGCGCAAGTGCCTCAGACTCGCACTTTCTTCATATCCTGAAGAGTTCTTCTCATGGTTTGTAGATCGAGCCTGCCATACCTACGTCCCCATACCTAAGCTGAGTTTGTGTTTTCCGACTTCTGTCCTCAAAGTCCAGGGCCACAAACCCTCCAGACTGAGGCCCCTGGAGCCACACATTAGGACTGTGCCTACCAATCCATGGGAATTCTGCCCATTCCATTGTCCAAAATCGTACAAAATAGGAGAAACCTCCAAAGTCCCTGAGGCCATCCCAATAGTGTAGGTCGCCTTGAACAAACAAGGGCTGTCTGACATCAACTGATAATCTACCTCCACTCATATCATAAATGGATGTCCCCAAGGAGAAGATTGAACCAGACAGGACCCTAGAACATAATAGGATCCATTGCCTTGGTTTACAGGCATGTCTCCTCAAAAGCCTGATTCCAATACGAGCATCGGGGTTTTGCTGAGGCACCCAGCAGAACTCATCTCGTCTCCTCAAGGAAACCTGTGCATGGGAGCCATGTCCAAAGCATAGGAGAGTACTTCAGGGTCCCGGTACCACCGCCCCATTCCAAGGCCCTCATGGACACAAAAACACATTAGGACCCATCCTCAGGAAAGTCCATTTCAACTCAGCCACCCCGGTTGCTCCCGCAGAGCCAACAGATCTAAACTGTCTTGTTGCTAGGAGACAATTGGAATGCGATGCGGGCTTCCCAGGCATCCAACTCGAACGGTGCTCTGGAGTCATTCCATATGGGATGTCCTGGAGCTGTCCAACACGTCTCAATTGTCGCGCAGAAGGAATCCTTGAAGGGGGCATCCCACAACTCCCAACGTGGGAAGAACTCAATGGCCTCGAGATTCCGCTCCCTTCATGAAGCGGCCGTCATGCACGGAAACTCCAACCTGAGCCAACGTCTGATCCTCGCCCTGAATTCAGATGCATGAGTATTGGTTCAGATCTGCAGGGGGTACCTGCCGTGTCCTCGCCCTGAAACCCAAGTCTAGCTTGTCTTCTCAGACTTCGGTCCTCACATTCCTGGCCCTGAAGCCTTCAAGTTTGGCAATTCCGGACCCACAATGCAGCAATCTGCCTGCCCTCTAGAAAAAAATTATTGCCTCATGAGCTGCCCAGGCACCTTCAATGAGGATAAACCTCCACAGCACTCTACTTCACCCAAATTATATAGTCTAACCTGAGCACTAATGCACTGTCGGACAAAACCTGAGCCCGGACCTCCTGATCAACACCCGGAAAGCTGACCGCACACTGAGCACATAAGACCCACCATGGCCTTAGGTCATCATCTCTTCGCTATCTCAGTTTTCAGGCCTCAGAACCGAGACATTATCTCCAATCACTGCCCAGGGGTGAGTGTGATGCAGAAATCAGAACACCTCCTTACACATGGTAAGAAACCTTGTGGTTGGCACGTCGTGCAACGTTCAGTGTAGGAGAAACCAGCATTCACCCTGAGGCCCCGCCCATTCTTGAGTGTGACAAGGGTATAAACACTCATTTTGACCCTCAGCATGGGTCCTTTCTTCTAGTAAGTCCTCTCAGTGACTGGACCATTAGTTGTCATAATGGGTTTGGTATGACACTAGGCCCCAATTTTTAACCAGATTTCTGATTGTCCAGTCACCCCCGCCTAGGGCTTTACTCTGGAATCCCTCATTTGGTGGGACACCTGAGGTTAAAAACAAAACAACATCAAAAAAAAAAAAAACAAAACGGACTTCTTCCATTCCACAGAGTGACCCCAAACGCTTTGGACTGGTCCAAACCACCAGGGAGTAAGACTCGTCCATTTCCCATGAAGTCACCCAGAAATTTCACGACCATGAGTGACATGATATCCAGAGACAAAAACTTGAGCAAGAGCCTCACACTCGCCCTTTTATCAAATCCCAAAAAGTTCTCCTCATGGTCTGTAGATAAGTCCTGCCATACATATGACCTGAAACATAAGCCAAGTTTGTGTTTTCAGACAACTGTCCAAACAGCCCTGGCCTACTCAACCTACAGGCTCAGGCCCCTGGAGCCAAACCTGAGGACTGTACTTGCCCTCTCCAAGGGAATTGTGTGTGCACATTCCAATGGCCACATCCCTTCTAATAGGATAAATCTCCAAAGTCCCTGATCCATCTCAATAATGGTGGCTTCCCAGGTAAAACAGGGGCAATCTGATCCCTTCTGAGCACCTACCTGTACTCAGACCCATAGACAGATGTCCCCAGAGGTAAAAAGGAAAGAACAGGCCCCTAGGCACTAATCATATCCATTGCTTTGGTTTCCAGGCATCTCTCCTCAGAGGCCTGGATTTCAAAACCAGCATATGGCTGTTTCTTGACTCACCCATCAGAAAACATCTCATCTAAACATGGGAAACTTGCACATTGGAGCTGTGTCAAAGCCTCTGTTTAGGAGAACCCTTCAGGTCCCCAGAGCCACGGCTTCATTCCAAGGTCTCCATAGAAACAAAAGCACATTAGGACCCATCCATAGGGGAGTCCATTTCAACTCACCCTCCTCGGTTGCTCCCCCAGATCCAGCAGATCTAACCTATCTTGTTTCTAGGAGACAATTGGAATGTGAGGTGGGCTACCCAGCCATTCATCCTTAGAACCCTGCTCAGAATCATTGGCCTGGAGCCAAACAACAGGTCTCAATTGTCCTGCAGAAGACACTTTGCAGTTTGGAGCTTCTCACAAATCCCATCGTGGGAAAATCCCCATGACCTCGTGATGCCGCCCCTTCGTGAAGGGCCCATCAGGGACAGAAACACCAACTTGAGCGATTGTCTGATCCTCGCCCTGACTTCAGATGCACCTGATCTCGATTCAGGTCTGTAGATTGTGCCATCGCTGATACAAAATCCAGAGACACAAACCTGAGCAAACACCTCAGACTCGCACTTTCTTCATATCATGAATAGTTCTTCTCATGGTTTGTAGATCGGGCCTGCCATACCTATGTCCCCAAAACTAGGATGAGTTTGTGTTTTCAGACTTCTGTCCTCAAAGTCCTGGGCCACACATCCTCTAGTCTGGGGCCCCTGGAGCCACACATTAGGACTGTGCCTACCAATCCATGGGAATTCTGCCCATTCCATTGTCCAAAATCGAACAAATTAGGAGAAACCTCCAAAGACCCTGAGGCCATCCCAATAGCGTAGGTCGCCCGGAACTAACAAGGGCTGTCTGACACCAGCTGATAATCTACCTCCACTCATACCATAAATGGATGTCCCCAGAGGGGAAGATTGAACCAGACAGGACACTAGGCCATAATAGGATCCATTGCCTTGCTTTACAGGCATGTCTCCTCAAAAGCCTGATTCCAATACGAGCATAAGGGTTTTGCTGAGGCACCCAGCAGAACTCATCTCGTCTCCACAAGGAAACCTATGCATGGGAGCCATGTCCAAAGCATAGGAGAGTACTTCAGGGTCCCGGTGCCACCGCCCCATTCCAGGGCCATCATGGACACAAAAACACATTAGGACCCATCCTCAGGAAAGTCCATTTCAACTCAGCCACCCCGGTTGCTCCGCAGAGCCATCAGATCTAAATTGTCTTGTTGCTAGGAGACAATTGGAATGCGAGGCGGGCTTCCCAGGCATCCGCCTCGAACGGTGCTCTGGAGTCATTCCATATGGGATGTCCTGGAGCTGTCCAACAGGCCTCAATTGTCCCGCAGAAGGTATCCTTGAAGGTGGCATCCCACAACTCCCAACGTGGGAAAATCTCAATGGCCTCGAGATTCCGCTCCCTTCATGAAGCGGCCATCATGCACAGAAACTCCAACCTGAGCCAACGTCTGATCCTCGCCCTGACTTCATATGCATGAGTATTGGTTCAGATCTGCAGGGGGTACCTGCCGTGCCCTAGCCCTGAAACCAAGTCTAGCTAGTCTTCTCAGACTGCCGTCCTCACACTCCTGGCCCAGAAGCCCTCAAGTTTGGCAATTCCGGACCCACAATGCAGCACTCTGCCTGCCCTCTAGAAAAAAATTATTGCCTCATGAGCTGCCCAGGCACCTTCAATGAGGATAAACCTCCACAGCACTCGACTTCACCCAAATTATATAGTCTAACCTGGGAACTAATGCACTGTCGGACTCAACCTGAGCCCAGACTTCCCGACCAACTCCCAGAAAGCAGACCGCAAACTGAGCACATAAGAGCCGCCAAGGCCGTAGGTCATCATCTCTTCCCTACCTCAGTTTTCAGGCCTCAGAAACGAGATATTATCTCCAATCACTGCCCAGGGGTGAGTGTGATGCAGAAACCAGAACACCTCCTTACCCATGGTAAGAAACCTTGTGTTTGGCACGTCGTCCAACGTTCAGTGCAGAAGAAACCAGCATTCACCCTGAGGCCCCGCCCATTCTTGAGTGTGACAAGGGCATAAACACGCATTGTGACCCTCAGCATGAGTCCTGTCCTCTAGTAAGTCCTCTCAGTGACTGGAACATTAGATGTCATAATGGGCTTGATATGTCCCTAGGTCCCAATTTTTAACCAGATTTCTGATTGTCCAGTCAACCCCCCCCCAGGGCTCTACTCTGGAATCCCTCATTTGGGGGGACACCTGAGGTTAAAAAGAAAACAACATCAAAAAAAAAAAATAAACGGACTTCTTCTATCCCACAGAGTGACCCCAAACGCTTTGGACTGGGCCAAACCACCAGGGAGTAAGACTCGTCCATTTCCCATGAAGTCACCCAAAAATTTCACGACCATGAGTGACAAGATATCCAGAGACAAAAACTTGAGCAAGAGCCTCACACTCGCCCTTTTCTCAAATCCCGAAATGTTCTCCTCATGGTCTGTATATAAGTCCTGCCATACCTATGACCTGAAACATAAGCCAAGTTTGTGTTTTCAGACAACTGTCCAAACAGTCCTGGCCTACACAACCTACAGTCTTAGGCCCCTGGAGCCAAACCTGAGGACTGTACTTGCCCTCTCCAAGGGAATTGTGTGTGCCCATTCCAATGGCCACATTCCTTCTAATAGGATAAACCTCCAAAGTCCCTGATCCATCTCATTATTGGTGGCTTCCCAGGTAAAACAGGGGCAATCTGAGCCCATCTGAGCACCTACCTGTACTCAGACCCATAGACAGATGTCCCCAGAGGTAAAAAGCAAAAAACAGACCCCTAGTCACTAATCATATCCATTGCTTTGGTTTCCAGGCATCTCTCCTCAGAGGCCTGGATTTCAAAACCAGCAATGGCTGTTTCTTGACTCACCCATCAGAAAACATCTCATCTACACATGGGAAACTTGCACGTTGGAGCTGTTTTCAAAGGCTCTGTTTAGGAGAACCCTTCAGGGCCCCAGTGCCACCGCTTTTTCCAAGGTTCCATAGACACAAAAGCACATTAGGACCCATCCACAGGAGAGTCCATTTCAACTCAGCCTCCTCGGTTTCTCCCCTAGATCCAGCAGAACTAACCTGTCTTGATGCTAGGAGACAATTGGAATGCGAGGTGGGCTACCCAGCCATCCATCCTTAGAACCCTGCTCAGAATCATTGGCTTGGAGCCAACAACAGGTCTCAATTGTCCTGCAGAAGACACTTTGCAGTTTGGAGCTTCTCACAATTCCCATTGTGGGAAAACCACCATGGCCTCGTGATGCCCCCCTTTATGAAGGGGCTATCAGGGTCAGAAACTCCAACCTGAGCGATCGTCTGATCCTCGCCCTGACTTCAGATGCACGAGATCTCTATTCAGTTCTGTAGATTGTGCCTGCCATGTCCTCACCCAGAAACCGAAGCCTAGCTAGTGTTCTCAGACTTCTGTCCTCAGACTACTGACCCAGAAGCCCTCCATTTTGGCAATCCAGAACTACAAAGCAGCACTCTGCTTGCCCTCCAGAAGAAAAACATTGCCCTCTGGGGCTACCAAGTAACCCCAAGTGAGGATCAGCCTGCGCCTACCTTGGCTGTACCCCAAATACATAGGCTGACCAGGGCACTAATGCCCTTTCTGACACTGCCTGAGCCTAGACCTCCTGGCCGCACCAAGACAGCTGGCCGCACACTGAGCACATCGAGCCGCCAAGGCCTTAGGACGTCATCTCTTTCCACCTCGGTTTTCAGGCTTCAGAACCTAGACCTTATCTCTATTCACTGCCCAGGCCTGAACCTAATGCAGAAATCAGAATTCCTTCCCCAGGGCAAGAAACCTTGTGGTTGGCATGTTGTCCAATGTTAAGTGTAGTTGAAACCAGTGTGGCCCATGAGGCCCCGCTCATGCTTGCTTTCCAAGCCCCCATACACACAATCCTCACCAGTGTTTGAGTTTACCAGTCGCCCAGCCCGTACCTGGGGCTCTGCTCTGGAATCCCTTTCTTGGAGAGACACATGAGTCAGAAAACACGACTCCACCCTTACCAGAAAATGACCCCAAACTCTTGGGAGCTGGGACAAATCCCCAGAGAGGGATAGTCGTCCATAGTCCCTGAGGCCACCTTTCCAATCCACGGCTATCCCGGACACAACATCCAGAGACAAAAGCCTGAAGGAACGCCTCCCATTCGCCCTTGTTTCAGTGGCCCAGGAGCTCCCTCTCGGGCTGTACATCCGGCCTGCCATACGCTAGGCGCCACTCATGAGCTGAGTTTGTGTTTTCAGACTTTTGTGCCCACAGCCTGGACCCACAAAACCTCCAGGCTAGGGCCTCTGGAGACACAGCGAAAGATTGTGCCTGCCCTCTCCAAGGAAATTGTGCCCAATCCATTGACCACAACCCTACAGGTTAGGGAAAAGCTCCAAGGCCCCTGAGGCCATCAATAGTGTAGGCCACCCTGGACTAAGAAGGGCTCCCTGACACCAGCGGAGCATCTATCTCCACTTAGACTCTCAGACAGTGTCCCCAGAGACAGAAGGTTGAAATGGACAGGCCCCCAGGCCCTAATCTGAACTTTAGCTTTGGTTTCCATGTGTCCGTCCTCAGAGGACTGTTTTCGTAGACCAGCACACGGAGCTTTTCTGAGGCACCAAACCAAACCTCTCTCGTCTTCTCATGGGAAGCTTACTTACTGGGGATGTATCAAACCCTTCAGGTAGGAGAGTTCCGCAGGGCCACAGAACAACCAGCACATTCCAAGGTCTCCATGGACTCAAACGCACATTATGACGCATCCTCAGGAGAGGCCATTTCAACTCAGCCCCCTGGGTAGCGTGCCCCAGAGGCAGCAGATCAAACATATCTTGTGGCTAATGGCCAATGGGAATGCGAGGCATGCTGTACAGGGATCCATCCTTCGAACCCTGCTCTACAGTCCTTCCGTATCCTATGTCCTGGAGCCATGCAACAGGACTCGAATGTCCCGCAGAAGGAAACCTTGTGGTTGGGGTAACCTCCAAACTCAGCGTGGGAAAACTTCTTGGCCTCATGAGGCCCCCGCTTCATGAAGGTGCCATCATGGCCAAAAACTCCAGCCTCAGCCAACGTCTGATCCTCAGCCTGACTTCAGATGCAGGAGATTTTGATTCAGCCTCTGCAGAGTGGGCCTGCTCTGCCCTTGGCTCCATTCCTCACCCTAGCTTGTGTTTTCAGACTTCTGTCCTCACATTCTGGGCCCACAAACCCACCCTCCTGGAAATTCTGGGGCCACAATGAAGCACTCTGCCTGCCTTCCAGGAGAAAAACATTGTCTATGGTGCTGCCCAGAACCCCAAATGAGGACCAAACAGCTTGGCCATCGGCAACACCCCAATTGCATAGGCTACCTTAAACACTGATGCTCTGTCGCAAATTGCCTGAGCCCAGACCTTCCAACAGACACCGACACAGCTGGCTGCACACCCAGCACATTGGACCAGCCACTGCCTTAGGCCACCATCCATTCCCAACCTGGGTTTTCAGTCATCGGAACCTGGACTTTATCTCCAATTCCTGCACACGGGGGAACCTGATGCACAAGTCAGAACCCCTCCTTCCCCATGGCAAGAAACCTTGCTGCTGGCAGTGAGTCAAACATTCAGTGTAGGAGAAAACGACATGACCCATGAGGCCACGCCCATGCGTGAGGGCCGCCTTGGGCACAAACACACATGGTGACCCTCAGCATGAGTACCTTATTCAAGTAACGCCTCTCAGTGACTGGACCAAGAGCCCGCATATGTGGCTTGCCATGCCCATAGGCACCCAGGACTAAATAGATGGTGTGTATTCCAGTTGAGGGAAGCCACTGCTGTGCTCTAGAGTCCCTCTCCTGGGGGGTCCCCTGTGGCAGAATACAGTACTCTTTCCTTCCCACAGAATGAACCAAAACACTTGGGAGCTTGGACAATCCCCCGAGAGGAAGGCTCTTCCTCGGCCCCTGAAGCAACCCCTACCCTGAACGGCCATTGTGAACGCAACACCCAGAGACAAATCCTGAGCGAATGCATCCCACTTGCCCTCCTTTGATATCCAGAGGATCTCCCCTCACGGACTGGAGATCAGGCCTGCCATTACCTTGGCCCCTAGCGAGCCAAGTTTGCTTTTTCAGACATCTGTCCCCACAGCCCTGGCAAACACAGCCTCTAGGCTGGGTCCTCTGGAGCCATACCATATGACCGTGCCTGCTCTCTCCTGGAAAACTCTGTCCATTCCTTTGGCCACACAACTCCAGAATATGAGTAACCTCAAGGACATCCCACTACTGGGAGCCTCCCTGGACACACAGGGGCATTCGGACACAAGCTGAGCAGCTACCTCCAAGAAAGCATGCACACAGATGTCAACAGAGATAGAAGGTTGAGCCGGCCAGGCCCTTAGGCCCTAATCTCAACTCTTGCTTTGGTTTCCAGGTGTCACTCCTCAGAGGCTTTGGTTCGAAGAACAGGATATGGGGCTTTCCTGAGGCACTGAACAGAACTCCTCTCGACTCCACATGGGAAGCTTCCTTGTTGGAGCCGTGTCAAACACCTCAGGTTGGAGAATCCTGCAGAGTCCCTGAGCCACCTCCACATTCCAAGGTCTCCCAGGCCACCAACCCACAGTAGGACTCATCTTCAGGAGAGTCCATTTCAAGTCTCCCCTCTGGGTAGCTCACCCAGGAGCCCGCAGATTGAGCCTGACTTGTCCTGACTAAAGAGTGGGAATATGAGGTGGCATTCCCAGGCATCCATGCTTAGACACCTGCTCTCGAGTCTTTCCATATGGGGCCTCCTGGAACCATCCAATAGGACTCGACATTCGTGCAGAAGGAAACCTTGAGGTTTGGAGTAGTTCACAAATCTCATCGTAGGCAAACCTCCCTGGCCTCATGACGCCCCCACACCCTTCAGGAAGAGGCCATGCTGGACAAAAACTCTAGCCTTAGGCTCGTCTCATAGTTGACATGACCTCAGTGCAGGAGATCTCGATACAGCCTCTGCAGAGTGGGCCTGCTCTGCCCTCGGTCCCAAACCTCAGGCTAGCTTGTGTTTTCAGACTTCCTTCCTCACACTCCTGGCAAACAAGCCCTCAGGACTAGGAACTCCAGGACCACATCCCAGCCAGTGTCTGCCCAACGGAAGAACAACGTTTCCCTGTGGGGTTCCCCAGAAAACCCAGATGAGGATCAACCTGCTCGGGCCTTGACGTGCCCCGAACTGGATAGGCTGCTCTGGGCACTTAAGTTCCATCTGACACAGCCTGAAGCCACACGTCCAGACAGACAAGGAGACAGCTGGCCGCACACCCAGCACTTCGGTCACGCCATGGTCTTATGCTGTCACCTCTTCCTAACCTTGGTTTTCAGATATCTGAACCTAGACATTATATCAATTCTCCACACAGCTTGGTATCGCAAGCACAAAAGAGAACTCCTCCTTCCCCATGGCTGTAAAGCTTGCTCTTGGCATGGAATCACACCTTCAGGGTGAGAGAAACCTTCATGTCCCATGATTCCACGCCCAACCGTGGGTGCAGCAGCACAAATTCACACTGTGACCCTCAGCATGAGCCCCATGTCAAAGAAAGGCCTGTCAGGGCCTGGACCAAGAGCCCACATATGGGGCTTGCCAGGCCGCTATGCACCCAATCCTCACCAGTGTTTGAGTTTTCCAGTCACCCCGCCCGTACCGCGGGATCTGCTCTCGAATCCCTTTCTTGGAGAGACACATGAGCCAGACAACACGACTCCACCCTTCACACAAAATGACCCCAAACTCTTGGGAGCTGGGACAAATCCCCAGACAGGGATACTCGTCCATAGTCCCTGAGGCCACCCGTCCAATCCACGGCTATCCCGGACACAACATCCAGAGACAAAAGCCTGAAGGAACGCCTCCCACTCGCCCTTGTTTCAGAGGCCCAGGAGCTCCCTCTTGGGCTATACATCCGGCCTGCCATACACTAGGCGCCACTCATAAGCTGAGTTTGTGTTTCCAGACATCTGTGCCCACAGCCTGGACCCACACAACCTCCAGGCTAGCCTCCATTCCAAGGCCCTCATGGACACAAACACACATTAGGCCCCATCCTCAAGAAAGTCCATTTCAACTCAGCCACCCCGGTTTCTCCCGCAGAGCCATCAGATCTCAACTGTCTAGTCCCTTCACTCTTCCCCAGGGCTCTGCTTTGGAATTCCTCTTTGTTTGGGGCACCTGAGGTATCAAACCTGAAAGGAGACCTCCCATCCCACAGATTGACGAAAAACCATTGGGACCGGGCCATATCCACAGAGAGGAAGATTCGTCCATGACCCATGAGGCCTTGCCACATTCCACGGTCATCGTTGATACAAAATCCAGAGAACAAAGCCTGAGCAAGCGCCTCAGACTCGCTTTTCTTCATATCCTGAAGTTTTATTCTCATGGTTTGTAGATTGGGCCTGCCATACCTACGTCCCCAAACCTAAGCTGAGTTTGTGTTTTCAGACTTCTGTCCTCAAATTCCAGGGCCACACACCCTCCAGGATGGGGCCCCTGGAGCCACACATTAGGACTGTGCTTACCCCATGCATGGAAATTCTGCCCATTCCATTGTTCAATATCTACATATTAGGAGAACCCTGCAAAGTCCCCGAGGCCATCCCAAGAGTGTAGGTCTCCCGGGACAAACAAGGGCGGTCTGACACCAGCTGAGAATCTATCTCCACACATGACATAGATGGATGTCCCTAGAGAAGAAGATGGAACCAGACATGACCCTAGGCCATTATCGGATCCAAGCTTTGGTTTACAGGCATGTCTCCTCAAAAGCCTGAATTCCAATACAAGCATAGGGGGTTTCCTGAGGCACCCATCAGAACAAACCTCATCTGCACAAGGAAACTTGAGCATGGGAGATGTGTCAAAAGTTTAGGAGAATACTTCAGGGTCCCGGTGCCACCGCCCCATTCCAAGGTTCCCATGGGCACAAACACACTTTAGGAACTTACCTCGGGAAAGTCCATTTCAACTCAGCCTCCCCGGTGTCTCCCGCAGAGCCATCAGATCTCAACTGTCTTGTTGTTAGGAGACAATTGGAATGCGAGGCGATCTTCCCTGGCATCCATCTTAGAACAATGCTCTGGAGTCATTCCATAGGAAATGTCCTGGAGCTGCCCAACAAGTCTCAAATGTCCCGAATAAGGAATCCTTGAAGGGGGCATCCCACTACTCCCAACGTGGGAAAACGTTAAGAGCCTTGAGACTCCGCTTCGTTCATGAAGGGGCAGTCATGCACAGAAACTCCAACCTGAGCCAACGTCTGATCCTCGCCGTGCCTTCAGATGCATGAGATATTGGTTCAGATGTGCAGGGGGTACCTGCCTTGCCCTCGGCCTGAAGCCCAAGTCTAGCTTGTGGTCTCAGACTTCTGTCCTCACACTCCTAGCCCAGAAGACCTCACGTTTGGCAATTCTGGACCCACAATGCAGCACTCTGCCTGACCTCTAGAAAAAATATCTTGCCTAAGGAACTGCCCGGGCACCTCAAATAAAGATCAACCTACACGGAATTCGACTGTATCCAAATTATATAGTCTAACCTAGGCACTAATTCCCTGTCTGACACAACCTGAGCCCGAAACTCCTGACTAACAACCAGGCAGCTGACTGCACACTGAGCACATCAGACCCACCATGGCCTTAGGTCATCATCTCTTCCCAACTGCGGTTTTCAGGCTTCCGAACCTAGACCTTATCTCCAACGACTGCCCAGGGTTGAAAATGATGCAGAAATCAGAACTCCTTCACCATGGCAAGAGACCTTGTGATTGGCATGTTGTCCAAAGTTCAGTGTAGATGAAAGCAGTGTGGCCCATGAGGCCCCGCCCATGCTCGCGAGCCACATTGGTCACAAACACACATTGTGACCCTCAGCCTGAGCCCAGTCCTCAAGTAAGGCCTCTCAGTGGCTGGTGAAGAGACAGCATATGGGGCCTGCCATGCCCCTAGGCCCCAAATTTTAACGATAGTTTGGGTTGTCCCTTCACTCTTCCCCAGGGCTCTGGTTTGGAATTCCTCCTGGTTGGGACACCTGAGGTAACAAACCTGAAAGGAGACCTCCAATCCCACAGATTGACAAAAAACAATTGGGACCGATCCAAATCCACAGCGAGGAAGATTCGTCCATGGCCCATGAGGCCTCCCCACATGCCACGGCCATCGTTGACACAAATCCAGAGACCAAAGCCTGAGCAATCGCCTAAGACTCGCTCTTTCTTCGTATTCTGAAGATTTCTTCTCATGGTTTGTAGATTGGACCTGCCATACCTACGTCCCCAAACCTAAGCTGAGTTTGTGTTTTCAGACTTCTGTCCTCAAAGTCCTGGGCCACACACCCTCCAGGCTGGGGCCACTGGAGCCACACATTAGGACTGTGCCTACCCCATGCATGGGAATTCTGCCCATTCCATTGTCCAAAATTGTACCAATTAGGAGAACCCTCCAAAGTCCCCGAGGCCATCCCAAAATGTAGGTCTCAGTGGACAAACAAGGGCGGTCTGACACCAGCTGAGTATCTACGTCCACTCATACCATAGATGGATGTCCCCAGAGAAGGATATGGTACCAGACAGGACCCTAGGTCATAATCGGATCCATTGCTTTGGTTTACAGTCATGACTCCTCAAAATCCTGGATTCCAATACCAGCATAGGGTGTTTCCTGAGGCACCCATCAGAAAACATCTCGTCTCCACGAGGAAACTTGTGCATTGGACCTATGTCAAAATCTTAGGAGAATACTTCAGAGTCCCGGTGCCACCGCTCCATTCCTAGGTCCTCATGGACACAAACACACATTAGGCCCCATGCTCAGGAAAGTCCATTTCAACTCAGCCACCCCGGTTGCTCTCGCAGAGCCATCCGATCTCCACTGTCTTGTTGCTAGGGGACAGTTTGAATGCGAGGCGGGCTTCCCTAGCATCCATCCTCGAACGGTGCTCTGGAGTCATTCCATATGGGATGTCCTGGAGCTGCCCAACAGGTCGCAATTGTCTTGCAGAAGGAATCCTTGAAGGGGAAATCTCACAACTCCCAACGTGGGAAAACCTCCATGGCCTTGAGATTCCTCTCCGTTCATGAAGGGGCAGTCATGCACAGAAACTTCAACCTGAGCCAACGTCTGAGCCTCGCCGTGACTTCAGATGCATGAATATTGGCTCAGATGTGCATGGGGTACCTGCTTTGCCCTCGGCCTGTAGCCCAAGTCTAGCTTGTGTTCTCAGACTTCTGTCCTCACACTACTGGCACAGAAGCCCTCACGTTTGGCAATTCCGGACCAACAATGCAGCACTCTGCCTGCTCTCTAGAAAAAATATCTTGCCTAATGAGCTGCCCAGGCACCTCAAATGAGGATCATCATACACGGCACTCGACTGTACCCAAATTACATAGTCTAACCTGGGCAATAATGCACTGTCTGACACAACCTGAGGCCGAACCTTCTGACCAACAACCAGGCAGCTGACCGCACACTGAGCACATCAGACCCACCATGGCCTTAAGTCATCATCTCTTCCCAACTACGGTTTTCAGGCTTCCGAACCTAGACCTTATCTCCAACCACTGCCCAGGGTTGAAAATGATGCAGAAATCAGAACTCCTTCCCCATGGCAAGAGACCTTGTGATTGGCATATTGTCCAAAGTTCAGTGTAGATGAAACCAGTGTGGCCCATGAGGCTCCGCCCATGCTCGGGAGCCACATTGGTCACAAACACACATTGTGACCCTCAGCTGAGCCCAGTCTTCAAGTAAGGCCTCTCAGTGGTTGGTGAAGAGACAGCATATGGGGCCTGCCATGCCCCTAGGCCCCAAATTATAACCATAGTTTGGGTTGTCCCTTCACTCTTCCCAAGGGCTCTGCTTTGGAATTCCTCTTTGGTTGGGACACCTGAGGTTACAAACCTGAAAGGAGACCTCCCATCCCACAGATTGACGAAAAACAATTGGGATCGGTCCAAATCCACAGAAGAAGATTCGTCCATGTCCCATGAGGTCTCCCCACATTCCACGGCCATCGTTGACACAAAATCCAGAGACCAAAGCCTGAGCAAGCGCCTCAGACTCGCTCTTTCTTCATATTATGAAGAGTTCTTCTCATGGTTTGTAGATTGGGCCTGCCATACCTACGTCCCCTAACCTAAGATGAGTTTGTGTTTTCAGACTTCTGTCCTCAAAGTCCTGGGCCACACACCCTCCAGACTGGGGCCCCTGGAGCCACACATTAAGATTGTACCTACCCCATGCATAGTAATTCTGCCCATTCCATTTTCCAAAATTGTACAAATTAGGAGAACCCTCCAAAGTAACTGAGGCGATCCCAATAAGTAGGTCTCAGTGGACAAACAAGGGCGGTCTGACACCAGCTGAGCATCTACCTCCACTCATACCATAGATGGATGTCCCCAGTGAAGGATATGGTACCAGAAAGGACCCTAGGCCATAATCGGTTCCATTGCTTTGGTTTACAGGCATGTCTCCTCAAAATCCTGGATTCCAATACCAGCATAGGGGGTTTCCTGAGGCACCCATCAGAAAAAATCTTGTCTCCACGAGGAAACTTGTGCATGGGACCTATGTCAAAAATTTAGGAGAATACTTCAGAGTCCCGGTGCCACCGCCCCATTCCAAGGTCCTCATGGACACAAACACACATTAGGCCCCATGCTCAGGAAAGTCCATTTCAACTCAGCAATCCCGGTTGCTCACGCAGAGCCATCGGATCTCAACTGTCTTGTTGCTAGGAGACAATTGGAATGCGAGGTGGACTTCCCTTGCATCCATCCTCGAACGGTGCTCTGGAGTCATTCCATATGCGATGTCTTGGAGCTGCCCAACAGGTCTCAATTGTCCCGCAGAAGGAATCCTTGAAGGGGGCATTCCACAACTCCCAACGTGGGAAAACCTCCATGGCCTTGAGATTCCTCTCCGTTCATGAAGGGGCAGTCATGCACAGAAACTACAACCCGAGCCAACGACTGAATCTCGCCGTGACTTCAGATGCATGAGATATTGGTTCAGATGTGCAGGGGGTACCTGCCTTGCCCTCGGCCTGAAGCCCAAGTCTAGCTTGTGTTCTCAGACTTCTGTCCTCACACTACTGGCCCAGAAGCCCTCACGTTTGGCAATTCCGGACCCACAATGCAGCACTCTGCCTGCTCTCTAGAAAAAATATCGTGCCTAATGAGCTGCCCAGGCACCTCAAATGAGGATCAAACTACACGACACTCGACTGTACCCAAATTGTAGAGTCTAACCTCGGCACAAATGCACTGTCTGACACAACCTGAGCCCGAACCTCCTGACCAACATCCAGGCAGCTGACCCCACACTGAGCACATCAGAACCACCATGGCCTTAGGTCATCATCTCTTCCCAACTGCGGTTTCAGGCTTCCGAACCTAGACCTTATCTCCAACCACTGCCCAGGGTTGAAAATGATGCAGAAATCAGAACTCCTTCCCCATGGCAAGAGACCTTGTGATTGGCATGTTGTCCAAAGTTCAGTGTAGTTGAAACCAGTGTGGGCCATGAGGCACCGCCCATGCTCCCGAGCCACATTGGTCACAAACATACATTGTGACCCTCAGCCTGAACCCAGTCCTCAAGTAAGGCCTCTCAGTGGCTGGATGAAGAGACGGCATATGGGGCCTGCCATGCCCCTAGGCCCCAAATTTTAACCATAGTTTGGGTTGTCCCTTCACTCTTCCCAAGGGCTCTGCTTTGGAATTCCTCTTTGGTTGGGACACCTGAGGTAACAAACCTGAAAGGAGACCTCCCATCCCACAGATTGACGAAAAACAATTGGGACTGGGCCATATCCACAGAGAGGAAGATTCGTCCATTGCCCATGAGGCCTCCCCCCATTCCACGGCCATCGTTGACACAAAATCCAGATACCAAAGCCTGAGCAAGCGCCTCAGACTCGCTCTATCTTCAAATCCTGAAATGTTCTTCTCATGGTTTGTAGATTGGGCCTGCCATACCTACGTCCCCAAACCTAAGCTGAGTTTGTGTTTTCAGACTTCTGTCCTCAAACTCCTGGGCCACACACCCTCCAAGCTGGGGCCCCTGGAGCCACACATTAGGACTGTGCCTACCTCATGCATGGGAATTCTGCCCATTCCATTGTCCAAAATTGTACAAATTAGGAGAACCCTCCAAAATCCCCGAGGCCATCCCAATATCTAGGTCTCTTTGGACAAACAAGGGTGGTCTGACACCAGCTTAGCATCTACCTCGACTCATACTATAGATGGATGTCCCCAGTGAAGGATATGGTACCAGGAAGGACCCTAGGCCATAATCGGATCCATTGCTTTGGTTTACAGGCATGTCTCCTCAAAATCCTGGATTCCAATACCAGCATAGGGGGTTTCCTGAGGCACCCATCAGAAAAAATCTCGTCTCCACGAGGAAACTTGTGCATGGGACCTATGTCAAAAATTTAGGAGAATACTTCAGAGTCCCGGTGCCACCGCCCCATTCCAAGGTCCTCATGGACACAAACACACATTAGGCCCCATGCTCAGGAAAGTCCATTTCAACTCAGCCACCCCGGTTGCTCCCGCAGAGCCATCCGATCTCAACTGTCTTGTTGCTAGGAGACAATTGGAATGCGAGGCGGACTTTCCTGGCATCCATCCTCGAACGGTGCTCTGGAGTCATTCCATATGGGATGTTTTGGAGCTGCCCAACAGGTCTCAATTGTCCCGCAGAAGGAATCCTTGAAGGGGGCATCCCACAACTCCCAACGTTGGAAAACCTCCATGGCCTTGAGATACCTCTCTGTTCATGAAGGGGCAGTCATGCACAGAAACTACAACCCGAGCCAACGACTGAATTCGCCGTGACTTCAGATGCATGAGATATTGGTTCAGATGTGCAGGGGGTACCTGCCTTGCCCTCGGCCTGAAGCCCAAGTCTAGCTTGTGTTCTCAGACTTCTGTCCTCACACTACTGGCCCAGAAGCCCTCACGTTTGGCAATTCCGGACCCACAATGCAGCACTCTGCCTGCTCTCTAGAAAAAATATCGTGCCTAATGAGCTGCCCAGGCACCTCAAATGAGGATCAAACTACATGGTACTCGACTGTACCCAAATTGTAGAGTTTAACCTGGGCACAAATGCACTGTCTGACACAACCTGAGCCCGAACCCCCTGACCAACATCCAGGCAGCTGACCGCACACTGAGCACATCAGAACCACCATGGCCTTAGGTCATCATCTCTTCCCAACTGCGGTTTCAGGCTTCCGAACCTAGACCTTATCTCCAACCACTGCCCAGGGTTGAAAATGATGCAGAAATCAGAAATCCTTCCCCATGGCAAGAGACCTTGTGATTGGCATGTTGAACAAAGTTCAGCGTAGTTGAAACCAGTGTGGCCCATGAGGCCCTGCCCATGCTCGCGAGCCACATTGGTCACAAACACACATTGTGACCCTCAGCCTGAACCCAGTCCTCAAGTAAGGCCTCTCAGTGGCTGGATGAAGAGACAGCATATGGGGCCTGCCATGCCCCTAGGCCCCAAATTTTAACCATAGTTTGGGTTGACCCTTCACTCTTCCCCAGGGCTCTGCTTTGGAATTACTCTTTGGTTGGGACACCTGAGGTTACAAACCTGAAAGGAGACCTCCCATCCCACAGATTGACAAAAAACAACTGGGACCAGGCCAAATCCCAAGAGATGAAGATTCGTCCATGGCCCATTAGGCCTCCCCTCATTCCACGACCATCGTTGACACAAAATCCAGAGACCAAAGCCTGAGCAAGCGCCTCAGACTCGCTCTTTCTTCATATTCTGAAGAGTTCTTCTCGTGGTTTGTAGATTGGGCCTGCCATTCCTGCGTCCCCAAACCTAAGCTGAGTTGGTGTTTTCAGACTTCTGTCCTCAAAGTCTTGGGCCACACACCCTTTAAGCTAGGGCCACTGGAGCCACACATTAGGACTGTGCCTACCCCATGCATGGGAATTCTGCCCATTCCATTGTCCAAAATTGTACAAATTAGGAGAACCCTCCAAAGTCCCCGAAGCCATCCCAATATGTAGATCTCTGTGGACAAACAACTGCGGTCTGACACCAGCTGAGCATCTACCTGAACTCATACCATAGATGGATGTCCCAAGAGAAGGAGATGGAACCAACAGGACACTAGGCCATAATCGGATCCATTGCTTTGGTTTACAGGCATGTCTCCTCAAAATCCTGGATTCCAATACCAGCAAAGGGGGTTTCCTGAGGCACTTATCAGAAAAATCTCATCTCCACGAGGAAACTTGTGCATGGGTGCTATGTCAAAATATTAGGAGAATATTTCAGAGTCCCGGTGGCACCGACTCATCCCAAGGTCCTCTTGGACACAAACACATATTAGTCCACATGCTCAGGAAAGTTGATTTCAACTCAGCCACCCCAGTTGCTCCCGCAGACCCATCCGATCTCAACTGTCTTGTTGCTAGGAGACAATTGGAGTGCGAGGTGGGCTTCCCTGGCATCCATCCTCCAACGGTGCTCTGGAGTCATTCCATATGGGATGTTTTGGAGCTGCCCAACAGGTCTCAATTGTCCCGCAGAAGGAATCCGTGAAGGGGGCATCCCACAACTCCCAACGTGGGAAAACCTCCATGGCCTTGAGATTCCTTTCCGTTCAAGAAGGGACAGTCATGCACAGAAACTGCTACCTGAGCCAACGTCTGATCCTTGCCATGACCTCAGATCATGAGATATTGGTTCAGATGTGCAGGGGGTACCTGCCTTACCCTCGACCTGAAGCCCAAGTCTAGCTTGTGTTCTCAGACTTCTGTCCTCACACTACTGGCCCAGAAGCCCTCAAGTTTGGCAATTCTGGACCCACAATGCAGCACTCTGCCTGCCCTCTAGAAAAAATATCTTGCCTAATGAGCTGCCCAGGCACCTCAAATGAGGATCAAACTACACGGCACTCGACTGTACCCAAATTATATAGTCTAACCTTGGCACAAATGCACTGTCTGACACAACCTGAGCCCGAACCTCCTGACCAACAACCAGGTAGCTGACCGCACACTGAGCACATCAGACCCACCATGGCCTTAGGTCATCATCTCTTCCCAACTCGGTTTTCAGGCTTCTGAAACTAGACTTTATCTCCAACCACTGCCCAGGGTTGAAAATGATGCAGAAATCAGAAATCCTTACCCATGGCAAGAGACCTTGTGATTGGCATGTTGTCCAAAGTTCAGTGTAGTTGAAACCAGTGTGGCCCATGAGGCCCCGCCCATGCTCGCAAGCCACATTGGTCACAAACACACATTGTGACCCTCAGCCTAAGCCCAGTCCTCAAGTAAGGCCTCTCAGTGGCTGGATGAAGAGACAGCATATGGGGCCTGCCATGCCCCTAGGCCCCAAATTTTAACCATAGTTTGGGTTGCCCCTTCACTCTTCCCCAGGGCTCTGCTTTGGAATTCCTCTTTGGTTGGGACACCTGAGGTAACAAACCTGAAAGGAGACCTCCCATCCCACAGATTGACGAAAAACAATTGGGACCGGGCCAAATCCACAGAGAGGAAGATTCGTCCATGGCCCATGTGGCCTCCCCACATTCCACGGCCATCGTAGACACAAAATCAAGAGACCAAAGCCTGAGCAAGAGCCTCAGACTCGCTCTTTCTAAATATCCTGAAGAGTTCTTCTCATGGTTGTAGATTGGGCCTCCCATACCTATGTCCCCAAACCTAAGTTGAGTTTGTGTTTTCAGACTTCTGTCCTCAACGTCCTGGGCCACACACCCTCCAGGCTGGGGCCCCTGGAGCCACACATTAGGACTGTGCCTACCCCATGCATGGGAATTCTGCCAATTCCATTGTCCAAAATTGTACAAATTAGGAGAAACCTCCATAGTCCCCGAGGCCAACCCAATATGTACATCTCTTTTACAAACAAAGGCAGTCTGACACCAGCTGAGCATCTACCTCCACTCTTACCATAGATGGATGACCCAGAGATGGAGATGGAACCAGACAGGACCCTAGGCCATAATAGGATCCATTGCTTTTGTTTACAGGATGTCTCCTCAAAACCTGGATTCCAATACCAGCATAGGGTGTTTCCTGAGGCACCATCAGAAAAAATCTCGTCTCCACGAGGAAACTTGTGCATGGGACCTATGTCAAAATATTAGGAGAATACCTCAGAGTCCCGGTGCCACCACCCCATTCCAAGGTTCTCATAGACACACACATATTAGGCCCCATGCTCAGGAAATTCCATTTCAACTCAGCCACCCCGGTTGCTCCCGCAGAGCCATCCGTTCTCAACTGTCTTGTTGCTAGGAGACAATAGGAATGCGAGGCATGCTTCCCTGGCATCCATCCTCGAACGGTGTTGTGGAGTCATTCCATATGGGATGTTTTGGAGCTGCCCAACAGGTCTCAATTGTCCCACATACGGAATCCTTGAAGGGGGCATCCCACAACTCCCAACGTGGGAAAACCTCCATGACCTTGAGATTCCTCTCCGTTCATGAACGGGCAGTCATGCACAGAAACTCCAACCAGAGCCAACGTCTGATCCTCGCCGTGACTTCAGATGAATGAGATATTGTTTCAGATGTGCAGGGGGTACCTGCCTTGCCCTTGGCCTGAAGCCCAAGTGTAGCTTGTGGTCTCAGACTTCTGTCCTCACACTACTTGCGCAGAAGCCCTCCAGTTTGGCAATTCCGGACCCACAATGCAGCACTCTGCCTGCCCTCTAGAAAAAATATCTTGCCTAATGAGCTGCCCAGGCACCTCAAATGAGGACTAACATACACGGCACTCGACTGAACCCAAATTATATAGTATAACCTGGGCACTAATGCACTGTCTGACAAAACCTGAGCCCGAACCTCCTGACCAACAACCAGGCAGCTGACCGCACACTGAGCACATCAGACCCACCATGACCTTAGGTCATCATCTCTTCCAAACTGCGGTTTTCAGGCTTCCGAACCTAGACCTTATCTCCAACCACTGCCCAGGGTTGAAAATGATGCAGAAATCAGAACTCCTGCCCCATGGCAAGAGACCTTGTGATTGGCATGTTGTCCAAAGTTCAGTGTAGATGAAACCAGTGTGGCCCATGAGGCCCCGCCCATGCTCGCAAGCCACATTGGTCACAAACACACATTGTGACCATCAGCATGAGCCCAGTCCTCAAGCAAGGCCTCTCAGTGGCTGGATGAAGAGACAACATATTGGGCCTGCCATGCCCCAGGGCCCCAAATTTTAACCATAGTTTGGGTTGTCTCTTCACTCTTCCCCAGGGCTCTGCTTTGGAATTCCTCTTTGGTTGGGACACCTGAGTTAACAAACCTGAAAGGAGACCTCCCATCCCACAGATTGACGAAAAACAATTGGGACCGGGCCAAATCCCAAGAGAGGAAGATTCGTCCATGGCCCATGAAGCTTGCCCACATTCCACGGCCATCGTTGACACAAAATCCAGAGACCAAAGCCTGAGCAAGCGCCTCAGACTCACTCTTTCTTCATATCCTGAAGAGTTCTTCTCATGGTTTGTAGATCGGGCCTGCCATACCTACGTCCCCAAACCTAAGCTGAGTTTGTGTTTTCAGACTTCTGTCCTCAAAGTCTTGGGCCACACACCCTCCAGGCTGGGCCCCTGGAGACAAACATTAGTATTGTGCCTACCAATCCATGGGAATTCTGCCCATTCCATGGTCCAAAATCGTACAAATTAGGAGAACCCTCCAAAGTCCCTGAGGCCATCCCAATAGTGTAGGTCGCCCGGAACAAACAAGGGCTGTCTGACACCAGCTGATAATCGACCTCCACTCATACCATAGATGGATGTCCCCAGAGAAGAAGATTGAACCAGACAGGACCCTAGGCCATAATAGGATCCATTGCTTTGGGTTACAGGCATGTGTCCTCAAAATCCTGATTCCAATACGAGGATAGGGGTTTTCCTGAGGCACCCATCAGAACTCATCTCGTCTCCAGGAGGAAACCTGTGCATGGGAGCCATGTCCAAAGCTTACGATTGTACTTCAGGGTCCCGGTGCCACTGCCCCATTCCAAGGCCCTCATGGACACAAAAACACATTAGGACCCATCCACAGGAAAGTCCATTTCAACTCAGCCACCCCGGTTGCTCCAGCAGAGCCATCAGATCTAAACTGTCTTGTTGCTAAGAGACAATTGGAATGCAAGGCGGGCTTCCCAGGCATCCATCCCCGAAGGTGCTCTGGAGTCATTCCATATGGGATGTCCTGGAGCTGTCCAACAGGTCTCAATTGTCCCACAGAAGGAATCCTTGAAGGGGGCATCCCACAACTCCCAACGTGGGAAAACCTCAATAGCCCCGAGATTCCGCTCCCTTCATGAAGCGGCCGTCATGCACAGAAACTCCAACCAGAGCCAACGTCTGATCCTCGCCCTGACTACAGATGCATGAGATATTGGTTCAGATCTGCAGGGGGTACCTGCCGTGCCCTCACCCTGAAACCCAAGTCTAGCTTGTCTTCTCAGACTTCCGTCCTCACACACCTGGCCCCGAAGCCCTCAAGGTTGGCAATTTCGGACCCACAATGCAGCACTCTGCCTGCCCTCTAGGAAAAAAATTATTGCCTCATGAGCTGCCCAGGCACCTTAAATGAGGATAAACCTACACAGCACTCGACTTTACCCAAATTATATAGTCTAACCTGGGCACTAATGCACTGTCGAACACAACCTGAGCCCGGACCTCCTGACCAACACCCAGAAAGCTGACCGCACACTGAGCACATAAAACCCGCCATGGTCTTAGGTCATCATCTCTTCCCTACCTCCGTTTTCAGGCTTCAGAACCGAGACCTTATCTCCAATCACTGCCCAGGGGTGAGTGTGATGCAGAAATCAGAACTCCTCCTTACCCATGGCAAGAACCCTTGTGGTTGGCACGTTGTCCAACGTTCAGTGTAGGAGAAACCAGCATTCACCCTGAGGCCCCGCCCATTCTTTTGTGCGACGAGGGCATACATACGCATTGTGACCCTCAGCATGAGTCCAGTCCTCTAGTAATTCCTCTCAGTGGCTTGTCCATTAGATGTCATAATGGGCTTGACATGTCCCTAGGCCCCAATTTTTAACCAGATTTCTGATTGTCCAGTCGCCCCTCCCCAGGGCTCAACTCTGGAATCCCTCATTTGGTGGGACACCTGAGGTTAAAAAAGAAAACAACAACAACAACAACAACAACAACAAAACAGACTTCTTCCAGCCCACAGATTGACCCCAAGTCTTTGGACGGGGCCAAACCACCAGAGAGTAAGACTCGTCCATTTCCCATGAAGTCACCCAGAAATTCCACGACCCTGAGTGACACGATATCCAGAGACAAAAACTTGAGCAGGAGCCTCACACTCGCCCTTTTTTCAAATCCCGAAGAGTTCTCCTCATGGTCTGTAGGTCAGTCCTGCCATACCTATGACGCGAAACATAAGCCGAGTTTGTGTTTTCAGACAACTGTCCAAACAGCTTGGCCTACACAACCTACAGGCTCAGGCCCCTGGAGCCAAACCTGAGGACTGTACTTGCCCTCTCCAAGGGAATTGTGTGTGCCCATTCCAATGGCCACAACCCTTCTAATAGGATAAACCTCCAAAGTCCCTGATCCATCTCAATAGTGGTGGCTTCCCAGGAAAAACAGGGGCAATCTGAGCCCAACTGAGCACCTACCTGCACTCAGACCCATAGACAGATGTCTCCAGAGGTAAAAAAAGGAAAGAACAGGCCCCTAGGCACTAATCAGATCCATTGCTTTGGTTTCCAGGCATCTCTCCTCAGAGGCCTGGATATCAAAACAGCATATAGCTGTTTCTTGACTCACCCATCAGAAAACATCTCATCTACACATGGGAAACTTGCAGGTTGGAGCTGTGTCAAAGCCTCTGTATAGGAGAACCCTTTAGGGCCCCAGTGCCACCGCTTCATTCCAGGGTCTCCATAGACACAAAAGCACATTAGGACCCATCCCCAGGGGTGTCCATTTCAACTCAGCGTCCGCGGTTGCTCCCCACAGATCCAGGAGATCTAACCTGTCTTGTTGCTAGGAGGCAATTGGAATGAGAGGTGGGCTACCCAGCCATCCATCCTTAGAACCCTGCTCAGAATCATTGGCCTGGAGCCAAACAACAGGTCTCAATTGTCCTGCAGAAGACTCTCTGCAGTTTGGAGCTTCTCACAACTCCCTTCGTGGGAAAACCCCCATGGCCTCGTGATGCCCCCCCATTCATGAAGGGGCCATCAGGGACAGAAACTCCAACCTGAGCGATCGTCTGATCCTCGCCCTGACTTCATATGCACGAGATCTCGATTCAGGTCTGTAGATTGTGCCTGCCATGGCCTCACCCCTAAACCTAAGCCTAGCTTGTGTTTTCAGACTTTGGTCGTCAGACTACTGGCCCACAGGCCCTCCAGTTTGGCAATCCAGAACTACAATGCAGCACCCTGCCCGCCCTCCAGAAGAAAAACATTGTCTTCTGGGGCTACCCAGTAACCCCAAATGAGGATCAACCTGCACCGACCTTGGCTGTACCCCAAATACATAGGCTGACCAGGGCACTAATGCCCTTTCTGACACAGCCTGAGCCTGGACCCCCTGGCCCCTCCCAGACAGATGGCCGCACACTGAGCACATCGAGCCACCGTGGCCTTAGGTCGTCATCTTTTCCCAACCTCGGTTTTCAGGTTTCAGAACCTAGACCTTATCTCCAAAAACTGCCCAGCGTTGAAGGTGATGCAGAAATCAGAACTCCTTCCCCATGGCAAGAAACCTTGTGGTTGGCATGTTGTCCAACGTTCAGTGTAGTTGAAACCAGTGTGGCCCATGAGGCCCCGCCCATGCTCGCCGGCCACATTGGTCACAAACGCACATTGTGACCCTCAGGCTGAGCCCAGTCCTCAAGTAAGGCCACTCAGTGGCTGGATGAAGAGATAGCATATTGGGCTTGCCATGCCCCTAGGCCCCAATTTTTAACCATAGTTCGGGTTGTCCCTTCAGTCTTCCCCACGGCTTTGCTTTAGAATTCCTCTTTTGGTGGGACACCTGAGGTAACAAAACTGAAATGAGTCCTCCCATCGCACAGATTGATGAAAACAATAGGGAATCGGCCAAAATCCTCAGAGAGGAGTATTCGTGCATGGCCCATGAGGCCTCCCCGTCATTCCCCGGCCCTCGCTGATACAAAATCCAGAGACAAAAGCCTGAGCAAGCGCCTCAGACTCGCACTTTCTTCATATCCTGAAGAGTTCTTCTCATGGTTTGTAGATCGGGCCTGCCATACCTACGTCCCCAAACCTAAGCTGAGTTTGTGTTTTCAGACTTCTGTCTTCAAAGTCTTGGGCCACACACCCTCCAGGCTGGGCCCCTGGAGACACACATTAGGATTGTGCCTACCAATCCATGGGAATTCTGCCCATTCCATGGTCCAAAATCGTACAAATTAGGAGAAACCTCCAAATTCCCTGAGGCCATCCCAATAGTGTAGGTCTCCCAGAACAAACAAGGGCTGTCTGACACCAGCTGATAATCGACCTCCACTCATACCATAGATGGATGTCCCCAGAGAAGAAGATTGAACCAGACAGGACCCTAGGCCATAATAGGATCCATTTCTTTGGGCTACAGGCATGTGTCCTCAAAAGCCTGATTCCAATACGAGCATAGGGGTTTTCCTGAGGCACCCATCAGAACTCATCTCGTCTCCACAAGGAAACCTGTGCATGGGAGCCATGTCCAAAGCTTAGGAGAGTACTTCAGGGTCCCGGTGCCACTGCCCCATTCCAAGGCCCTCATGGACACAAAAACACATTAGGACCCATCCTCAGGAAAGTCCATTTCAACTCAGCCATCCCGGTTGCTCCGGCAGAGCCATCAGATCTAAACTGTCTTGTTGGTAGGAGACAATTGGAATGCGAGGCGGGCTTCCCAGGCATCCATCCGCGAACGGTGCTCAGGAGTCATTCCATATGGGATGTCCTGGAGCTGTCCAACAGGTCTCAATTGTCCCGCAGAAGGAATGCTTGAAGGGGGCATCCCACAACTCCCTACGTGGGAAAACCTCAATGGCCCCGAGATTCTGCTCCCTTCATGAAGCGGCCGTCATGCACAGAAACTCCAGCCTGAGCCAACGTCTGATCCTCGCCCTGACTTCAGATGCATGAGATATTGGTTCAGATCTGCAGAAGGTACCTGCCGTGCCCTCACCCTGAAACCCAAGTCTAGCTTGTCTTCTCAGACTTCCGTCCTCACACTCCTGGCCCCGAAGCCCTCAAGGTTGGCAATTCCGGACCCACAATGCAGCACTCTGCCTGCCCTCTAGGAAAAAAAATATTGCCTCATGAGCTGCCCAGGCATCTTAAATGAGGATAAACCTACACAGCACTCGACGTTACACAAATTATATAGTCTAACCTGGGCACTAATGCACTGTCGAACACAACCTGAGCCCGGACCTCCTGACCAACACCCAGAAAGCTGACCGCACACTGAGCACATAAAACCCGCCATGGCCTTAGGTCATCATCTCTTCCCTACCTCCGTTTTCAGGCTTCAGAACCGAGACCTTATCTCCAATCACTGCCCAGGGGTGAGTGTGATGCAGAAATCGGAACTCCTCCTTACCCATGGCAAGAACCCTTGTGGTTGGCACGTTGTCCAACGTTCAGTGTAGGAGAAACCAGCATTCACCCTGAGGCCCCGCCCATTCTTGCGTGCGAGGAGGGCATACATACGCATTCTGACCCTCAGCATGAGTCCAGTCCTCTAGTAAGTCCTCTCAGTGGCTTGTCCATTAGATGTCATAATGGGCTTGACATGTCCCTAGGCCCCAATTTTTAACCAGATTTCTGATTGTCCAGTCGCCCCTCCCCAGGGCTCTACTCTGGAATCCCTCATTTGGTGGGACACCTGAGGTTAAAACAGAAAACAACAACAACAACAACAACAACAACAACAAAACAGACTTCTTCCAGCCCAAAGATTGACCCCAAGTCTTTGGACGGGGCCAAACCACCAGAGAGTAAGACTCGTCCATTTCCCATGAAGTCACCCAGAAATTCCACGACCATGAGTGACACGATATCCAGAGACAAAAACTTGAGAAGGAGCCTCACACTCGCTCTTTTTTCAAATCCCGAAGAGTTCTCCTCATGGTCTGTAGGTCAGTCCTGCCATACCTATGACTCGAAACATAAGCCGAGTTTGTGTTTTCAGACAACTGTCCAAACAGCCCTGGCCTACACAACCTACAGGCTCAGGCCACTGGAGCCAAACCTGAGGACTATACTTGCCCTCTCCAAGGGAATTGTGTATGCCCATTCCAATGGCCACAACCCTTCAAATAGGATAAACCTCCAAAGTCCCTGATCCGTCTCAATAGTGTTGGCTTCCCAGGAAAAACAGGGGAAATCTGAGCCCAACTGCGCACCTACCTGCACTCAGACCCATAGAGAGATATCTCCAGAGGTAAAAAGGAAAGAACAGGCCCCTAGGCACTAATCAGATCCATTGCTTTGGTTTCCAGGCATCTCTCCTCAGAGGCCTGGATTTCAAAAGCAGCATATAGCTGTTTCTTGTCTCACCCATCAGAAAACATCTCATCTACACTTGGGAAACTTGCAGGTTGGAGCTGTGTCAAAGCCTCTGTTTAGGAGAACCCTTTAGGGCCCCAGTGCCACCGCTTCATTCCAAGGTCTCCATAGACACAAAAGCACATTAGGACCCATCCCAAGGGGTGTCCATTTCAACTCAGCGCCCTCGGTTGCTCCCCACAGATCCAGGAGATTCATCCTGTCTTGTTGCTAGGAGACAATTGGAATGCGAGGTGGGCTACCCAGCCATCCATCCTTAGAACCCTGCTCAGAATCATTGGCCTGGACCCAAACAACAAGTCTCAATTGTTCTGCAGGAGACTCTCTGCAGTTTGGAGCTTCTCACAACTCCCTTCGTGGGAAAACCCCCATGGCCTCGTGATGCCCCCCCATTCATGAAGGGGCCAACAGGGACAGAAACTCCAACCTGAGCGATCGTCTGATCCTCGCCCTGACTTCAGATGCACGAGATCTCGATTCAGGTCTGTAGATTGTGCCTGCCATGGCCTCACCCAGAAACCTAAGCCTAGCTTGTGTTCTCAGACTTTGGTCGTCAGACTACTGGCCCACAAGCCGTCCAGTTTGGCAATCCAGAACTACAATGCAGCACCCTGCCCGCCCTCCAGAATAAAAACATTGTCCTCTGGGGCTACCCAGTAACCCCAAATGAGGATCAACCTGCACCGACTTTGGCTGTACCCCAAATACATAGGCTGACCAGGGCGCTAATGCCCTTTCTGACACAGGCTGAGCCTGGACCCCTGGCCACTCCCAGACAGCTGGCCGCACACTGAGCACATCGAGCAGCTGTGGACTTAGGTCCTCATCTCTACCCAACCTCGGTTTTCAGGTTTCAGAACCTAGACCTTATCTCCAATCACTGCCCAGGGTTGAAGGTGATGCAGAAATCAGAACTCCTTCCCCATGGCAAGAAACCTTGTGGTTGGCATGTTGTCCAACGTTCAGTGTAGTTGAAACCAGTGTGGCCCAGGAGGCCCCGCCCATGCTCGCCAGCCACATTGGTCACAAACGCACATTGTGACCCTCAGGCTCAGCCCAGTCCTCAAGTAAGGCCACTCAGTGGCTGGATGAAGAGATAGCATATTGGGCTTGCCTTGCCCCTAGGCCCCAATTTTTAACCATAGTTCGGGTTGTCCCTTCAGTCTTCCCCATGGCTTTGCTTTGGAATTCCTCTTTTGGTGGGACACCTGAGGTAACAAAACTGAAATGAGTCGTCCCATCCCACAGATTGACGAAAAGCAATTGGGAATCGGGCCAAATCCTCAGAGAGGAAGATTCGTCCATGGCCCATGAGGCCTCCCCGACATTCCACGGCCATCGCTGATACAAAATCCAGAGACAAAAGCCTGAGCAAGCGCCTCAGACTCGCACTTTCTTCATTTCCTGAAGAGTTCTTCACATGGTTTGTAGATCGGGCCTGCCATACCTACGTCCCCAAACCTAAGCTGAGTTTGTGTTTTCAGACTTCTGTCCTCAAAGTCTTGGGCCACACACCCTCCAGGCTGGACCCCGGGAGACACATATTAGGACTGGGACTACCAATCCATGGGAATTCTGCCCATTCCATGGTCCAAAATCATACAAATTAGGAGAAACCTCCAAAGTCCCTGAGGTCATCCCAATAGTGTAGGTCGCCCGGAAAAAAAAGTGCTCTCTGACACCAGCTGATAATCGACCTCCACTCATACCATAGATGGATGTCCCCAGAGAAGAAGATTGAACCAGAAAGGACCGTAGGCCATAGTAGGATCCATTGATTTGGGTTACAGGCATGTGTCCTCAAAAGCCTGATTCCAATACGAGCATAGGGGTTTTCCTGAGGCACCCATCAGAACTCATCTCGTCTCCACAAGGAAACCTGTGCATGGGAGCCATGTCCAAAGCTTAGGAGAGTACTTCAGGGTCCCGGTGCCACCGCCCCATTCCAAGGCCCTCATGGACACAAAAACACATTAGGACGCACCCTCAGGAAAGTCCATTTCAACTCAGCCATCCCGGTTGCTCCGGCAGAGGCATCAGATCTAAACTGTCTTGTTGCTAGGAGACAATTGGAATGCGAGGCGGGCTTCCCAGGCATCCATCCGCGAATGGTGCTCTGGAGTCATTCCATATGGGATGTCCTGGAGCTGTCCAACAGGTGTCAATTGTCCCGCAGAAGGAATCCTTGAAGGGGGCATCCCACAACTCCCAACGTGGGAAAACCTCAATGGCCCCGAGATTCCGCTCCCTTCATGAAGCGGCCGTCATGCACAGAAACTCCAACCTGAGCCAACGTCTGATCCTTGCCCTGACTTCAGATGCATGAGATATTGGTTCAGATCTGCAGAAGGTACCTGCCGTGCCCTCACCCTGAAACCCAAGTCTAGCTTGTCTTCTCAGACTTCCGTCCTCACACTCCTGGCCCCGAAGCCCTCAAGGTTGGCAATTCCGGACCCACAATGCAGCACTCTGCCTGCCCTTAGAAAAAAAATTATTGCCTCATGAGCTGCCCAGGCACCTTAAATGAGGATAAACCTACACAGCACTCGATGTTACCCAAATTATATAGTCTAACCAGGGCCCTAATGCACTGTCGAACACAACCTGAGCCCGGACCTCCTGACCAACACCCAGAAAGCTGACCGCACACTGAGCACATAAAACCCGCCATGGCCTTAGGTCATCATCTCTTCCCTACCTCCGTTTTCAGGCTTCAGAACCGAGACCTTATCTCCAATCACTGCCCAGGGGTGAGTGTGATGTAGAAATCAGAACTCCTCCTTACCCATGGAAAGAACCCTTGTGGTTGGCACGTTATCCAACGTTCAGTGTAGGAGAAACCAGCATTCACCCTAAGGCCCCGCCCGTTCTTACATGCGACGAGGGCATACATACGCATTGTGAACCTCAGCATGATTCCTGTTGTCTAGTTAGTCCTCTCAGTGGCTGGACCATTAGATGTCATAATGGGCTTGACATGTCCCTGGGCCCCAATTTTTAACCAGATTTCTGATTGTCCAGTCGCCCCTCAACAGGGCTCTACTCTGGAATCCCTCATTTGGTGGGACACCTGAGGTTAAAAAAGAAAACAACAACAACAACAACAACAACAAAAAAAAAAACGGACTTCTTCCAGCCCACAGATTGACCCCAAACTCTTTGGACGGGGCCAAACCACCAGAGAGTAAGACTCGTCCATTTCCCATGAAGTCACCCAGAAATTCCACGACCATGGGTGACACGATATCCAGAGACAAAAACTTGAGCAGGAGCCTCACACTTGCCCTTTTTTCAAATCCCGAAGAGTTCTCCTCATGGTCTGTAGGTCAGTCCTGCCATACATATGACTCGAAACATAAGCCGAGTTTGTGTTTACAGACAACTGTCCAAACAGCCCTGGCCTACACAACCTACAGGCTCAGGCCCCTGGAGCCAAACCTGAGGACTATACTTGCCCTCTCCAAGGGAATTGTGTGTGTCCATTCCAATGGCCACCACCCTTCAAATAGGATAAACCTCCAAAGTCCCTGATCCATCTCAATAGTGTTGGCGTCCCAGGAAAAACAGGGGAAATCTGAGCCCAACTGCGCACCTACCTGCACTCAGACCCATAGACAGATGTCTCCAGAGGTAAAAAGGAAAGAACAGGCCCCTAGGCACTAATCAGATCCATTGCTTTGGTTTCCAGGCATCTCTCCTCTGCGGCCTGGATTTCAAAAGCAGCATATAGCTGTTTCTTGTCTCACCCATCAGAAAACATCTCATCTACACTTGGGAAACTTGCAGGTTGGAGCTGTGTCAAAGCCTCTGTTTAGGAGAACCCTTTAGGGCCCCAGTGCCACCGCTTCATTCCAAGGTCTACATAGACACAAAAGCACATTAGGACCCATCCCCAGGGGTGTCCATTTCAACTCAGCGTCCTCGGTTGCTCCCCACAGATCCAGGAGATTCATCCTGTCTTGTTGCTAGGAGACAATTGGAATGCGAGGTGGGCTACCCAGCCATCCATCCTTAGAACCCTGCTCAGAATCATTGGCCTGGACCCAAACAACAGGTCTCAATTGTTCTGCAGGAGACTCTCTGCAGTTTGGAGCTTCTCACAACTCCCATCGTGGGAAAACCCCCATGTCCTCGTGATGCCCCCCCATTCATTAAGGGGCCAACAGGGACAGAAACTCCAACCTGAGCGATCGTCTGATCCTCTCCCTGACTTCAGATGCACGAGATCTCGATTCAGGTCTGTAGATTGTGCCTGCCATGGCCTCACCCAGAAACCTAAGCCTAGCTTGTGTTCTCAGACTTTGGTCGTCAGACTACTGGCCCACAAGCCGTCCAGTTTGGCAATCTAGAACTACAATGCAGCACCCTGCCTGCCCTCCAGAAGAAAAACATTGTCCTCTGGGGCTACCCAGTAACCCCAAATGAGGATCAACCTGCACCGACTTTGGCTGTACCCCAAATACATAGGCTGACCAGGGCGCTAATGCCCTTTCTGATAGAGGCTGAGCCTGGACCCCTGGCCCCTCCCAGACAGCTGGCCGCACACTGAGCACATCGAGCCGCCGTGGACTTAGGTCCTCATCTTTTCCCAACCTCGGTTTTCAGGTTTCAGAACCTAGACCTTATCTCCAATCACTGCCCAGGGTTGAAGGTGATGCAGAAATCAGAACTCCTTCCCCATGGCAAGAAACCTTGTGGTTGGCATGTTGTCCAACGTTCAGTGTAGTTGAAACCAGTGTGGCCCAGGAGGCCCCGCCAATGCTCGCCGGCCACATTGGTCACAAACGCACATTGTGACCCTCAGGCTCAGCCCAGTCCTCAAGTAAGGCCACTCAGTGGCTGGATGAAGAGATAGCATATTGGGCTTGCCTTGCCCCTAGGCCCCAAATTTTAACCATAGTTCGGGTTGTCCCTTCAGTCTTCCCCATGGCTTTGCTTTGGAATTCCTCTTTTGGTGGGACACCTGAGGTAACAAAACTGAAATGAGTCCTACCATCCCACAGATTGACGAAAAGCAATTGGGTATCGGGCCAAATCCTCAGAGAGGAAGATTCGTCCATGGCCCATGAGGCCTCCCCGACATTCCACGGCCATCGCTGATACAAAATCCAGAGACAAAAGCCTGAGCAAGCGCCTCAGACTCGCACTTTCTTCATTTCCTGAAGAGTTCTTCACATGGTTTGTAGATCGGGCCTGCCATACCTACGTCCCCAAACCTAAGCTGAGTTTGTGTTTTCAGACTTCTGTCCTCAAAGTCTTGGGCCACACACCCTCCAGGCTGGACCCCGGGAGACACATATTAGGACTGGGACTACCAATCCATGGGAATTCTGCCCATTCCATGGTCCAAAATCATACAAATTAGGAGAAACCTCCAAAGTCCCTGAGGTCATCCCAATAGTGTAGGTCGCCCGGAAAAAAAAGTGCTCTCTGACACCAGCTGATAATCGACCTCCACTCATACCATAGATGGATGTCCCCAGAGAAGAAGATTGAACCAGAAAGGACCGTAGGCCATAGTAGGATCCATTGATTTGGGTTACAGGCATGTGTCCTCAAAAGCCTGATTCCAATACGAGCATAGGGGTTTTCCTGAGGCACCCATCAGAACTCATCTCGTCTCCACAAGGAAACCTGTGCATGGGAGCCATGTCCAAAGCTTAGGAGAGTACTTCAGGGTCCCGGTGCCACCGCCCCATTCCAAGGCCCTCATGGACACAAAAACACATTAGGACGCACCCTCAGGAAAGTCCATTTCAACTCAGCCATCCCGGTTGCTCCGGCAGAGGCATCAGATCTAAACTGTCTTGTTGCTAGGAGACAATTGGAATGCGAGGCGGGCTTCCCAGGCATCCATCCGCGAATGGTGCTCTGGAGTCATTCCATATGGGATGTCCTGGAGCTGTCCAACAGGTCTCAATTGTCCCGCAGAAGGAATCCTTGAAGGGGGCATCCCACAACTCCCAACGTGGGAAAACCTCAATGGCCCCGAGATTCCACTCCCTTCATGAAGGGGCCGTCATGCACAGAAACTCCAAACTGAGCCAACGTCTGATCCTTACCCTGACTTCAGATGCATGAGATATTGGTTCAGATCTGCAGGGGGTACCTACCGTGCCCTCACCCTGAAACCCAAGTCTAGCTTGTCTTCTCAGACTTCCGTCCTCACACACCTGGCCCCGAAGCCCTCAAGGTTGGCAATTCCGGACCCACAATGCAGCACTCTGCCTGCCCTCTAGAAAAAAAATTATTGCCTCATGAGCTGAACAGGCACCTTAAATGAGGATAAACCTACACAGTACTCGACGTTACCCAAATTATATAGTCTAACCTGGGCCCTAATGCACTGTCGAACACAACCTGAGCCCGGACCTCCTGACCAACAACCAGAAAGCTGACCGCACACTGAGCACATAAAACCCGCCATGGCCTTAGGTCATCATCTCTTCCCTACCTCCGTTTTCAGGCTTCAGAACCGAGACCTTATCTCCAATCACTGCCCAGGGGTGAGTGTGATGCAGAAATCAGAACTCCTCCTTACCAATGGCAAGAAACCTTGTGGTTGGTACATTGTCCAACGTTCAGTGTAGGAGAAACCAGCATTCACCGTGAGGCCCCGCCCATTCTTGCGTGCGACAAGGGCATACATACGCATTGTGACCCTCAGCATGAGTCCTGTCCTCTAGTAAGTCCTCTCAGTGGTTGGACCATTAGATGTCATAATGGGCTTGACATGTTCCTAGGCCCCAATTTTTAACCAGATTTCTGATTGTCCAGTCGCCCCTCCCCAGGGCTCTACTCTGGAATCCCTCATTTGGTGGGACACCTGAGGTTAAAACAGAAAACAACAACAACAACAACAACAACAACAACAAAAACGGACTTCTTCCAGCCCACAGATTGACCCCAAACTCTTTGGACGGGGCCAAACCACCAGAGAGTAAGACTCGTCCATTTCCCATGAAGTCACCCAGAAATTCCACGACCATGAGTGACACGATATCCAGAGACAAAAACGTGAGCAGGAGCCTCACACTCGCCCTTTTTTCAAATCCCGAAGAGTTCTCCTCATGGTCTGTAGGTCAGTCCTGCCATACCTATGACCCGAAACATAAGCCGAGTTTGTGTTTTCAGACAACTGTCCAAACAGCCCTGGCCTACACAACCTACAGGCTCAGGCCCCTGGAGCCAAACCTGAGGAGTGTACTTGCCCTCTCCAAGGGAATTGTGTGTGCCCATTCAATGGCCACAACCCTTCTAATAGGATAAACCTCCAAAGTCCCTGATCCATCTCAATAGTGGTGGCTTCCCAGGAAAAACAGGGGCAATCTGAGCCCAACTGAGCACCTACCTGCACTCAGACCCATAGACAGATGTCTCCAGAGGTAAAAAAGGAAAGAACAGGCCCCTAGGCACTAATCAGATCCATTGCTTTGGTTTCCAGGCATCACTCCTCAGAGGCCTGGATTTCAAAAGCAGCATATAGCTGTTTCTTGACTCACCCTTCAGAAAACATCTCATCTACACATGGGAAACTTGCACGTTGGAGCTGTGTCAAAGCCTCTGTTTAGGAGAACCCTTTAGGGCCCCAGTGCCACCGCTTCATTCCAAGGTCTCCATAGACACAAAAGCACATTAGGACCCATCCCCAGGGGTGTCCATTTCAACTAAGCGTCCTCGGTTGCTGCCCACAGATCCAGAAGATCTAACCTGTCTTGTTGCTAGGAGACAATTGGAATGCGAGGTGGGCTACCCAGCCATCCATCCTTAGAACCTTGCTCAGAATCATTGGCCTGGAGCCAAACAACAGGTCTCAATTGTCCTGCAGAAGATTCTCTGCAGTTTGGAGCTTCTCAGAACTCCCATAGTGGGAAAACTCCCATGGCCTCGTGATGCCCCCCCATTCATGAAGGGGCCATCAGGGACAGATACTCCAACCTGAGCGATCGTCTGATCCTCGCCCTGACTTCAGATGCACGAGATCTCGATTCAGGTCTGTAGATTGTGCCTGCCATGGCCTCACTCAGAAACCTAAGCCTAACTTGTGTTCTCAGACTTTGGTCGTCGAACTACTGGCCCACAAGCCCTCCAGTTTGGCAATCCAGACCTACAATGCAGCACCCTGCCCGCCCTCCAGAAGAAAAACATTTTCCTCTGGGGCTACCCCTAACCCCAAATGAGGATCAACCTGCACCGACCTTGGCTGTACCCCAAATCCATATGATGACCAGGGCACTAATGCCCTTTCTGATAGAGGCTGAGCCTGGACCCCTGGCCCCTCCCAGACAGCTGGCCGCACACTGAGCACATCGAGCCGCCGTGGCCTTAGGTCCTCATCTTTTCCCAACCTCGTTTTTCAGGTTTCAGAACCTAGACCTTATCTCCAATCACTGCCCAGGGTTGAAGGTGATGCAGAAATCAGAACTCCTTCCCCATGGCAAGAAACCTTGTGGTTGGCATGTTGTCCAACGTTCAGTGTAGTTGAAACCAGTGTGGCCCAGGAGGCCCTGCCCATGCTCGCCGGCCACATTGGTCACAAACGCACATTGTGACCCTCAGGCTGAGCCCAGTCCTCAAGTAAGGCCACTCAGTGGCTGTATGAAGAGATAGCATATTGGGCTTGCCATGCCCCTAGGCCCCAATTTTTAACCATATTTCGGGTTGTCCCTTCAGTCTTCCCCACGGCTTTGCTTTGGAATTCCTCTTTTGGTGGGACACCTGAGGTAACAAAACTGAAATGAGTCCTACCATCCCACAGATTGACGAAAAGCAATTGGGAATCGGGCCAAATCCTCAGAGAGGAAGATTTGTCCATGGCCCATGAGGCCTCCCCGACATTCCACGGCCATCGCTGATACAAAATCCAGAGACAAAAGTCTGAGCAAGCACCTCAGACTCGCACTTTCTTCATATCCTAAAGAGTTCTTCTCATGGTTTGTAGATTGGGCCTGCCATACCTACGTCCCCAAACCTAAGCTGAGTTTGTGCTTTCAGACTTCTGTTCTCAAAGTCTTGGACCACACACCCTCCAGGCTGGGCCCTGGGAGACACACATTAGGACTGTGCCTACTAATCCATGGGAATTCTGCCCATTCCATGGTCCAAAATCATACAAATTAGGAGAAACCTCCAAAGTCCCTGAGGCCATCCCAATAGTGTAGGTCGCCCGGAAAAAAAAGTGCTCTCTGACACCAGCTGATAATCGACCTCCACTCATACCATAGATGGATGTCCCCAGAGAAGAAGATTGAACCAGACAGGACCCTAGGCCATAATAGGATCCATTGCTTTGGGTTACAGGCATGTGTCCTCAAAAGCCTGATTCCAATACGAGCATAGGGGTTTTCCTGAGGCACCCATCAGAACTCATCTCGTCTCCACAAGGAAACCTGTGCATGGGAGCCATGTCCAAAGCTTAGGAGAGTACTTCAGGGTCCCGGTGCCACCGCCCCATTCCAAGGCCCTCATGGACACAAAAACACATTAGGACCCATCCTCAGGAAAGTCCATTTCAACTCAGCCACCCCGGTTGCTCCGGCAGAGCCATCAGATCTAAACTGTCTTGTTGCTAGGAGACAATTGGAATGCGAGGCGGGCTTCCCAGGCATCCATCCGCGAACGGTGCTCTGGAGTCATTCCATATGGGATGTCCTGGAGCTGTCCAACAGGTCTCAATTGTCCCGCAGAAGGAATCCTTGAAGGGGGCATCCCACAACTCCCAACGTGGGAAAATCTCAATGGCCCCGAGATCCCGCTCCCTTCATGAAGCGGCCGTCATGCACAGAATAGCCAACCTGAGCCAACGTCTGATCCTCGCCCTGACTTCAGATGCATGAGATATTGGTTCAGATCTGCAGGGGGTACCTTCCGTGCCCGCACCCTGAAACCCAAGTCTAGCTTGTCTTCTCAGACTTCCGTCCTCACACTCCTGGCCCCGAAGCCCTCTAGTTTGTCAATTCCGGACCCACAATGCAGCACTCTGCCTGCCCTCTAGAAAAAAAAATTATTGCCTCATGAGCTGCCCAGGCACCTTTAATGAGGATAAACCTACACAGGACTCGACGTTACCCAAATTATATAGTCTAACCTGGGCACTAATGCACTGTCGAACACAACCTGAGCCCTGACCTCCTGACCAACACTAAGAAAGCTGACCGCACACTGAGCACATAAAACCCGCCATGGTCTTACGTCATCATCTCTTCCCTACCTCCGTTTTCAGGCTTCAGAACCGAGACCTTATCTCCAATCACTGCCCAGGTGTGAGTATGATGCAGAAATCAGAACTCCTCCTTACCCATGGCAATAACCCTTGTGGTTGGCAAGTTGTCCAATGTTCAGTGTAGGAGAAACCAGCATTCACACTGAGGCCCCGCCCATTCTTGCGTGCGATGAGGGCATACATACGCATTGTGACCTTCAGCATGAGTCCTGTCCTCTAGTAAGTGCTCTCAGTGGCTGGACCATTAGATGTCATAATGGGCTTGACATGTCCCTAGACCCCAATTTTTAACCAGATTTCTGACTGTCCAGTCGCCCCTCCCCAGGGCTCTACACTGGAATCCCTCATTTGGTGGGACACCTGAGGTTAAAAAAGAAAACAACAACAACAACAACAAAATAAAAACGGACTTCTTCCAGCCAATAGATTGACCCCAAACTCTTTGGACGGGGCCAAACCACCAGAGAGTAAGACTCGTCCATTTCCCTTGAAGTCACCCAGAAATTCCACGACCATGAGTGACACGATATCCAGAGACAAAAACTTGAGCAGGAGCCTCACACTCGCCCTTTTTTCAAATTCCGAAGAGTAATCCTCATGGTCTGTAGGTCAGTCCTGCCATACCTATGACCCGAAACATAAGCCGAGTTTGTGTTTTCAGACAACTGTCCAAACAGCCCTGGCCTACACAACCTACAGGCTCAGGCCCCTGGAGCCAACCCTGAGGACTATACTTGCCCTCTCCAAGGGAATTGTGTGTGCCCATTCCAAAGGCCACAACGCTTCTAATAGGATAAACCTCCAAAGTCCCTGATCCATCTCAATAGTGGTGGCTTCCCAGGAAAAACAGGGGCAATCTGAGCCCAACTGAGCACCTACCTGCACTCAGACCCATAGACAGATGTCTCCAGAGGTAAAAAGGAAAGAACAGGCCCCTAGGCACTAATCAGATCCATTTCTTTGGTTTCCAGGCATCTCTCCTCATAGGCTTGGATTTCAAAACAGCATATAGCTGTTTCTTAACTCACCCATTGAAAACATCTCATCTACACATGGGAAACTTGCACGTTGGAGCTGTGTCAAAGCCTCTGTTTAGGAGAACCCTTTAGGGCCCCAGTGCCACCGCTTCATTCCAAGGTCTCCATAGACACAAAAGCATATTAGGACCCATCCCCAGGGGTGTCCATTTCAACTCAGCGTCCTCAGTTGCTCCCCACAGATCCAGGAGATCTAACCTATCTTGTTTCTAGGAGACAATTGGAATGCGAGGTGGGCTTCCCAGCCATCCATCCCTAGAACCCTGATCAGAATCATTGGCTTGGACCCAAACAAAAGGTCTCAATTGTTCTGCAGAAGACTCTCTGCAGTTTGGAGCTTCTCACAACTCCCATCGTGGGAAAACCCCCATGGCCTCGTGATGCCCCCCCATTCATGAAGGGGCCATCAGGGACAGAAACTCCAACCTGAGTGATCGTCTGATCCTCGCCCTGACTTCAGATGCACGAGATCTCGATTCAGGTCTGTAGATTGTGCCTGCCATGGCCTCACCCAGAAACCTAAGCCTAGCTTGTGTTCTCAGACTTTGGTCGTCAGACTACTGGCCCACAAGCCGTCCAGTTTGGCAATCCAGAACTACAATGCAGCACCCTGCCCGCCCTCCAGAAGAAAAACATTGTCCTCTGGGGCTACCCAGTAACCCCAAATGAGGATCAACCTGCACCGACCTTGGCTGTACCCCAAATACATAGGCTGACCAGGGCGCTAATGCCCTTTCTGACACAGGCTGAGCCTGGACCCCTGGCCCCTCCCAGACAGCTGGCCACACAGTGAGCACATCGAGCCGCCGTGGACTTAGGTCCTCATCTTTACCCAACCTCGGTTTTCAGGTTTCAGAACCTAGACCTTATCTCCAATCACTGCCCAGGGTTGAAGGTGATGCAGAAATCAGAACTCCTTCCCCATGGCAAGAAACCTTGTGGTTGGCATGTTGTCCAACGTTCAGTGTAGTTGAAACCAGTGTGGCCCAGGAGGCCCCGCCCATGCTCGCCGGCCACATTGGTCACAAACGCACATTGTGACCCTCAGGCTGAGCCCAGTCCTCAAGTAAGGCCACTCAGTGGCTGGATGAAGAGATAGCATATTGGGCTTGCCTTGCCCCTAGGCACCAATTTTTAACCATAGTTCGGGTTGTCCCTTCAGTCTTCCCCACGGCTTTGCTTTGGAATTCCTCTTTTGGTGGGACACCTGAGGAAACAAAATTGAAATGAGTCATCCCATCCCACAGATTGACGAAAAGCAATTGGGAATCGGGCCAAATCCTCAGAGAGGAAGATTCCTCCATGGCCCATGAGGCCTCCCCGACATTCCACGGCCATCGCTGATACAAAATCCAGAGACAAAAGCCTGAGCAAGCGCCTCAGACTCGCACTTTCTTCATATCCTGAAGAGTTCTTCTCATGGTTTGTAGATTGGGCCTGCCATAGCTACGTCCCCAAACCTAAGCTGAGTTTGTGTTTTCAGACTTCTGTCCTCAAAGTCTTGGGCCACACACCCTCCAAGCTGGACCCCTGGAGACACACATTAGGACTGGGTCTACCATCCATGGGAATTCTGCCCATTCCATGGTCCAAAATCATACAAATTAGGAGAAACCTCCAAAGTCCCTGAGGCCATCCCAATAGTGTAGGTCGCCCGGAAAAAAAAGTGCTCTCTGACACCAGCTGATAATCGACCTCCACTCATACCATAGATGGATGTCCCCAGAGAAGAAGATTGAACCAGACAGGACCCTAGGCCATAATAGGATCCATTGCTTTGGGTTACAGGCATGTGTCCTCAAAAGCCTGATTCCAATACGAGCATAGGGGTTTTCCTGAGGCACCCATCAGAACTCATCTCGTCTCCACAAGGAAACCTGTGCATGGGAGCCATGTCCAAAGCTTAGGAGAGTACTTCAGGGTCCCGGTGCCACCGCCCCATTCCAAGGCCCTCATGGACACAAAAACACATTAGGACCCATCCTCAGGAAAGTCCATTTCAACTCAGCCACCCCGGTTGCTCCGGCAGAGCCATCAGATCTAAACTGTCTTGTTGCTAGGAGACAATTGGAATGCGTGGCGGGCTTCCCAGCATCCATCCCCGAACGGTGCTCTGTAGTCATTCCATATGAGATGTCCTGGAGCTGTCCAACAGGTCTCAATGTCCCGCAGAAGGAATCCTTGAAGGGGGCATCCCACAACTCCCAACGTGGGAAAATCTCAATGGCCCCGAGATTCCGCTCCCTTCATGAAGCGGCCGTCATGCACAGAATAGCCAAACTGAGCCAACGTCTGATCCTCGCCCTGACTTCAGATGCATGAGATATTGGTTCAGATCTGCAGGGGGTACCTTCCGTGCCCTCACCCTGAAACACAAGTCTAGCTTGTCTTCTCAGACTTCCATCCTCACACTCCTGGCCCCGAAGCCCTCTAGTTTGTCAATTCCGGACCCACAATGCAGCACTGCCTGCCCTCTAAAAAAAAGAATTATTGCCTCATGAGCTGCCCAGGCACCTTAAATGAGGATAAACCTACACAGCACTCGACGTTACCCAAATTATATAGTCTAACCTGGGCACTAATGCACTGTCGAACACAACCTGAGCCCGGACCGCCTGACCAACACCCCGAAAGCTGACCGTACACTGAGCACATAAAACCCGCCATGGCCTTAGGTCATCATCTCTTTCCTACCTCCGTTTTCAGGCTTCAGAACCGAGACCTTATCTCCAATCACTGCCCAGGGGTGAGTGTGATGCAGAAATCAGAACTCCTCCTTACCAATGGCAAGAACCCTTGTGGTTGGCACGTTGTCCAACGTTCAGTGTAGGAGAAACCAGCATTCACCCTGAGGCCCCGCCCATTCTTGCGTGCGACGAGGGCATACATACGCATTGTGACCCTCAGCATGAGTCCTGTCCTCTAGTAAGTCCTCTCAGTGTCTGGACCATTAGATGTCATAATGGGCTTGACATGTTCCTAGGCCCCAATTTTTAACCAGATTTCTGATTGTCCAGTCGCCCCTCCCCAGGGCTCTACTCTGGAATCCCTCATTTGGTGGGACACCTGAGGTTAAAAAAGAAAACAACAACAACAACAACAACAACAACAACAACAACAAAAACGGACTTCTTCCAGCCCACAGATTGACCCCAAACTCTTTGGACGGGGCCAAACTTCCAGAGAGTAAGACTCGTCCATTTCCCATGAAGTCACCCAGAAATTCCACGACCATGAGTGACACGATATCCAGAGACAAAAAAGTGAGCAGGAGCCTCACACTCGCCCTTTTTTCAAATCCCGAAGTGTTCTCCTCATGGTCTGTAGGTCAGTCCTGCCATACCTATGACCCGAAACATAAGCCGAGTTTGTGTTTTCAGACAACTGTCCAAACAGCCCTGGCCTACACAAACTACAGGCTCAGGCCCCTGGAGCCAAACCTGAGGAGTGTACTTGCCCTCTCCAAGGGAATTGTGTGTGCCCATTCAATGGCCACAACCCTTCTAATAGGATAAACCTCCAAAGTCCCTGATCCATCTCAATAGTGGTGGCTTCCCAGGAAAAACAGGGGCAATCTGAGCCCAACTGAGCACCTACCTGCACTCAGACCCATAGACAGATGTCTCCAGAGGTAAAAAAGGAAAGAACAGGCCCCTAGGCACTAATCAGATCCATTGCTTTGGTTTCCAGGCATCACTCCTCAGAGGCCTGGATTTCAAAAGCAGCATATAGCTGTTTCTTGACTCACCCTTCAGAAAACATCTCATCTACACATGGGCAACTTGCACGTTGGAGCTGTGTCAAAGCCTCTGTTTAGGAGAACCCTTTAGGGCCCCAGGGCCACCGCTTCATTCCAAGGTCTCCATAGACACAAAAGCACATTAGGACCCATCCCCAGGGGTGTCCATTTGAACTAAGCGTCCTCGGTTGCTCCCCACAGATCCAGAAGATCTAACCTATCTTGTTGCTAGGAGACAATTGGAATGCGAGGTGGGCTACCCAGCCATCCATCCTTAGAACCTTGCTCAGAATCATTGGCCTGGAGCCAAACAACAGGTCTCAATTGTCCTGCAGAAGATTCTCTGCAGTTTGGAGCTTCTCAGAACTCCCATAGTGGGAAAACTCCCATGGCCTCGTGATGCCCCCCATTCATGAAGGGGCCATCAGGGACAGATACTCCAACCTGAGCGATCGCCTGATTCTCGCCCTGACTTCAGATGCACGAGATCTCGATTCAGGTCTGTAGATTGTGCCTGCCATGGCCTCACCCAGAAACCTAAGCCTAACTTGTGTTCTCAGACTTTGGTCGTCGAACTACTGGCCCACAAGCCCTCCAGTTTGGCAATCCAGACCTACAATGCAGCACCCTGCCCGCCCTCCAGAAGAAAAACATTGTCCTCTGGGGCTACCCAGTAACCCCAAATGAGGATCAACCTGCACCGACCTTGGCTGTACCCCAAATCCATATGATGACCAGGGCACTAATGCCCTTTCTGACAGAGGCTGAGCCTGGACCCCCTGGCCCCTCCCAGACAGCTGGCCGCACACTGAGCACATCGAGCCGCCGTGGCCTTAGGTCCTCATCTTTTCCCAACCTCGGTTTTCAGGTTTCAGAACCTAGACCTTATCTCCAATCACTGCCCAGGGTTGAAGGTGATGCAGAAATCAGAACTCCTTCCCCATGGCAAGAAACCTTGTGGTTGGCATGTTGTCCAACGTTCAGTGTAGTTGAAACCAGTGTGGCCCAGGAGGCCCCGCCCATGCTCGCCGGCCACATTGGTCACAAACGCACATTGTGACCCTCAGGCTGAGCCCAGTCCTCAAGTAAGGCCACTCAGTGGCTGGATGAAGAGATAGCATATTGGGCTTGCCATGCCCCTAGGCCCCAATTTTTAACCATAGTTCGGGTTGTCCCTTCAGTCTTCCCCACGGCTTTGCTTTGGAATTCCTCTTTTGGTGGGACACCTGAGGTAACAAAACTGAAATGAGTCATCCCATCCCACAGATTGACGAAAAGCAATTGGGAATCGGGCCAAATACTCAGAGAGGAAGATTTGTCCATGGCCCATGAGGCCTCCCCGACATTCCACGGCCATCGCTGATACAAAATCCAGAGACAAAAGTCTGAGCAAGCGCCTCAGACTCGCACTTTCTTCATATCCTAAAGAGTTCTTCTCATGGTTTGTAGATCGGGCCTGCCATACCTACGTCCCCAAACCTAAGCTGAGTTTGTGCTTTCAGACTTCTGTTCTCAAAGTCTTGGACCAAACACCCTCCAGGCTGGGCCCCGGGAGACACACATTAGGACTGTGCCTACTAATCCATGGGAATTCTGCCCATTCCATGGTCCAAAATCATACAAATTAGGAGAAACCTCCAAAGTCCCTGAGGCCATCCCAATAGTGTAGGTCGCCCGGAAAAAAAAGTGCTCTCTGACACCAGCTGATAATCGACCTCCACTCATACCATAGATGGATGTCCCCAGAGAAGAAGATTGAACCAGAAAGGACCCTAGGCCATAATAGGATCCATTGCTTTGGGTTACAGGCATGTGTCCTCAAAAGCCTGATTCCAATACGAGCATAGGGGTTTTCCTGAGGCACCCATCAGAACTCATCTCGTCTCCACAAGGAAACCTGTGCATGGGAGCCATGTCCAAAGCTTAGGAGAGTACTTCAGGGTCCCGGTGCCACCGCCCCATTCCAAGGCCCTCATGGACACAAAAACACATTAGGACCCATCCTCAGGAAAGTCCATTTCAACTCAGCCACCCCGGTTGCTCCGGCAGAGCCATCAGATCTAAACTGTCTTGTTGCTAGGAGACAATTGGAATGCGAGGCGGGCTTCCCAGGCATCCATCCGCGAACGGTGCTCTGGAGTCATTCCATATGGGATGTCCTGGAGCTGTCCAACAGGTCTCAATTGTCCCGCAGAAGGAATCCTTGAAGGGGGCATCCCACAACTCCCAACGTGGGAAAATCTCAATGGCCCCGAGATCCCGCTCCCTTCATGAAGCGGCCGTCATGCACAGAATAGCCAACCTGAGCCAACGTCTGATCCTCGCCCTGACTTCAGATGCATGAGATATTGGTTCAGATCTGCAGGGGGTACCTTCCGTGCCCGCACCCTGAAACCCAAGTCTAGCTTGTCTTCTCAGACTTCCGTCCTCACACTCCTGGCCCCGAAGCCCTCTAGTTTGTCAATTCCGGACCCACAATGCAGCACTCTGCCTGCCCTCTAGAAAAAAAAATTATTGCCTCATGAGCTGCCCAGGCACCTTTAATGAGGATAAACCTACACAGGACTCGACGTTACCCAAATTATATAGTCTAACCTGGGCACTAATGCACTGTCGAACACAACCTGAGCCCTGACCTCCTGACCAACACTAAGAAAGCTGACCGCACACTGAGCACATAAAACCCGCCATGGTCTTACGTCATCATCTCTTCCCTACCTCCGTTTTCAGGCTTCAGAACCGAGACCTTATCTCCAATCACTGCCCAGGTGTGAGTATGATGCAGAAATCAGAACTCCTCCTTACCCATGGCAATAACCCTTGTGGTTGGCAAGTTGTCCAATGTTCAGTGTAGGAGAAACCAGCATTCACACTGAGGCCCCGCCCATTCTTGCGTGCGATGAGGGCATACATACGCATTGTGACCTTCAGCATGAGTCCTGTCCTCTAGTAAGTGCTCTCAGTGGCTGGACCATTAGATGTCATAATGGGCTTGACATGTCCCTAGGCCCCAATTTTTAACCAGATTTCTGACTGTCCAGTCGCCCCTCCCCAGGGCTCTACACTGGAATCCCTCATTTGGTGGGACACCTGAGGTTAAAAAAGAAAACAACAACAACAACAACAAAATAAAAACGGACTTCTTCCAGCCAATAGATTGACCCCAAACTCTTAGGACGGGGCCAAACCACCAGAGAGTAAGACTCGTCCATTTCCCTTGAAGTCACCCAGAAATTCCACGACCATGAGTGACACGATATCCAGAGACAAAAACTTGAGCAGGAGCCTCACACTCGCCCTTTTTTCAAATTCCGAAGAGTTCTCCTCATGGTCTGTAGGTCAGTCCTGCCATACCTATGACCCGAAACATAAGCCGAGTTTGTGTTTTCAGACAACTGTCCAAACAGCCCTGGCCTACACAACCTACAGGCTCAGGCCCCTGGAGCCAACCCTGAGGACTATACTTGCCCTCTCCAAGGGAATTGTGTGTGCCCATTCCAAAGGCCACAACGCTTCTAATAGGATAAACCTCCAAAGTCCCTGATCCATCTCAATAGTGGTGGCTTCCCAGGAAAAACAGGGGCAATCTGAGCCCAACTGAGCACCTACCTGCACTCAGACCCATAGACAGATGTCTCCAGAGGTAAAAAGGAAAGAACAGGCCCCTAGGCACTAATCAGATCCATTTCTTTGGTTTCCAGGCATCTCTCCTCATAGGCTTGGATTTCAAAACAGCATATAGCTGTTTCTTAACTCACCCATCGAAAACATCTCATCTACACATGGGAAACTTGCACGTTGGAGCTGTGTCAAAGCCTCTGTTTAGGAGAACCCTTTAGGGCCCCAGTGCCACCGCTTCATTCCAAGGTCTCCATAGACACAAAAGCACATTAGGACCCATCCCCAGGGGTGTCCATTTCAACTCAGCGTCCTCAGTTGCTCCCCACAGATCCAGGAGATCTAACCTATCTTGTTTCTAGGAGACAATTGGAATGCGAGGTGGGCTTCCCAGCCATCCATCCTTAGAACCCTGATCAGAATCATTGGCTTGGACCCAAACAAAAGGTCTCAATTGTTCTGCAGAAGACTCTCTGCAGTTTGGAGCTTCTCACAACTCCCATCGTGGGAAAACCCCCATGGCCTCGTGATGCCCCCCCATTCATGAAGGGGCCATCAGGGACAGAAACTCCAACCTGAGTGATCGTCTGATCCTCGCCCTGACTTCAGATGCACGAGATCTCGATTCAGGTCTGTAGATTGTGCCTGCCATGGCCTCACCCAGAAACCTAAGCCTAGCTTGTGTTCTCAGACTTTGGTCGTCAGACTACTGGCCCACAAGCCGTCCAGTTTGGCAATCCAGAACTACAATGCAGCACCCTGCCCGCCCTCCAGAAGAAAAACATTGTCCTCTGGGGCTACCCAGTAACCCCAAATGAGGATCAACCTGCACCGACCTTGGCTGTACCCCAAATACATAGGCTGACCAGGGCGCTAATGCCCTTTCTGACACAGGCTGAGCCTGGACCCCTGGCCCCTCCCAGACAGCTGGCCACACAGTGAGCACATCGAGCCGCCGGGGACTTAGGTCCTCATCTTTACCCAACCTCGGTTTTCAGGTTTCAGAACCTAGACCTTATCTCCAATCACTGCCCAGGGTTGAAGGTGATGCAGAAATCAGAACTCCTTCCCCATGGCAAGAAACCTTGTGGTTGGCATGTTGTCCAACGCTCAGTGTAGTTGAAACCAGTGTGGCCCATGAGGCCCCGCCCATGCTCGCCGGCCACATTGGTCACAAACGCACATTGTGACCCTCAGGCTGAGCCCAGTCCTCAAGTAAGGCCACTCAGTGGCTGGATGAAGAGATAGCATATTGGGCTTGCCTTGCCCCTAGGCACCAAGTTTTAACCATAGTTCGGGTTGTCCCTTCAGTCTTCCCCACGGCTTTGCTTTGGAATTCCTCTTTTGGTGGGACACCTGAGGAAACAAAATTGAAATGAGTCATCCCATCCCACAGATTGACGAAAAGCAATTGGGAATCGGGCCAAATCCTCAGAGAGGAAGATTCCTCCATGGCCCATGAGGCCTCCCCGACATTCCACGGCCATCGCTGATACAAAATCCAGAGACAAACGCCTGAGCAAGCGCCTCAGACTCGCACTTTCTTCATATCCTGAAGAGTTCTTCTCATGGTTTGTAGATCGGGCCTGCCATACCTACGTCCCCAAACCTAAGCTGAGTTTGTGTTTTCAGACTTCTGTCCTCAAAGTCTTGGGCCACACACCCTCCAAGCTGGACCCCTGGAGACACACATTAGGACTGGGACTACCATCCATGGGAATTCTGCCCATTCCATGGTCCAAAATCATACAAATTAGGAGAAACCTCCAAAGTCCCTGAGGCCATCCCAATAGTGTAGGTCGCCCGGAAAAAAAAGTGCTCTCTGACACCAGCTGATAATCGACCTCCACTCATACCATAGATGGATGTCCCCAGAGAAGAAGATTGAACCAGAAAGGACCGTAGGCCATAATAGGATCCATTGATTTGGGTTACAGGCATGTGTCCTCAAAAGCCTGATTCCAATACGAGCATAGGGGTTTTCCTGAGGCACCCATCAGAACTCATCTCGTCTCCACAAGGAAACCTGTGCATGGGAGCCATGTCCAAAGCTTAGGAGAGTACTTCAGGGTCCCGGTGCCACCGCCCCATTCCAAGGCCCTCATGGACACAAAAACACATTAGGACCCATCCTCAGGAAAGTCCATTTCAACTCAGCCACCCCGGTTGCTCCGGCAGAGCCATCAGAACTAAACTGTCTTGTTGCTAGGAGACAATTGGAATGCGTGGCGGGCTTCCCAGGCATCCATCCCCGAACGGTGCTCTGTAGTCATTCCATATGAGATGTCCTGGAGCTGTCCAACAGGTCTCAATGTCCCGCAGAAGGAATCCTTGAAGGGGGCATCCCACAACTCCCAACGTGGGAAAATCTCAATGGCCCCGAGATTCCGCTCCCTTCATGAAGAGGCCGTCATGCACAGAATAGCCAACCTGAGCCAACGTCTGATCCTCGCCCTGACTTCAGATGCATGAGATATTGGTTCAGATCTGCAGGGGGTACCTTCCGTGCCCTCACCCTGAAACCCAAGTCTAGCTTGTCTTCTCAGACTTCCATCCTCACACTCCTGGCCCCGAAGCCCTCTAGTTTGTCAATTCCGGACCCACAATGCTGCACTCTGCCTGCCCTCTAAAAAAAAGAATTATTGCCTCATGAGCTGCCCAGGCACCTTAAATGAGGATAAACCTACACAGCACTCGACGTTACCCAAATTATATAGTCTAACCTGGGCACTAATGCACTGTCGAACACAACCTGAGCCCGGACCGCCTGACCAACACCCCGAAAGCTGACCGTACACTGAGCACATAAAACCCGCCATGGCCTTAGGTCATCATCTCTTTCCTACCTCCGTTTTCAGGCTTCAGAACCGAGACCTTATCTCCAATCACTGCCCAGGGGTGAGTGTGATGCAGAAATCAGAACTCCTCCTTACCAATGGCAAGAACCCTTGTGGTTGGCACGTTGTCCAACGTTCAGTGTAGGAGAAACCAGCATTCACCCTGAGGCCCCGCCCATTCTTGTGTGCGATGAGGGCATACATACGCATTGTGACCCTCAGCATGAGTCCTGTCCTCTAGTAAGTCCTCTCAGTGTCTGGACCATTAGATGTCATAATGGGCTTGACATGTCCCTAGGCCCCAATTTTTAACCAGATTTCTGATTGTCCAGTCGCCCCTCCCCAGGGCTCTACTCTGGAATCCCTCATTTGGTGGGACACCTGAGGTTAAAAAAGAAAACAAACAAACAAAAAAAAACGGACTTCTTCCAGCCCACAGATTGACCCTAAACTCTTTGGACGGGGCCAAACTTCCAGAGAGTAAGACTCGTCCATTTTCCATGAAGTCACCCAGAAATTCCACGACCATGAGTGACACGATATCCAGAGACAAAAACTTGAGCAGGAGCCTCACACTCGCCCTTCTTTCAAATCCCGAAGAGTTCTCCTCATGGTCTGTAGGTCAGTCCTGCAATACCTATGACCCGAAACATAAGCCGAGTTTGTGTTTTCAGACAACTGTCCAAACAGCCCTGGCCTACACAACCTACAGGCTCAGGCCCCTGGAGACAAACCTGAGAACTGTACTTGCCCTCTCTAAGGGAATTGTGTGTGCCCATTCCAATGGCCACAACCCTTCTAATAGGATAAACCTCCAAAGTCCATGATCCATCTCAATAGTGGTGGCTTCCCAGGAAAAACATGGGCAATCTGAGCCCAACTGAGCACCTACCTGCACTCATACCCATAGACAGTTGTCCCCAGAGGTAAAAAGGAAAGAACAGGCCCCTAGGCACTAATCAGATCCATTGCTTTGGTTTCCAGGCATCTCTCCTGAGAGGCCTGGATTTCAAAACAGCATCTAGCTGTTTCTTGACTCACCCATCAGAAAACATCTCATCTACACGAAAAACTTGCACGTTGGAGCTGTGTCAAAGCCTCTGTTTAGAAGAATTCTTTAGGGCCCCAGTGCCACCGCTTCATTCCAAGGTCTCCATAGACACAAAAGCATATTACGACCCATCCCCAGGGGTTTCCATTTCAACTAGCCTCCTCGATTGCTTCCCAAAGATCAAGGAGATCTAACCTTTCTTGTTGCTAGGAGACAATTGGAATGCGAGGTGGGCTACCCAGCCATTAATCCTTAGAACCCTGCTCAGAATCATTGGAATGGAGCCAAACAACAGGTCTCAGTTGTCCTGCAGAAGACTCTCTGCAGTTTGGAGCTTCTCACAACTCCCATCGTGGGAAAACCCCCATGGCCTCGTGATGCCCCCCCATTCATGAGGGGCCATCAGGGACAGAAACTCCAACCTGAGCGATCGTCTGATCCTATCCCTGACTTATCCTCATGGTCTGTAGATCAGTCCTGCCATACCTATGACCCGAAACATAAGCCGAGTTTGTGTTTTCAGACAGCTGACCAAACAGCTCTGGCATACACACCCTACAGGCTCAGGGCCCTGGAGCCGAACCTGAGGACTGTACTTGCCCTCTACAAGAGAATTGTATGTGCCCATTCCAATGGCCAAAGCCCTACTAATTGTATAAACCTCCAAAGTCCCTGAGGCCATCCCAATAGTTGTGGCTTCCCAGGACAAACAGGGGCAATCTGAGCCCATCGGAGCACCTACATGCACTCAGACCCATAGACTGATGTCCCCAGAGGTAAAAAGGAACGAACAGGACCCTAGGCACTAATCGGATCCATTGTTTTGGTTTCCAGGCATCTCTCCTCCGAGGCCTGGATTTCAATACCAGCATATGGCTGTTTCTAGACTCACCCATCAGAACAAATCTCATCTACACATGGGAAACATGCACGTTGGAGCTGTTTCAAAGCCTCTGTTTAGGATAATGCTTCAGGGCCCCAGTGCCCCCACTTCATTCCTAGGTCTCCATAGAAACAAAAACATATTAGGACACATCCACAGGAGAGTCCATTTCAACTCAGCCTCCTCGGTTGCTACCCCACATCCAGCAGATCTAACCTGTCTTGTTGCTTGGAGACAATTGGAATGCGAGGAGGTCTACCCAGCCATCCATCCTTAGAACCCTGCTTGGAATCGTTGGCCTGGAGGCAACCAACAGGTTTCAATTGTCCTGCAGAAGAATCTTTGCAGTTGGGATCTTCTCACAACTCCCATCGTGGGAAAACCCTTATGGCCTCGTGATCCACCCCCCCTTCAAGAAGGGACAGAAAGTCCAACAGGAGCAATCGCCTGTCTTTGCCCTGACTTCAGATGCATGAGATCTCGATTGAGTTCTGTAGATTGTGCCTGCCATATTCTCACCCATAAACATAGGCCTAGTTTGGGTTCTCAGACTTCCGTCCTCAGACTACTAGCCCACAAGCCCTCCAGTTTGGCAAACCAGAACTACAATGCTGCACTCTGCCTGCCCTTCAGAAGAAAAACATTGCCCTCTGGGGCTACCCAGAATCCCCAAATGAGGATCAACTTGCACGCCATTCGGCTCTACCCCAAATATGTAGGCTGACCTGGGCACTATTGCCCTTTCTGACCCAGCCTGAGCCTGGACCTCCTGGCCCCACCCAAACAGCTGGCTGCATACTGAGCACAACAGACCCGCCATGGCCTTGTGTCGTCATCTCTTCTCATCCTCGGTCCAGGCTTCAGAACCTAGACCTGATCTCCAATCACTGCCCTGGTTTGAAAATGATGCATAAAACAGAACTCTTTTCCCATGGCAAGAAACCTTGTGGTTGGCATGTTGTCCAACGTTCAGTGAAGTTGAAACCAGTGTGGCCCATGAGGCCCCGCCCATGCTTGCAGGCCACATTGGTCACAAACACACATTGTGACCCTCAGCCTGAGCCCAGTCCTCAGGTAATGCCTCTGAGTGGCTGGATCCAGAGACGGCCATCGCTGATACAAAATCCAGAGACAAAAGCCTGAGAAAGCCCCATAGACTCACTCATTCTTCGTATCCTGAAGAGTTCTTCTCATGGTTTGTAGATCGGGCGTGCCATACCTAAGTTCCCAATCCTAAGCTGAGTTTGTGTTTTCAGACTTCTGTCCTTAAAGTCCTGGGCCACACTCCCTAGAGCTGGGGCCCCTGGAGCCACACATTAGGAATGCGCCCACCCAATCCTTGGGAATTCTGCCCATTCCATTGTCAAAAATCGTACAAATCTGGAGAACCCTCCAAAGTTCCTGAGGCCATCCATCTAGTGTAGGTCGCCCGGGACAAAAAAAAAAAAAAAAACGGTTTATACCAGCTGAGCATCTACCTCCACTCATACCAGAGATAGTTGTCCCCAGAGAAGAAGATTGAACCAGACAGGACCTGAGGAATATCGGATCCATTGCTTTGGTTTACAGGCATGTCTCCTCAAAAGCCTGGATTCCAATACCAGCAGAGGGGATTTCCTGAGGCACACATCAGAACAAATCTGGTCTCCACAAGGAAACTTGTGCATGGGAGCTATGTCCAAAGCTTAGGAGAATACTTCAGGGCCCCGGTGCCACCGCCCCATTCCAAGGCCCTCATGGACACAAACACACATTAGGACCCATCCTCAGGAATGTCCATTTCAACTCAGCCACCCCAGTTGCTCCCGCAGATCCATTAGATCTAAACTGTCTTGTTGCTAGGAGACAATTGGAATGTGAGGCGGACTTCCCAGACATCCATCCTCGAACGGTGCTCAGGAGTCGTTCCATATGGGATGTCCTGGAGCTGTCCAATAGGTCTCAATGTCCCGCAAAAGGAATCCTTGAAGGGGGCATCCCACATCTCCCAACGTGGAAAAACTCCATGGCCTCGAGATTAGGCCCCCTTCATGAAGGGACGTCATGCACAGAAACTCCAACTGAGCCAACGTCTGATCCTCGCCCTCACTTCAGATGTATGAGATATTGGTTCAGATCTGCAGGGGGTACCTGCCGTGCCCTCACCCTGAATCCGAAGTCTAGCTTGTGTTCTCAGACTTCCGTCCTCACTCTCCTGGCCCCCAAGCCCTCAAGTTTGGCAATTCCGGACCAACAATGAAGCACTCTGCCTGCCCTCTAGAACAAATATATTGCCTAATGAGCTGCCCAGGCAGCTTAAATGAGGATCAACATACACGGCACTCGAATGTACCCAAATTATATAGTCTAACCTGGGCACGAATGCACTGTCTGACACAACCTGAGCCCGGACCTCCTGACCAACACCCAGACAGCTGACCGCACACTGAGCACATCAGTCCCGCCATGGCCTTAGGTCATCATCTCTTCCCTACCTCAGTTTTCAGGCTTCGGGGCCGAGTCCTTATCTCCAATCCATGTTCAGGGGTGAGTGTGATGCAGAAATCAGAACTCCTCCTTACCCATGGCAAGAAACCTTGCGGTTGGCATGTTATCCAACGTTCAGTGTAGGAGAAACCAGCATTCACCCTGAGGCCCCGCCCATTCTTGAGTGCTACGAGAGCATAAACACGCATTGTGACCTCAGCTGATTCCTGTCCTCTAGTAAGTCCTCTCAGTGGCTGGATCATTAGATATCATAATGGGCTTGACATTTCCCTAGGCCCCAATTTTTAACCAGATTTCTGGTTGTCCAGTCGCCCCTCCCCAGGGCTCTACTCTGGAATCCCTCATTTTGTGGGACATCTGAGGTTGAAAAACAAAACAAAACAAAACAACAACAACAATAAAACGGACTTCTTCCATCCCCAGAATGACCCCAAACTCTTTCGACGGGGCCGAAACACCAGAGAGTAAGACTCGTCCCTTTCCCATTGAGTCACCCGGAAATTTCACGACCAAGAGTGACACGATATCCAGAGACAAAAACTTGAGCAAGAGCCTCACACTCGCCCTCTTTTCATATCGCGAAGGCTTCTCCTCATGGTCTGTAGATCAGTCCTCCCAAACCTATGACCCGAAACATAAGCCAAGTTTGTGTTTTCAGACAACTGACCAAACAGCTCTGGCCTACACACCCTACAGGTTCAGGCCCCTGGAGCCAAACCTGAGGACTGTACTTGCCCTCAACAAGAGAATTTTATGTGCCCATTCCAATGGCCAAAGCCCTACTAAAAGTATAAACCAACAAAGTCCCTGAGGCCATCTCAATAGTTGTGGCTTCCCAGGACAAACAGGGGTAATCTGAGCCCATCTGAGCACCTACCTGCACTCAGACCCATAGACTGATGTCCCCAGAGGTAAAAAGGAATGAACAGGCCCCTAGGCACTAATCGGATCCATTGTTTTGGTTTCCAGGCATCTCTCCTCCGAGGCCTGGATTTCAATACCAGCATATGGCTGTTTTTTGACTCACCCATCAGAACAAATCTCATCTACACATGGGAAACATGCACGTTGGAGCTGTTTCAAAGCCTCTGTTTAGGATAATCCTTCAGGGCCCCAGTGCCCCCGCTTCATTCCTAGGTCTCCATAGACACAAAAACATATTAGGACACATCCACAGGAGAGTCCATTTCAACTCAGCCTCCTCGGTTGCCCCCCCACATCCAGCAGACCTAACCTGTCTTGTTGCTTGGAGACCATTGGAATGCGAGGTGGGCTACCCAGCCATCCATCCTTAGAACCCTGCTCTGAATCATTGGCCTGGAGCCAACCAACAGGTCTCAATTGTCCTGCAGAAGAATCTTTGCAGCTGGTAGCTTCTCACAACTCCCATCGTGGGAAAACACCCATGGCCTCGTGATCCAACACCCCCTTCAATAAGGGGCCATCAGGGACAGAAAGTCCAACATGAGCGATCGTCTGACCTTTGCCCTGACTTCAGATGCACGAGGTCTCGATTGAGGTCTGTAGATTGTGCCTTCCATATCCTCACCCAGAAACCTAGGCCTAGCCTGGGTTCCTAGACTTCCGTCCTCAGACTACTGGCCCACAAGCCCTCCCGTTTGGCAAACCAGAACTACAATGCTGCACTCTGCCTGCCCCCCAGAAGAAAAACCTTGCCCTCTGGGCCTACCCAGAATCCCCAAATGAGGATCAACTTGCACGCCATTCGGCTGTACCCCAAATTTGTAGGCTGACCGGGGCACTATTTCCCTTTCTGACCCAGCCTGAGCCTGGACCTCCTGGCCCCACCCAGACAGCTGGCAGCACACTGAGCACATTAAACCCGCCATGGCCTTAGGTCGTCATCTCATCTCAACCTCGGTTTCCAGGCTTCAGAACCTAGACGTGATCTCCAATCACTGCCCTGGTTTGAAAATGATGCATAAATCAGAACTCTTTTCCCATGCAAGAAACCTTGTGGTTGGCATGTTGTCCATCCTTCAGTGTAGTTGAAACCAGTGTGGCCCATGAGGGCCCGCCCATGATTGTGGGCCATATTGGTCACAAACACACATTGTGACCCTCAGCCTGAGCCCAGTCCTCAGGTAAGGCCTCTCAGTGGCTGGATGCAGAAACAGTATATTGGGCTTGCCATGCCCCTAGGCCCCAATTTTTATCCATAGTTCGGGATGTCCCTTCACTCTTCCCCAGAGCTCTGCTTTGGAATTCCTCTTTTGGTGGGACACCTGAGTTAACAAACCTGAAAGTAGTCCTCCCATCCCACAGATTGACGAAAAGCAACTGGGTTCACGCCAAATACACAGAGAGGAAGATTTGTCCACGGCCCATGAGGACTCCCCAACATTCCACGGACATCGCTGATACAAAATCCAGAGACAAAAGCCAGAGCAAGCGCCTCAGACTCGTTCATTCTTCATTTCCTGAAGAGTTCTTCTCATGGTTTGTAGATCGGGCGTGCCTGACCTAAGTCCCCAAACCTAAGCTGAGTTTGCCTTTTCAGTCTTCTGTCCTCAAAGTCCTGGGCCACACTCCCTCCAGCTTGGGCCCCTGGAGCCACACATTAGGACTGCCCCCACCCAATCCATGGGAATTCTGCCCATTCCATTGTCAAAAATCGTTCAAATTAGGAGAACCCTCCAAAGTCCCTGAGGCCATCCCTATAGTGTAGGTCGCCCGGGACAAAAAAAAAAAAAAACGGTTGATACCAGCTGAGCATCTACCTCCACTCATACCAGAGATGGATATCCCCAGAGAAGAAGATATAACCAGACAGGACCTGAGGCATTATCGGATCCATTGCTTTGGATTACAGGCATGTCTCCTCAAAAGCCTGGATTCCAATACCAGCAGAGGGGATTTCCTGAGGCACCCATCAGAATAAATCTCGTCTCCACAATGAAATTTGTGCATGGGAGCTATGTCCAAAGCTTAGGAGAATACTTCAGGGCCCCAGTGCCACCGCCCCATTCCAAGGCCCTCATGGACACAAACACACATTAGGACCCATCCTCAAATAAGTCCATTTCAACTCAGCCACCCCGGTTGCTCCCGCAGATCCATTAGATCTAAACTGTCTTGTTGCTAGGAGACAATTGTAATGTGAGGCGGACATCCCAGGCATTCATCCTCGAACGGTGCTCAGGAGTCGTTCCATATGGGATGTCCTGGAGCTGACCAATAGGTCTCAATTGACCTGTAGAAGGAATCCTTGAAGGGGGCATCCCACATCTCCCAACGTGGAAAACCTCCTTGGCCTCGAGATTCCGCTCCCTTCATGAAGGGGCCGTCATGCACAGAAACTCAACCTGAGCCAACGACTGATCCTCGCCCTCACTTCAGATGCATGAGATATTGGTTCAGATCTGCAGGGGGTACCTGCCGTGCCCTCACCTGAATCCGAAGTCTAGCTTGTGTTCTCAGACTGCCGTCCTCACTCTCCTGGACCCCAAGCCCTCAAGTTTGGCAATTTAGGACCAACAATGAAGCACTCTGCCTGCCCTCTAGAAAAAATATATTGCCTAATGAGCAGCCCAGGCAGCTTAAATGAGGATCAACCTACACGGCACTCGAATGTACCCAAATTATATAGTCTAACCTGGGCACGAAGGCACTGTCTGACACAACCTGAGCCCGGACCTCCTGACCAACACCCAGACAGCTGACCGCACACTGAGCACATCAGTCCCGCCATGGCCTTAGGTCATCATCTCTTCCCTACCTCAGTTTTCAGGCTTCGGGGCCGAGTCCTTATCTCCCATCCATGTCCAGGGTTGAGTGTGATGCAGAAATCAGAACTCCTCCTTACCCATGGCAAGAAACCTTGTGGTTGGCATGTGTCCAACGTTCAGTGTAGGAGAAAACAGCATTCACCCTGAGCCCCCGCCCATTCTTGAGTGCGACGAGAGCATAAACACTCATTGTGACCTCAGCATGGGTCCTGTTCTCTAGTAAGTCTTCTCAGTGGCTGGACCATTAGATGTCATAATGGGCTTGACATGTCCCTAGGCCCCAATTTTTAACCAGATTTCTGGTTGTCCAGTCGCCCCTCCCCAGGGCTCTACTCTGGAATCCCTCATTTGTTGGGACATCTGAGGTTGAAAAACAAAACAAAACAAAACAACAACAACAACAAAACGGACTTCTTCCATCCCCAGAAAAACCCCAAACTCTTTCGACGGGGCCGAACACCAGAGAGTAAGACTCGACCATTTCCCATTGAGTCACCCAGAAATTTCACGACCATGAGTGACACGATATCCAGAGACAAAAACTTGAGCAAGAGCCTCACACTCGCCCTTTTTTCATATCGCGAAGACTTCTCCTCATGGTCTGTAGATCAGTCCTGTCATACCTATGACCCGAAACATAAGCCGAGTTTGTGTTTTCAGACAACTGTCCAAACAGCTCTGGCCTACACACCCTACAGGCTCAGGGCCATGGAGCCAAACCTGAGGACTGACTTGCCCTCTACAAGAGAATTGTATGTGCCCATTCCAATGGCCAAAGCCCTACTAATAGTATAAACCTCCAAAGTCCCAGAGGCCATCCCAATAGTTGTGGCTTCCTAGGATAAACAGGGGCAATCTGAGCCCATCGGAGCACCTACCTGCACTCAGACCCGTAGACTGATGACCCCAGAGGTTAAAAGGAAAGAACAGGCCCCTAGGCACTATCGGATCCATTGTTTTGGTTTCCAGGCATCTCTCCTCCGAGGCCTGGATTTCAATACCTGCATATGGCTGTTTTTTGACTCACCCATCAGAACAAATCTCATCTACACATGGGAAACATGCACGTTGGAGTTGTTTCAAAGCCTCTGTTTAGGATAATCCTTCAGGGCCCCAGTGCCCCCGCTTCATTCCTAGGTCTCCATAGACACAAAAACATATTAGGACACATCCACAGGAGAGTCCATTTCTACTCAGCCTCCTGGGTTGCTCCCCCACATCCAGTAGATCTAACCTGTCTTGTTGCTTGGAGACCATTGGAATGCGAGGTGGGCTACCCAGCCATCCGTCCTTAGAACCCTGCTCGGAATCGTTGGCCTGGAGCCAACCAACAGGTCTCAATTGTCCTGTAGAAGAATCTTTGCAGCTGGTAGCTTCTCACAACTCCCATCGTGGGAAAACACCCATGGCCTCGTGATCCAACCCCCCCTTCCAGAAGGGGCCATCAGGGACAGAAAGTCCAACATGAGCGATCGTCTGACCTTTGCCCTGACTTCCGATGCACGAGGTCTCGATTGAGGTCTGTAGATTGTGCCTGCCATATCCTCACGCAGAAACCTAGGCCTAGCTTGGGTTCTCAGACTCCGTCCTCAGACTACTGGCCCACAAGCCCTCCAGTTTGGCAAACCAGAACTACAATGCTGCACTCTGCCTGCCCCCCAGAAGAAAAACCTTGCCCTCTGGGGCTACCCAGAATCCCCAAATGAGGATCAACTTGCACGCCATTCGGCTGTACCCCAAATATGTAGGCTGACCTGGGCACTATTGCCTTTCTGACCCAGCCTGAGCCTGGACCTCCTGGCCCCACCCAGACAGCTGGCAGCACACTGAGCACATTAGACCTGCCATGGCCTTAGGTCGTCATCTCATCTCAACCTCGGTTTCCAGGCTTCAGAACCTAGACCTGATCTCCAATCACTGCCCTGTTTTGAAAATGATGCAGAAATCAGAACTCCTTCCCCATGGCAAGAAACCTTGTGGTTGGCATGTTGTCCATCCTTCAGTGTAGTTGAAACCAGTGTGGCCCATGAGGCCCCGCCCATGCTAGCGGGCCACATTGGTCACAAACACACATTGTGACCCTCAGCCTGAGCCCAGTCCTCAGGTAAGGCCTCTCAGTGGCTGGATGCAGAGACAGCATATTGGGCTTGCCATGCCCCTAGGCCCCAATTTTTATCCATAGTTCGGGTTGTCCCTTCACTCTGCCCCAGAGCTCTGCTTTGGAATTCCTCTTTTGGTGGGACACCTGAGGTAACAAACCTGAAATGAGTCCTCCCATCCCACAGATTGACGAAAAGCAATTGGGATCACGCCAAATCCACAGAGAGGAAGATTCGTCCACGGCCCATGAGGACTCCCGAACATTCCACGGCCATCGTTGATACAAAATCCAGAGACAATAGCCTGAGCAATGGCCTCTGACTCGCTCATTCTTCATATCCTGAAGAGTTCTTCTCATGGTTTGTAGATCGGGCGTGCCATACCTAAGTCCCCAAACCTAAGCTGAGTTTGTGTTTTCAGACTTCTGTCCTCAAAGTCCTGGGCCACACTCACTCCAGCTGGGGCCCCTGGAGCCACACATTAGGACTGTGCCCACGCAATCCATGGGAATTCTGCCCATTCCATTGTCAAAAATCGTACAAATTAGGAGAACCCTCCATAGTCCCTGAGGCCATTCCTATAGTGTAGGTCGCCCGGGACAAAAAAAAAAAAAAAAAAAAAAAAAGTTGTTACCAGCTGAGCATCTACCTCCACTCATACCAGAGATGGATGTCCCCAGAGAAGAAGATTGAACCAGACACAACCTGAGGTATATCGGATCCATTGCTTTGGTTTACAGGCATGTCTCCTCAAAAGCCTGGATTCCAATACCAGCAGAGGGGATTTCCTGAGGCACCCATCAGAACAAATCTCGTCTCCACAAGGAAACTTGTGCATGGGAGCTATGTCCAAAGCTTAGGAGAATACTTCAGGGTCCCGGTGCCACCGCATCATTCCAAGGCCCTCATGGACACAAACACACATTAGGACCCATCCTCAGGAAAGTCCATTTCAACTCAGCCACCCCGGTTTCTCCCGCATATCCATTAGATCTAAACTGTCTTGATGCGAGGAGACAATTGGAATGTGAGGCGGACTTCCCAGGCATCCATCCTTGAACGGTGCTCAGGAGTCGTTCTATAAGGGATGTCCTGGAGCTGTCCAATAGGTCTCAATTGTCTCGCAGAAGGAATCCTTGAAGGGGGCATCCCACATCTCCCAACGTGGAAAACCTCCATGGCCTCGAGATTCAGCTCCCTTCATGAAGGGGCCGTCATGCACAGAAACTCCAACCTGAGCCAACGTCGGATCCTCGCCCTGACTTCAGATGCATGAGATATTGGTTCAGATCTGCAGGGGGTACCTGCCATGCCCTCACCCTGAATCCGAAGTTTAACTTGTGTTCTCAGACTTCAGTCCTCACTCTCCTGGCGCCCAAGCCCTCAAGTTTGGCAATTCCGGACCAACAATGAAGCACTCTGCCTGCCCTCTAGCAAAAATATATTGCCTAATGAGATGCCCAGGCAGCTTAAATGAAGATCAACCTACCCGACACGCGAATGTACCCAAATTATATAGTCTAACCTGGGCAAGAATGCACTGTCTGACACAACCTGAGCCCGGACCTCCTGACCAACACCCAGACAGCTGACCGCACACTGAGCACATCAGACCCGCCATGGCCTTAGGTCATCATCTCTTCCCTACCTCAGTTTTCAGGCTTCAGAACCTAGACCTTATCTCCAATCACTGCCCACGGGTGACTGTGATGCAGAAATCAGAACTCTTCCTGACCCATGGCAAGAAACCTTGTGGTTGGCATGTTGTCCAACGTTCAGTGTAGGAGAAACCAGCATTCACCCTGAGGCCCCGCCCATTCTTGCCTGCGACGAGAGCATAAACACGCATTGTGACCTCAGCGTGAGTCCTGTCCTCTAGTAAGTCCTCTCAGTGGCTGGACCATTAGATGTCATAATGGGCTTGATATTTCCGAAGGCCCCAATTTTTAACCAGATTTCTGGTTGTCCAGTCGCCCCTCCCCAGGGCTCTACTCTGGAATCCCTCATTTGGTGTGACATCTGAGGTTGAAAAACAAAATGAAACAAATCAACCACAACAAAAAAACGGACTTCTTCCATCCCCAGAATGACCCCAAACTCTTTGGACGGGACCGAACCCCCAGAGAGTAAGACTCGTCCATTTCCCATGAAGTCACCCGGCAATTTCACGACCATGAGTGACACGATACCCAGAGACAAAAAACTTGAGCAAGAGCCTCTCACTCGCCCTTTTTTCATATCGCGAAGTGTTCTCCTCATGGTCTGTAGATCAGTCCTGCCATACCTATGACCCAAAACATAAGCCGAGATTGTGTTTTCAGACAACTGTCCAAACAGCTCTGGCCTACACACCCTACAGGCTCAGGGCCCTGGAGCCAAACCTGAGGACTGTACTTGCCCCCTCCAAGGGAATTGTATGTGCCCATTCCAATGGCCACAACCCCACTAATAGGATAACCTCCAAAGTCCCTGAGGCCATCCCAAGAGTTGTGGCTTCCCAGGACAAACAGGGGCAATCTGAGCCCATCTGAGCACCTACCTGCACTCAGACCCGTAGACTGATGTCCCCAGAGGTAAAAAGGAACGAACAGGCCTCTAGGCACTAATCGGACCCATTGCTTTGGTTTCCAGGCATCTCTCCTCAGAGGCCTGGATTTCAATACCAGCATATGGCTGTTTCTTGACTCACCCATCAAAACAAATCTCATCTACACATGGGAAACATGCACGTTGGAGCTGTGTCAAAGCCTCTGTTTAGGGGAACCCTTCAGGGCCCCAGGGCCACCGCTTCATTCCAAGGTCTCCATAGACACAAAAACATATTAGGACACATCCACAGGAGAGTCCATTTCAACTCAGCCTCCTCGGTTGCCCCCCACATCCAGCAGATCTAAACTGTCTTGTTGCTTGGAGACAATTGGAATGCGAGGTGGGCTACCCAGCCATCCATCCTTAGAACCCTGCTTGAATCGTGGGCCTGGAGCCAACCAACAGGTCTCAATTGTCCTGCAGAAGAATCTTTGCAGTTTGGAGCTTCTCACAACACCCATCGTGGGAAAACCCCCATGTCCTCGTGATCCAACCCCCTTCAAAAAAGGGCCATCAGGGCAGAAAGTCCAACCTGAGCGATCGTCTGATCCTTGCCCTGACTTCAGATGCACGAGATCTCTATTGAGGTCTGTAGATTGTGCCTGCCATATCCTCACCCAGAAACCTAGGCCTAGCTTGGGTTCTCAGACTCCGTCCTAGGACTACTGGCCCACAAGCCCTCCAGTTTGGCAATCCAGAACTACAATGCCGCACTATGCCTGCCCTACAGAAGTAAAACATTGCCCTCAGGTCTACCCCGAAACCCCAAATGAGGATCAACCTGCACGCCATTCGGCTGTACCCCAAACATATAGGCTGACCTGGGCACTATTTCCCCTTCTGACCCAGCCTGAGCCTGGATCTCTGGTCCCACCCAGACAGCTGGCCGCACACTGAGCACATCGGACCCGCCATGGCCTTAGGTCGTCATCTCGTCCCAACTGCGGTTTTCAGGCAACAAAACCTAGACCTTATCTCCAACCACTGCCCAGGGTTGAAAATGATGCAGAAATCAGAACTCTTTCCCCATGGCAAGAAACCTTGTGCTTGGCATGTTGTCCAACGTTCAGTGTAGTTGAAACAAGCGTGGCCCATGAGGCCCAGCCCATGCTTGCGGGCCACATTGGTCACAAACACACATTGTGACCCTCAGCCTGAGCCCAGTCCTCAGGTAAGGCCTCTCAGGGCCTATATGAAGAGACAGCATATTGGGCTTGCCATGCCCCTAGGCCCCAATTTTTAACCAAAGTTCGGGTTGTCCCTTCACTCTTCCCCAGGGCTCTGCTTTGGAATTCCTCTTTTGGTGGGACACCTGAGGTAACAAACCTGAAAGGAGTCCTCCCGTCCCACAGATTGAAGAAAAACAATTGGGATCGGGCCAAATCCACAGAGAGGAAGATTCATCCATGGCCCATGAGACCTCCCCAACATTCCACGGCCATCGCTGAAACAAAATCCAGAGACAAAAGCCTGAGCAAGCGCCTAAGACTCGCTCATTCTTCATATCCTGAAGAGTTCTTCTCATGGTTTGTAGATCGGGCGTGCCATACCTACGTCCCCAAACTTAAGCTGAGTTTGTGTTTTCAGTCTTCTGTCCTCAAAGTCCTGGGCCACACTCCCTCCAGGCTGGGGCCCCTGGAGCCACACATTAGGACTGCCCCCACCCAATCCATGGGAATTCTGCCCATTCCATTGTCAAAAATCGTACAAATTAGGAGAACCCTCCAAAGTCCCTGAGGCCATCCCAATAGTGTAGGTCGCCCGGGACAAAAAAGGGCGGTTGATACCGGCTGAGCATCTACCTCCACTCATCTACCTCCACTCATCTACCTCCACTCATACCAAGAAGATTGAACCACAGGACCCGAGGCCATTATCGGATCCATTGCTTTGGTTTACAGGCATGTCTCCTCAAATGCCTGGATTCCAATACCAGCAGAGGAGATTTCCTGAGGCACCCATCAGAACAAATCTCGTCTCCACAAGGAAACTTGTGCATGGGAGCTATGCCAAAGCTTAGGAGAATACATCAGGGTCCCGGTGCCACCTCCCCATTCCAAGGCCCTCATGGACACAAACACACGTTAGGACCCATCCTCTGGAAAGTGCATTTGAACTCAGCCACCCCGGTTGCTCCCGCAGATCCATTAGATCTAAACTGTCTTGTTGCTAGGAGAAAATTGGAAGGCGAGGCGGACTTCCCAGGCATCCATCCTGGAATGGTGCCCTGGCGTCATTCCATATGGGATGTCCTGGAGCTGTCCAACAGGTATCAAATGTCCCGCAGAAGGAATCCTTGAAGGGGGCATCCCACATCTCCCAACGTGGAAAACCTCCATGGCCTCGAGATTCCGCTCCCTTCATGAAGGGGCCGTCATGCACAGAAACTCCAACCTGAGCCAACGTCGGATCCTCGCCCTGACTTCAGATGCATGAGATATTGGTTCAGATCTGCAGGGAGTACCTGCCGTGCCCTCACCCTGAATCCGAAGTCTAGCTTGTGTTCTCAGACTTCCGTCCTCATCTCCTGGCCCCGAAGCCCTCAAGTTTGGCAATTCCGGACCGACAATGAAGCACTCTGCCTGCCCTCTAGAAAAAAGATATTGTCTAATGAGCAGCCCAGGCAGCTTAAATGAGGATATACCTACACGGCACTCGAATGTATCCAAATTATATAGTCTAACCTGGACACTAATGCACTGTCTGACACAACCTGAGCCCGGACCTGCTGACCAACACCCAGACAGCTGACCGCACGCTGAGCACATCAGACCCGCCATGGCCTTAGGTCATCATCTCTTCCCTACCTCAGTTTTCAGGCTTCAGAACCTAGACCTTATCTCCAATCACTGCCCACGGCTGACTGTGATGCAGAAATCAGAACTCTTCCTGACCCATGGCAAGAAACCTTGTGGTTGGCATGTTGTCCAACGTTCAGTGTAGGAGAAACCAGCATTCACCCTGAGGCCCCGCCCATTCTTGAGTGCGACGAGAGCATAAACACGCATTGTGACCTCAGCGTGAGTCCTGTCCTCTAGTAAGTCCTCTCAGTGGCTGGACCATTAGATGTCATAATGGGCTTGACATGTCCCTAGTCCCCAATTTTTAACCAGATTTCTTGTTGTCCAGTCACCCCACCACAGGGCTCTACTCTGGAATCCCTCATTTGGTGGGACATCTGAGGTTGAAAAACAAAATGATACAAATCGACAACAACAAAAAAACGGACTTCTTCCATCCCCAGAATGACCCCAAACTCTTTGGACGGGACCGAACCCCCAGAGAGTAAGACTCGTCCATTTCCCATGAAGTCACCCGGCAATTTCACGACCATGAGTGACACGATATCCAGAGACAAAAACTTGAGCAAGAGCCTCACACTCGCCCTTTTTTCATATCCCGAAGTGTTCTCCTCATGGTCTGTAGATCAGTCCAGCCATACCTATTACCCAAAACATAAGCCGAGTTTGTGTTTTCAGACAACTGTCCAAACAGCTCTGGCCTACAAGCCCTACAGGCTCAGGGTCCTGGAGCCAAACCTGAGAACTGTACTTGCCCTCTCCAAGGGAATTGTATGTGCCCATTCCAATGGCCACAACCCTACTAGTAGGATAACCTCCAAAGTCCCTGAGGCCATCCCAATAGTTGTGGCTTCCCAGGACAAACAGGGGCAATCTGAGCCCATCTGAGCACCTACCTGCACTCAGACCCGTAGACTGATGTCCCCAGAGGTAAAAAGGAACGAACAGGCCCCTAGGCACTAATCGGATCCATTGCTTTGGTTTCCAGGCATCTCTCCTCAGAGGCCTGGATTTCAATACCAGCATATGGCTGTTTCTTGACTCACCCATCAGAACAAATCTCATCTACACATGGGAAACATGCACGTTGGAGCTGTGTCAAAGCCTCTGTTTAGGAGAACCCTTCAGGGCCCCAGGGCCTCCGCTTCATTCAAAGGTCTCCATAGACACAAAAACATATAAGGACACATCCACAGGAGAGTCCATTTCAACTCAGCCTCCTCGGTTGCCCCCCACATCCAGCAGATCTAACCTGTCTTGTTGCTTGGAGACAATTGGAATGCGAGGTTGACTACCCAGCCATCCATCCTTAGAACCCTGCTCGGAATCGTTGGCCTGGAGCCAACCAACAGGTCTCAATTGTCCTGCAGAAGAATCTTTGCAGTTTGGAGCTTCTCACAACTCCCATCGTGGGAAAACCCCCATGTCCTCGTGATCCAACCCCCTTCAAAAACGGGCCATCAGGGCAGAAAGTCCAACCTGAGCGATCGTCTGATCCTTGCCCTGACTTCAGATGCACGAGATCTCTATTGAGTCTGTAGATTGTGCCTGCCATATCCTCACCCAGAAACCTAGGCCTAGCTTGGGTTCTCAGACTCCGTCCTCAGACTACTGGCCCACAAGCCCTCCAGTTGGGCAATCCAGAACTACAATGCCGCACTCTGCCTGCCCTACAGAAGTAAAACATTGCCCTCAGGGCTACCCCGAAACCCCAAATGAGGATCAACCTGCACGCCATTCGGCTGTACCCCAAACAAATAGGCTGACCTGGGCACTATTTCCCCTTCTGACGTAGCCTGAGCCTGGACCTCCTGGTCCCACCCAGACAGCTGGCCGCACACTGAGCACATCGGTCCCGCATGGCCTTAGGTCGTCATCTCTTCCCAACTGCGGTTTTCTGGCTCCAGAACCTAGACCTTATCTCCAACCACTGCCCAGGGTTGAAAATGATGCAGAAATCAGAACTCTTTCCCCATGGCAAGAAACCTTGTGCTTGGCATGTTGTCCAACGTTCAGTGTAGTTGAAACAAGCGTGGCCCATGAGGCCCAGCCCATGCTTGCGGGCCACATTGGTCACAAACACACATTGTGACCCTCAGCCTGAGCCCAGTCCTCAGGTAAGGCCTCTCAGGGCCTATATGAAGAGACAGCATATTGGGCTTGCCATGCCCCTAGGCCCCAATTTTTAACCATAGTTCGGGGTGTCCCTTCACTCTTCCCCAGGGCTCTGCTTTGGAATTCCTCTTTTGGTGGGACACCTGAGGTAACAAACCTGAAAGGAGTCCTCCCATCCCACAGATTGACGAAAAACAATTGAGATCGGGCCAAATCCACAGAGAGGAAGATTCGTCCATGGCCCATGAGACCTCCCAAACATTCCACGGCCATCGCTGAAACAAAATCCAGAGACAAAAGCCTGAGCAAGCGTCTCAGACTCGCTCATTCTTCATATCCTGAAGAGTTCTTCTCATGGTTTGTAGATCGGGCGTGCCATACCTACGTCCCCAAACTTAAGCTGAGTTTGTGTTTTCAGTCTTCTGTCCTCAAAGTCCTGGGCCACACTCCCTCCAGGCTGGGGCCCCTGGAGCCACACATTAGGACTGCCCCCACCCAATCCATGGGAATTCTGCCCATTCCATTGTCAAAAATCGTACAAATTAGGAGAACCCTCCAAAGTCCCTGAGGCCATCCCAATAGTGTAGGTCGACCGGGAAAAAAAAGGGCGGATGATACCGGCTGAGCATCTACCTCTACTCATCTACCTCCACTCATACCAAGAAGATTGAACCAGACAGGACCCGAGGCCATTATCGGATCCATTGCTTTGGTTTACAGGCATGTCTCCTCAAAAGCCTGGATTCCAATACCAGCAGAGGGGATTTCCTGAGGCACCCATCAGAACAAATCTCGTCTCCACAAGGAAACTTGTGCATGGGAGCTATGCCAAAGCTTAGGAGAATACTTCAGGGTCCCGATGCCACCTCCCCATTCCAAGGCCCTCATGGACACAAATACACGTTAGGACCCATCCTCTGGAAAGTGCATTTCAACTCAGCCACCCCGGTTGCTCCCGCAGATCCATTAGATCTAAACTGTCTTGTTGCTAGGAGACAATTGGAAGGTGAGGCAGACTTCCCAGGCATCCATCTTCGAACGGTGCTCTGGAGTCATTCCATATGGGATGTCCTGGAGCTGTCCAACAGGTCTCAATTGTCCTGCAGAAGGAATCCTTGAAGGGGCATCCCACATCTCCCAACGTGGAAAACCTCCATGGCCTCGAGATTCCGCTCCCTTCATGAAGGGGCCGTCATGCACAGAAACTCCAACCTGAGCCAACGTCGGATCCTCGCCCTGACTTCAGATGCATGAGATATTGGTACAGATCTGCAGGGGGTACCTGCCGTGCCCTCACCCTGAATCCGAAGTCTAGCTTGTGTTCTCAGACTTCCGTCCTCACTCTCCTGTCCCCGAAGCCCTCAAGTTTGGCAATTCCGGACCGACAATGAAGCACTCTGCCTGCCCTCTAGAAAATATATGTTGCCTAATGAGCAGCCCAGGAGGCTTAAATGAGGATAAACCTACACGGCACTCGAATGTACCCAACTTATATAGTCTAACTTGGGCACTAATGCACTGTCTGACACAACCTGAGCCTGGACCTGCTGACCAACACCCAGACAGCTGACCGCACGCTGAGCACATCAGACCCGCCATGGCCTTAGGTCATCATCTCTTCCCTACCTCAGTTTTCAGGCTTCAGAACCTAGACCTTATCTCCAATCACTGCCCACGGGTGACTTTGATGCAGAAATCAGAACTCTTCCTGACCCATGGCAAGAAACCTTGTGGTTGGCATGTTGTCCAACGTTTAGTGTAGGAGAATCCAGCATTCACCCTGAGGCCCCGCCAATTCTTGAGTGCGACGAGAGCATAAACACGCATTGTGACCTCAGCGTGAGTCCTGTCCTCTAGTAAGGCCTCTCAGTGGCTGGACCATTAGATGTCATAATGGGCTTGACATGTCCCTAGTCCCCAATTTTTAACCAGATTTCTGGTTGTCCAGTCGCCCCACCCCAGGGCTCTACTCTGGAATCCCTCATTTGGTGGGACATCTGAGGTTGAAAAACAAAATGAAACAAATCGACAACAACAAAAAAACGGACTTCTTCCATCCCCAGAATGACCCCAAACTCTTTGGACGGGACCGAACCCCCAGAGAGTAAGACTCGTCCATTTCCCATGAAGTCACCCGGCAATTTCACGACCATGAGTGACACGATATCCAGAGACAAAAACTTGAGCAAGAGCCTCACACTCGCCCTTTTTTCATATCCCGAAGTGTTCTCCTCATGGTCTGTAGATCAGTCCTGCCATACCTATGACCCAAAACATAAGCCGAGTTTGTGTTTTCAGACAACTGTCCAAACAGCTCTGGCCTACACACCCTACAGGCTCAGGGCCCTGGAGCCAAACCTGAGGACTGTACTTGCCCTCTCCAAGGGAATTGTATGTGCCCATTCCAATGGCCACAACCCTACTAATAGGATAACCTCCAAAGTTCCTGAGGCTATCCCAATAGTTGTGGCTTCCCAGGACAAACAGGGGCAATCTGAGTCCATCTGAGCACCTACCTGCACTCAGACCCGTAGACTGATGTCCCCAGAGGTAAAAAGGAATAAACAGGCCCCTAGGCACTAATCGGATCCATTGCTTTGGTTTCCAGGCATCTCTCCTCAGAGGCCTGGATTTCAATACCAGCATATGGCTGTCTCTTGACTCACCCATCAGAACAAATCTCATCTACCCATGGGAAACATGCACGTTGGAGTTGTGTCAAAGCCTCTGTTTGGGAGAACCCTTCAGGGCCCCAGGGCCACCGCTTTATTCCAAGGTCTCCATAGACACAAAAACATATTAGGACACATCCACAGGAGAGTCTATTTCAACTCAGCCTCCTCGGTTGCCCCCCACATCCAGCAGATCTAACCTGTCTTGTTGCTTGGAGACAATTGGAATGCGAGGTGGGCTACCCAGCCATCCATCCTTAGAACCCTGCTCGGAATCGTTGGCCTGCAGCCAACCAACAGGTCTCAATTGTCCTGCAGAAGAATCTTTGCAGTTTGGAGCTTCTCACAACTCCCATCGTGGGAAAACGCCCATGTCCTCGTAATCCAACCCCCTTCAAAAAAGGGCCATCAGGGCAGAAAGTCCAACCTGAGCGATCGTCTGATCCTTGCCCTGACTTCAGATGCACGAGATCTCTATTGAGGTCTATAGATTGTGCCTGCCATATCCTCACCCAGAAACCTAGGCCTAGCTTGGGTTCTCAGACTCCGTCCTCAGACTACTGGCCCACAAGCCCTCCAGTTGGGCAATCCAGAACTACAATGCCGCACTCTGCCAGCCCTACAGAAGTCAAACATTGCCCTCAGGGCTACCCCGAAACCCCAAATGAGGATCAACCTGCACGCCATTCGGCTGTACCCCAAACATATAGGCTGACCTGGGCACTATTTCCCCTTCTGACCCAGCCTGAGCCTGGACCTCCTGGTCCCACCCAGACAGCTAGCCGCACACTGAGCACATCGGACCCGCCATGACCTTAGGTCGTCATCTCTTCCCAACTGCGGTTTTCAGGCTCCAGAACCTAGACCTTATCTCCAACCACTGCCCAGGGTTGAAAATGATGCAGAAATCAGAAATCTTTCCCCATGGCAAGAAACCTTGTGGTTGGCATGTTGTCTAACGTTCAGTGTAGTTGAAACAAGCATGGCCCATGAGGCCCAGCCCATGCTTGCGGGCCACATTGGTCACAAACACACATTGTGACACTCAGCCTGAGCCCAGTCCTCAGGTAAGGCCTCTCAGGGCCTATATGAAGAGACAGCATATTGGGCTTGCCATGCCCCTAGGCCCCAATTTTTAACCATAGTTTGGGTTGTCCCTTCACTCTTCCCCAGGGCTCTGCTTTGGAATTCCTCTTTTGGTGGGACACCTGAGGTAACAAACCTGAAAGGAGTCCTCCCATCCCACAGATTGACGAAAAACAATTGGGATCGGGCCAAATCCACAGAGAGGAAGATTCGTCCATGGCCCATGAGACCTCCCCAACATTCCACGGCCATCGCTGAAACAAAATCCAGAGATAAAAGCCTGAGCAAGCGCCTCAGACTCGCTCATTCTTCATATCCTGAAGAGTTCTTCTCATGGTTTGTAGATCGGGGGTGCCATACCTACGTCCCCAAACTTAAGCTGAGTTTGTGTTTTCAGTCTTCTGTCCTCAAAGTCCTGGGCCATACTCCCTCCAGGATGGGGCCCCTGGAGCCACACATTAGAACTGCCCCCACCCAATCCATGGGATTTCTGCCCATTCCATTGTCAAAAATCGTACAAATTAAAAGAACCCTCCACAGTCCCTGAGGCCATCCCAATAGTGTAGGTCGCCCGGGACAAAAAAGGGCGGTTGATTACGGCTGAGCATCTACCTCCACTCATCTACCTCCACTCATACCAAGAAGATTGAACCAGACAGGACCCGAGGCCATTATCAGATCCATTGCTTTGGTTTACAGGCATGTCTCCTCAAAAGCCTGGATTCCAATACCAGCAGAGGGGATTTCCTGAGGCACCCATCAGAACAAATCTCGTCTCCACAAGGAAACTTGTGCATGGGAGCTATGCCAAAGCTTAGGAGAATACTTCAGGGTCCCGGTGCTACCTCCCCATTCCAAGGCCCTCATGGACACAAACACACGTTAGGACCCATCCTCTGGAATGTGCATTTCAACTCAGCCACCCCGGTTGCTCCCGCAGATCCATTAGATCTAAACTGTCTTGTTGCTAGGCGACAATTGGAAGTCGAGGCGGACTTCCCAGGCATCCATCCTGGAACGGTGCTCTGGAGTCATTCCATATGGGATGTCCTGGAGCTGTCCAACAGGTCTCAATTGTCCCGCAGAAGGAATTCTTGAGGGAGCATCCCACATCTCCCAACGTGGAAAACCTCCATGGCCTCGAGATTCCGCTCCCTTCATGAAGGGGCCGTCATGCACAGAAACTCCAACCTAAGCCAACGTGGGATCCTCGCCCTGACTTCAGATGCATGAGATATTGGTTCAGATCTGCAGGGGGTACCTGCCGTGCCCTCACCCTGAATCCGAGGTCTAGCTTGTGTTCTCAGACTTCCGTCCTCACTCTCCTGGCCCCGAAGCCCTCAAGTTTGGCAATTCCGGACCGACAGTGAAGCACTCTGCCTGCCCTCTAGAAAATATATATTGTCTAATGAGCAGCCCAGGCAGCTTAAATGAGGATAAACCTACACGGCACTCGAATGTACCCAACTTATATAGTCTAACCTGGGCACTAATGCACTGTCTGACACAACCTGAGCCCGGACCTGCTGACCAACACCCAGACAGCTGACCGCACGCTGAGCACATCAGACCCGCCATGGCCTTAGGTCATCATCTCTTCCCTACCTCAGTTTTCAGGCTTCAGAACCTAGACCTTATCTCCAATCACTGCCCACGGGTGACTGTGATGCAGAAATCAGAACTCTTTCTGACCCATGGCAAGAAACCTTGTGGTTGGCATGTTGTCCAACGTTCAGTGTAGGAGAATCCAGCATTCACCCTGAGGCCCCGCCCATTGTTGCGTGCGACGAGAGCATAAACACGCATTGTGACCTCAACGTGAGTCCTCTACTCTAGTAAGTCCTCTCAATGGCTGGACCATTAGATGTCATAATGGGCTTGACATGTCCCTAGTCCCCAATTTTTAACCAGATTTCTGGTTGTCCAGTCGCCCCACCCCAGGGCTCTACTCTGGAATCCCTCATTTGGTGGGACATCTGAGGTTGAAAAACAAAATGAAACAAATCGACATCAACAAAAAAACGGTCTTCTTCCATCCCCAGAATGACCCCAAACTCTTTGGACGGGACCGAACCCCCAGAGAGTAAGACTCGTCCATGTCCCATGAAGTCACCCGGCAATTTCACGACCATGAGTGACACGATATCCAGAGACAAAAACTTGAGCAAGAGCCTCACACTCGCCCTTTTTTCATATCCCGAAGTGTTCTCCTCATGGTCTGTAGATCAGTCCTGCCATACCTATGACCCAAAACATAAGCCGAGTTTGTGTTTTCAGACAACTGTCCAAACAGCTCTGGCCTACACACCCTACAGGCTCAGGGCCCTGGAGCCAAACCTGAGGACTGTACTTGCCCTCTCCAAGGGAATTGTATGTGCCCATTCCAATGGCCACAACCCTACTAGTAGGATAACCTCCAAAGTCCCTGAGGCCATCCCAATAGTTGTGGCTTCCCAGGACAAACAGGGGCAATCTGAGCCCATCTGAGCACCTACCTGCACTCAGACCCGTAGACTGATGTCCCCAGAGGTAAAAAGGAATAAACAGGCCCCTAGGCACTAATCGGATCCATTGCTTTGGTTTCCAGGCATCTCTCCTCAGAGGCCTGGATTTCAATACCAGCATATGGCTGTTTCTTGACTCACCCATCAGAACAAATCTCATCTACACATGGGAAACATGCACCTTGGAGCTGTGTCAAAGCCTAGGTTTAGGAGAACCCTTCAGGGCCCCAGGGCCACCGCTTCATTCCATGGTCTCCATAGACACAAAAACATATTAGGACACATCCCCAAGAGGGTGCATTTCAACTCAGCCTCCTCAGTTGCCCCCCACATTCAGCAGATCTAACCTGTCTTGTTGCTTGGAGACAATTGGAATGCGAGGTGGGCTACCCAGCCATCCATCCTTAGAACCCTGCTCGGAATCGTTGGCCTGGAGCCAACCAACAGGTCTCAATTGTCCTGCAGAAGAATCTTTGCAGTTTGGAGCTTCTCACAACTCCCATCGTGGGAAAACCCCCATGTCCTCGTGATCCAACCCCCTTCAAGAAAGGGCCATCAGGGCAGAAAGTCCAACCTGAGCGATCGTCTGATCCTTGCCCTGACTTCAGATGCACGAGATCTCGATTGAGGTCGGTAGATTGTGCCTGCCATATACTCACCCAGAAACCTAGGCCTAACTTGGTTTCTCAGACTCCGTCCTCAGACTACTGGCCCACAAGCCGTCCAGTTGGGCAATCCAGAACTACAATGCCCAACTCTGCCTGCCCTACAGAAGTAAAACATTGCCCTCAGTGCTACCCCGAAACCGCAAATGAGGATCAACCTGCACGCCATTCGGCTGTACCCCAAACATATAGGCTGACCTGGGCACTATTTCCCCTTCTGACCCAGCCTGAGCCTGGACCTCCTGGTCCCACCCAGACAGCTGGCCGCACACTGAGCACATCGGACCCGCCATGGCCTTAGGTCGTCATCTCTTCCCAACTGCGGTTTTCAGGCTCCAGAACCTAGACCTTATCTCCAACCACTGCCATGTTTGAAAATGATGCAGAAATCAGAACTCTTTCCACATGGCAGGAAACCTTGTGGTTGGCATGTTGTCCAAGTTCAGTGTAGTTGAAACAAGCATGGCCCATGAGGCCCAGCCCATGCTTGCGGGCCACATTGGTCACAAACACACATTGTGACCCTCAGCCTGAGCCCAGTCCTCAGGTAAGGCCTCTCAGGGCCTATATGAAGAGACAGCATATTGGGCTTGCCATGCCCCTAGGCCCCAATTTTTAACCATAGTTCGGGTTGTCCCTTCACTCTTCCCCAGGGCTCTGCTTTGGAATTCCTCTTTATGTGGGACACCTGAGGTAACAAACCTGAAAGGAGTCCTCCCATCCCACAGATTGACGAAAAACAATTGGGATCGGGCCAAATCCACAGAGAGGAAGATTCGTCCATGGCCCATGAGACCTCCACAACATTCCACGGCCATCGCTGAAACAAAATCCAGAGACAAAAGCCTGAGCAAACTCCTCAGACTCGCTCATTCTTCATATCCTGAAGAGTTCTTCTCATGGTTTGTAGATCGGGCGTGCCATACCTACGTCCCCAAACTTAAGCTGAGTTTGTGTTTTCAGTCTTCTGTCCTCAAAGTCCTGGGCCACACTCCCTCCAGGCTGGGGCCCCTGGAGCCACACATTAGGACTGCCCCCACCCAATCCATGGGAATTCTGCCCATTCCATTGTCAAACATCGTACAAATTAGGAGAACCCTCCAAAGTCCCTGAGGCCATCCCAATAGTGTGGGTTGCCCGGGACAAAAAAGGGCGGTTGATTACGGCTGAGCTTCTACCTCCACTCATCTACCTCCACTCATACCAAGAAGATTGAACCAGACAGGACCCGAGGCCATTATTGAATCCATTGCTTTGGTTTACAGGCATGTCTCCTCAAAAGCCTGGATTCCAATACCAGCAGAGGGGATTTCCTGAGGCACCCATCAGAACAAATCTCGTCTCCACAAGGAAACTTGTGCATGGTAGCTAAGCCAAAGCTTAGGAGAATACTTCAGGGTCCCGGTGCCACCTCCCCATTCCAAGGCCCTCAAGGACACAAATACACGTTAGGACCCATCCTCTGGAAAGTGCATTTCAACTCAGCCACCCCGGTTCCTCCCTCAGATCCATTAGATCTAAACTGACTTGTTGCTAGGAGACAATTGGAAGGCGAGGCGGACTTCCCAGGCATCCATCCTGGAACGGTGCTCTGGAGTCATTCCATATGGGATGTCCTAGAGCTGTCCAACAGGTCTCAATTGTCCCGCAGAAGGAATCCTTGAAGGGGGCATCCCACATCTCCCAACGTGGAAAACCTCCATGGCCTCGAGATTCCGCTCCCTTCATGAAGGGGCTGTCATGCACAGAAACTCCAACCTGAGCCAACGTCGGATCCTCGCCCTGACTTCAGATGCATGAGATATTGGTTCAGATCTGCAGGGGGTACCTGCCGTGCCCTCAACCTGAATCCGAAGTCTAGCTTGTGTTTTCAGACTTCCGGCCTCATTCTCCTGGCCCCGAAGCCCTCAAGTTTGGCAATTCCGGACCGACAATGAAGCACTCTGCCTGCCCTCTAGAAAAAATATATTGCCTAATGAGCAGCCCAGGCAGCTTAAATGAGGATAAGCCTACACGGCACTCGAATGTACCCAAATTATATAGTCTAACCTGGGCACTAATGCACTGTCTGACACAACCTGAGCCCGGACCTGCTGACCAACACCCAGACAGCTGACCACAGGCTGAGCACATTAGACCCGCCATGGCCTTAGGTCATCATCTCTTCCCTACCTCAGTTTTCAGGCTTCAGAACCTAGACCTTATCTCCAATCACTGCCCACGGGTGACTGTGATGCAGAAATCAGAACTCTTCCTGACCCATGGCAAGAAACCTTGTGGTTGGCATGTTGTCCAACGTTCAGTGTAGGAGAAACCAGCATTCACCTTGAGGCCCCGCCCATTCTTGGGTGCGACGAGAGCAAAAACACACATTGTGACCTCAGCGTGTGTCCTGTCCTCTAGTAAGTCCTCTCAGTGGCTGGACCATTAGATGTCATAATGGGCTTGACATGTCCCTAGTCCCCAATTTTTAACCAGATTTCTGGTTGTCCACTCGCCCCACCCCAGGGCTCTACTCTGGAATCCCTCATTTGGTGGGACATCTGAGGTTGAAAAACAAAATGAAACAAATCGACAACAACAACAAAAAAACGGACTTCTTCCATCCCCAGAATGACCCCAAACTCTTTGGACGGGACCGAACCCCCAGAGAGTAAGACTCGTCCATTTCCCATGATGTCACCCGGCAATTTCACGACCATGAGTGACACGATATCCAGAGACAAAAACTTGAGCAAGAGCCTCACACTCGCCCTTTTTTCATATCACGTAGTGTTCTCCTCATGGTCTGTAGATCAGTCCTGCCATTCCTATGACCCAAAACATAAGCCGAGTTTGTGTTTTCAGACAACTGTCCAAACAGCTCTGGCCTACACACCCTACAGGCTCAGGGCCCTGGAGCCAAACCTGAGGACTGTACTTGCCCTCTCCAAGGGAATTGTATGTGCCCATTCCAATGGCCACAACCCTACTAGTAGGATAACCTCCAAAGTCCCTGAGGCCATCCCAATAGTTGTGGCTTCCCAGGACAAACAGGGGCAATCTGAGCCCATCTGAGCACCTACCTGCACTCAGACCCGTAGACTGATGTCCCCAGAGGTAAAAAGGAACGAACAGGCCCCTAGGCACTAATCGGATCCATTGCTTTGGTTTCCAGGCATCTCTCCTCAGAGGCCTGGATTTCAATACCAGCATATGGCTGTTTCTTGACTCAACCATAAGGACAAATCTCATCTACACATGGGAAACATGCACGTTGGAGCTGTGTCAAAGCCTCTGTTTAGGAGAACCCTTCAGGGCCCCAGGGCCACCGCTTCATTCCAAGGTCTCCATAGACACAAAAACATATTAGGACACATCCCCAGGAGAGTCCATTTCAACTCAGACTCCTCGGTTGCCCCCCACATCCAGCAGTTCTAACTTGTCTTGTTGCTTGGAGACAATTGGAATGCGAGGTGGGCTACCCAGCCATCCATCCTTAGAACCCTGCTCGGAATCGTTGGCCTGGAGCCAACCAACAGGTCTCAATTGTCCTGCAGAAGAATCTTTGCAGTTTGGAGCTTCTCACAACTCCCATCGTGGGAAAACCCCCATGTCCTCGTGATCCAACCCCCTTCAAGAAAGGGCCATCAGGGCAGAAAGTCCAACCTGAGCGATCGTCTGATCCTTGCCCTGACTTCAGATGCACGAGATCTCGATTGAGGTCTGTATATTGTGCCTGCCATATCCTCACCCAGAAACCTAGGCCTAGCTTGGGTTTTCAGACTCCGTCCTCAGACTACTGGCCCACAAGCCGTCCAGTTGGGCAATCCAGAACTACAATGCCGCACTCTGCCTGCCCTACAGAAGTAAAACATTGCCCTCAGTGCTACCCCGAAACCGCAAATGAGGATCAACCTGCACGCCATTCGGCTTACCCCAAACATATAGGCTGACCTGGGCACTATTTCCCCTTCTGACCCAGCCTGAGCCTGGAACTCCTGGTCCCACCCAGACAGCTGGCCGCACACTGAGCACATCGGACCCGCCATGGCCTTAGGTCGTCATCTCTTCCCAACTGCGGTTTTCAGGCTCCAGAACCTAGACCTTATCTCCAACCACTGCCCAGGGTTGAAAATGATGCTGAAATCAGAACTCTTTCCCCATGGCAAGAAACCATGTGGTTGGCATGTTGTCCAATGTTCAGTGTAGTTGAAACAAGCGTGGCCCATGAGGCCCAGCCCATGCTTGCGGGCCACATTGGTCACAAACACACATTGTGACCCTCAGCCTGAGCCCAGTCCTCAGGTAAGGCCTCTCAGGGCCTATATGAAGAGACAGCATATTGGGCTTGCCATGCCCCTAGGCCCCAATTTTTAACCATAGTTCGGTGTGTCCCTTCACTCTTCCCCAGGGCTCTGCTTTAGAATTCCTCTTTTGGTGGGACACCTGAGGTAACAAACCTGAAAGGTGTCCTCCCATCCCACAGATTGACGAAAAACAATTGGGATCTGGCCAAATCCACAGAGAGGAAGATTAGTCCATGGCCCATGAGACCTCCCCAACATTCCACGGCCATCGCAGAAACAAAATCCAGAGAAAAAAGCCTGAGCAAGCGCCTCAGACTCCCTCATTCTTCATATCCTGAAGAGTTCTTCTCATGGTTTGTAGATCGGGCGTGCCATACCTACGTCCCCAAACTTAAGCTGAGTTTGTGTTTTCAGTCTTCTGTCCTCAAAGTCCTGGGCCACACTCCCTCCAGGCTGGGGCCCCTGGAGCCACACATTAGGACTGCCCCCACCCAATCCATGCAATTCTGCCCATTCCATTGTCAAAAATCGTACAAATTAGGAGAACCCTCCAAAATCCCCGAGGCCATCCCAATAGTGTAGGTCGCCCGGGACAAAAAATGGGTGGTTGATACCGGCTGAGCATCTACCTCCACTCATCTACCTCCACTCATACCAAGGAGATTGAACCAGACATGACCCGAGGCCATTATCGAATCCATTGCTTTGGTTTACAGGCATGTCTCCTCAAAAGCCTGGATTCCAATACCAGCAGAGGGGAATTCCTGAGGCACTCATCAGAACAAATCTCGTCTCCACAAGGAAACTTGTGCATGGGAGCTAAGCCAAAGCTTAGGAGAATACTTCAGGGTCCCGGTGCCACCTCCCCATTCCAAGGTCCTCATGGACACAAATACACGTTAGGACCCATCCTCTGGAAAGTGCATTTCAACTCAGCCACCCCTGTTGCTCCCGCAGATCCATTAGATCTAAACTGTCTTGTTGCTAGGAGACAATTGGAAGGCGAGGCGGACTTCCCAGGCATTCATCCTGGAACAGTGCTCTGGAGTCATTCCATATGGGATGTCCTGGAGCTGTACATCAGGTCTCAATTGTCCCGCAGAAGGAATTCTTGAGGGAGCATCCCACATCTCCCAACGTGGAAAACCTCCATGGCCTCAAGATTCCGCTCCCTTCATGAAGGGGCCGTCATGCACAGAAACTCCAACCTGAGCCAACGTCGGATCCTCGCCCTGACTTCAGATGCATGAGATATTGGTTCAGATCTGCATGAGGTACCTGCCGTGCCCTCACCCTGAATCCGAAGTCTAGCTTGTGTTCTCAGACTTCCGTCCTCACTCTCCTGGCCCCGAAGCCCTCAAGTTTGGCAATACCGGACCGACAATGAAGCACTCTGCCTGCCCTCTAGAATAAATATATTGCCTAATGAGCAGCCCAGGCAGCTTAAATGAAGATAAACCTACACGGCACTCGAAAGTACCCAAATTATATTGTCTAACCTGGGCACTAATGCACTGTCTGACACAACCTGAGCCCGGACCTGCTGACCAACACCCAGACAGCTGACCGCACGCTGAGCACATCAGACCCGCCATGGCCTTAGGTCATCATCTCTTCGCTACCTCAGTTTTCAGGCTTCAGAACCTAGACCTTATCTCCAATCACTGCCCACGGGTGACTGTCATGCAGAAATCAGAACTCTTCCTGACCCATGGCAAGAAACTTTGTGGTTGGCATGTTGTCCAACGTTCAGTGTAGGAGAAACCAGCATTCACACTGAGGCCCGGCCAATTCTTGAGTGCGACGAGAGCATAAACACGCATTGTGACCTCAGCGTGAGTCCTGTCCTCTAGTAAGTCCTCTCAGTGGCTGGACCATTAGATGTCATAATGGGCTTGACATGTCCCTAGTCCCCAATTTTTAACCAGATTTCTGGTTGTCCAGTCGCCCCACCCCAGGGCTCTACTCTGGAATCCCTCATTTGGTGGGACATCTGAGGTTGAAAAACAAAATGAAACAAATCGACAACAACAACAAAAAAACGGACTACTTCCATCCCCAGAATGACCCCAAACTCTTTGGACGGGACCGAACCCCCAGAGAGTAAGACTCGTCCATTTCCCATGATGTCACCCGGCAATTTCTCGACCATGAGTGACACGATATCCAGAGACAAAAACTTGAGCAAGAGCCTCACACTCGCCCTTTTTTCATATCCCGAAGTGTTCTCCTCAGGGTCTGTAGATCAGTCCTGCCATACCTATGACCCAAAACATAAGCCGAGTTTGTGTTTTCAGACAACTGTCCAAACAGCTCTGGCCTACACACCCTACAGGCTCAGGGCCCTGGAGCCAAACCTGAGGACTGTACTTGCCCTCTCCAAGGGAATTGTATGTGCCCATTCCAATGGCCACAACCCTACTAGTAGGATAACCTCCAAAGTCCCTGAGGCCATCCCAATAGTTGTGGCTTCCCAGGACAAACAGGGGCAATCTGAGCCCATCTGAGCACCTACCTGCACTCAGACCCGTAGACTGATGTCCCCAGAGGTAAAAAGGAACGAACAGGCCCCTAGGCACTAATCGGATCCATTGCTTTGGTTTCCAGGCATCTCTCCTCAGAGGCCTGGATTTCAATACCAGCTTATGGCTGTTTCTTGACTCACCCATCAGAACAAATCTCATCTACACATGGGAAACATGCACGTTGGAGCTGTGTCAAAGCCTCTGTTTAGGAGAACCCTTCAGGGCCCCAGGGCCACCGCTTCATTCCAAGGTCTCCATAGACACAAAAACATATTAGGACACATCCCCAGGAGAGTCCATTTCAACTCAGCCTCCTCGGTGGCCCCCCACATCCAGCAGATCTAAATTGTCTGGTGTTTGGAGACAATTGGAATGCGAGGTGGGCTACCCAGCCATCCATCCTTAGGACCCTGCTCGGAATCGTTGGCCTGGAGCCAACCAACAGGTCTCAATTGTCCTGCAGAAGAATCTTTGCAGTTTGGAGCTTCTCACAACTCCCATCGTGGGAAAACGCCCATGTCCTCGTGATCCAACCCCCTTCAAGAAAGGGCCATCAGGGCAGAAAGTCCAACCTGAGCGATCGTCTGATCCTTGCCCTGACTTCAGATGCATGAGATCTCTATTGAGGTCTGTATATTGTGCCTGCCAAATCCTCACCCAGAAACCTAGGCTTAGCTTGGGTTCTCAGACTCCGTCCTCAGACTACTGGCCCAAAGGCCCTCCATTTTGGCAATCCAGAACTACAATGCCGCACTCTGCCTGCCCTACAGAAGTAAAATATTGCCCTCAGGGCTACCCCGAATCCCCAAATGGGGATCAACCTGCACGCCATTCGGCTGTACCCCAAACATATAGGCTGACCTGGGCACTATTTCCCCTTCTGACCCAGCCTGAGCCTGGACCTCCTGGTCCCACCCAGACAGCTGGCCGCACACTGAGCACATCGGACCCGCCATGGCCTTAGATCCTCATCTCTTGCAACTGCGGTTTTCAGGCTCCAGAAACTAGACCTTATCTCCAACCACTGCCCAGGTTTGAAAATGATGCTGAAATCAGAACTCTTTCCCCATGGCAAGAAACCTTGTGGTTGGCATGTTGTCCAATGTTCAGTGTAGTTGAAACAAGCGTGGCCCATGAGGCCCAGCCCATGCTTACGGGCCACATTGGTCACAAACACACATTGTGACACTCAGCCTGAGCCCAGTCCTCAGGTAAGGCCTCTCAGGGCCTATATGAAGAGACAGCATATTGGGCTTGCCATGCCCCTAGGCCCCAATTTTTAACCATAGTTCGGGTTGTCCCTTCACTCTTCCCCAGGGCTCTGCTTTGGAATTCCTCTTTTGGTGGGACACCTGAGGTAACAAACCTGAAAGGAGTCCTCCCATCCCACAGATTGACGAAAACCAATTGGGATCGGGCCAAATCCACGGAGAGGAAGATTCGTCCATGGCCCATGAGACCTCCCCAACATTCCACGGCCATCGCAGTTACAAAATCCAGAGAAAAAAGCCTGAGCAAGCGCCTCAGACTCGCTCATTCTTCATATTATGAAGAGTTCTTCTCATGGTTTGTAGATCGGGCGTGCCATACCTACTTCCCCAAACTTAAGCTGAGTTTGTGTTTTCAGTCTTCTGTCCTCAAAGTCCTGGGCCACACTCCCTCCAGGCTAGGGCCCCTGGAGCCACACATTAGGACTGCCCCCACCCAATCCATGGGAATTCTGCCCATTCCATTGTCAAAAATCGTACAAATTAGGAGAACCTTCCAAAGTCCCTGAGGCCAACCCAATAGTGTAGGTCGCCCGGGACAAAAAATGGGCGGTTGATACCGGCTGAGCATTTACCTCGACTCATCTACCTCCACTCATCTACCTCCACTCATACAAAGGAGATTGAACCAGACAGGACCCGAGGCCATTATCGAATCCATTGCTTTGGTTTACAGGCATGTCTCCTCAAAAGCCTGGATTCCAATACCACCAGAGGGGATTTCCTGAGTCACTCATCAGAACAAATCTCGTCTCCACACGGAAACTTGTGCATGGGAGCTAAGCCAAAGCTTAGGAGAATACTTCAGGGTCCCGGTGCCACCTCTCCATTCCAAGGCCCTCATGGACACAAATACACGTTAGGACCCATTCTCTGGAAAATGCATTTCAACTCAGCCACCCCGGTTGCTCCCGCAGATCCATTAGATCTAAACTGTCTTGTTCCTAGGAGACAATTGGAAGGCGAGGCGGACTTCCCAGGCATCCATCCTGGAACGGTGCTCTGGAGTCATTCCATATGGGATGTCCTGGAGCTGTCCAACAGGTCTCAATTGTCCCGCAGAAGGAATCCTTGAAGGGGGCATCCCACATCTCCCAACGTGGAAAACCTCCATTGCCTCCAGATTCCGCTCCCTTCATAAAGGGGCCGTCATGCACAGAAACTCCAACCTGAGCCAACGTGGGATCCTCGCCCTGACTTCAGATGCATGAGATATTGGTTCAGATCTGCAGGGGTTACCTGCCGTGCCCTCACCCTGAATCCGAAGTCTAGCTTGTGTTCTCAGACTTCCGTCCTCACTCTCCTGGCCCCGAAGCCCTCAAGTTTGGCAATTCCGGACCGACAATGAAGCACTCTGCCTGCCCTCTAGAAAAAATATATTGTCTAATGAGCAGCCCAGGCAGCTTAAATGAAGATAAACCTACACGGCACTCGAAAGTACCCAAATTATATAGTCTAACCTGGGCACTAATGCACTGTCTGACACAACCTGAGCCCGGACCTGCTGACCAACACCCAGACAGCTGACCGCACGCTGAGCACATCAGACCCGCCATGGCCTTAGGTCATCATCTCTTCGCTACCTCAGTTTACAGGCTTCAGAACCTAGACCTTATCTCCAATCACTGCCCACGGGTGACTGTGATGCAGAAATCAGAACTCTTCCTGACCCATGGCAAGAAACCTTGTGGTTGGCATGTTGTCCAACGTTCAGTGTAGGACAAACCAGCATTCACCCTGAGGCCCCGCCTATTCTTGAGTGCGACGAGAGCATAAACACGCATTGTGACCTCAGCGTGAGTCCTGTCCTCTAGTAAGTCCTCTCAGTGGCTGGACCATTAGATGTCATAATGGGCTTGACATGTCCCTAGTCCCCAATTTTTAACCAGATTTCTGGTTGTCCAGTCGCCCCACCCCAGGGCTCTACTCTGGAATCCCTCATTTGGTGGGACATCTGAGGTTGAAAAAAAAAATGAAACAAATCCACAACAACAATAAAACGGACTTCTTCCATCCCCAGAATGACCGCAAACTCTTTGGACGGGACCGAACCCCCAGAGAATAAGACTCGTCCATTTCCCATGATGTCACCCGGCAATTTCACGACCATGAGTGACACGATATCCAGAGACAAAAACTTGAGCAAGAGCCTCACACTCGCCCTTTTTTCATATCCCGAAGTGTTCTCCTCATGATCTGTAGATCAGTCCTGCCATACCTATGACCCAAAACATAAGCTGAGTTTGTGTTTTCAGACAACTGTCCAAACAGCTCTGGCCTACACACCCTACAGGCTCAGGGCCCTGGAGCCAAACCTGAGGACTGTACTTGCCCTCTCCAAGGGAATTGTATGTGCCCATTCCAATGGCCACAACCCTACTAGTAGGATAACCTCCAAAGTCCCTGAGGCCATCCCAATAGTTGTGGCTTCCCAGGACAAACAGGGGCAATCTGAGCCCATCTGAGCACCTACCTGCACTCAGACCCGTAGACTGATGTCCCCAGAGGTAAAAAGGAACGAACAGGCCCCTAGGCACTAATCGGATCCATTGCTTTGGTTTCCAGGCATCTCTCCTCAGAGGCCTGGATTTCAATACCAGCATATGGCTGTTTCTTGACTCACCCATCAGAACAAATCTCATCTACACATGGGAAACATGCACGTTGGAGCTGTGTCAAAGCCTCTGTTTAGGAGAACCCTTCAGGGCCCCAGGGCCACCGCTTCATTCCAAGGTCTCCATAGACACAAAAACATATTAGGACACATCCCCAGGAGAGTCCATTTCAACTCAGCCTCCTCGGTTGCCCCACACATCCAGCAGATCTAACTTGTCTTGTTGCTTGGAGACAATTGGAATGCGAGGTGGGCTACCCAGCCATCCATCCTTAGAACCCTGCTCGGAATCGTTGGCCTGGAGCCAACCAACAGGTCTCAATTGTCCTGCAGAAGAATCTTTGCAGTTTGGAGCATCTCACAACTCCCATCGTGGGAAAACCCCCATGTCCTCGTGATCCAACCCCCTTCAAGAAAGGGCCATCAGGGCAGAAAGTCCAACCTGAGCGATCGTCTGATCCTTACCCTGACTTCAGATGCACGAGATCTCTATTGAGGTCTGTAGATTGTGCCTGCCATATCCTCACCCAGAAACCTAGGCTTAACTTGGGTTCTCAGACTCCTTCCTCAGACTACTGGCCCACAGGCCTTCCATTTTGGCAATCCAGAACTACAATGCCGCACTCTGCCTGCCCTACAGAAGTAAAATATTGCCCTCAGGGCTACCCCGAATCCCCAAATGAGGATCCACCTGCACGCCATTCGGCTGTACCCCAAACATATAGGCTGACCTGGGCACTATTTCCCCTTCTGACCCAGCCTGAGCCTGGACCTCCTGGTACCACCCAGACAGCTGGCCGCACACTGAGCACATCGGACCCGCCATGGCCTTAGGTCCTCATCTCTTGCAACTGCGGTTTTCAGGCTCCAGAACCTAGACCTTATCTCCAACCACTGCCCAGGTTTGAAAATGATGCTGAAATCAGAACTCTTTCCCCATGGCAAGAAACCTTGTGGTTGGCATGTTGTCCAATGTTCAGTGTAGTTGAAACAAGCGTGGCCCATGAGGCCCAGCCCATGCTTACGGGCCACATTGGTCACAAACACACATTGTGACACTCAGCCTGAGCCCAGTCCTCAGGTAAGACCTCTCAGGGCCTATATGAAGAGACAGCATATTGAGCTTGCCATGCCCCTAGGCCCCAATTTTTAACCATAGTTCGGGTTGTCCCTTCACTCTTCCCCATGGCTCTGCTTTGGAATTCCTCTTATGGTGGGACACCTGAGGTAACAAACCTGAAAGGAGTCCTCCCATCCCACAGATTGACGAAAAACAATTGGGATCGGGCCAAATCCACAGAGAGGAAGATTCGTCCATGGCACATGAGACCTCCCCAACATTCCACGGCCATTGCTGAAACAAATCCAGAAACAAAAGCCTGAGCAAGCGCCTCAGACTCGCTCATTCTTCATATCCTGAAGAGTTCTTCTCATGGTTTGTAGATCGGGCGTGCCATACCTACGTCCCCAAACGTAAGCTGAGTTTGTGTTTTCAGTCTTCTGTCCTCAAAGTCCTGGGCCACACTCCCTCCAGGCTGGTACCGCTGGAGCCACACATTAGGACTGCCCCCACCCAATCCATGGGAATTCTGCCCATTCCATTGTCAAAAATCGTACAAATTAGGAGAACCCTCCAAAGTCCCTGAGGCCATCCCAATAGTGTAGGTCGCCCGGGACAAAAAAGGGCGGTTGATACCGGCTGAGCATCTACCTCCACTCATCTACCTCCACTCATCTACCTCCACTCATACGAATGAGATTGAACCAGACAGGACCCGAGGCCATTATCGGATCCATTGCTTTGGTTTACAGGCATGTCTCCTCAAAAGCCTGGATTCCAATACCAGCAGAGGGGATTTCCTGAGGTACTCATCAGAACAAATCTCGTCTCCACAAGGAAACCTGTGCATGGGAGCTATGCCAAAGCTTAGGAGAATACTTCAGGGTCCCGGTGCCACCTCCCCATTCCAAGGCCCTCATGGACACAAACACACGTTAGGACCCATCCTCTGGAAAGTGCATTTCAACTCAGCCACCCCGGTTGTTCCAGCAGATCCATGAGATCTAAACTGTCTTGTTGCTAGGAGACAATTGGAAGGCGAGGCGGACTTCCCAGGAATCCATCCTGGAACGGTGCTCTGGAGTCATTCCATATGGGATGTCCTGGAGCTGTCCAACAGGTCTCAATTGTCCCGCAGAAGGAATCCTTTAAGGGGGCATCCCACATCACCCAACGTGGAAAACCTCCATGACCTCGAGATTCCGCTCCCTTCATGAAGGGGCCGTCATGCACAGAAACTCCAACCTGAGCCAACGTCGGATCCTCGCCCTGACTTCAGATGCATGAGATATTGGTTCAGATCTGCAGGGGGTACCTGCCGTGCCCTCACCCTGAATCCGAAGTCTAGCTTGTGTTCTCAGACTTCTGTCGTCACTCTCCTGGCCCCGAAGCCCTCAAGTTTGGCAATTCCGGACCGACATTGAAGCACTCTGACTGCCCTCTAGAAAAAATATACTGCCTAATGAGCAGCCCAGGCAGCTTAAATGAGGATAAACCTACACGGCACTCGAATGTACCCAAATTATATAGTCTAACCTGGGCACTAATGCACTGTCTGACACAACCTGAGCCCGGACCTGCTGACCTACACCCAGACAGCTGACCGCACCCTGAGCACATCAGACCCGCCATGGCCTTAGGTCATCATATCTTCCCTACCTCAGTTTTCAGGCTTCAGAACCTAGACCTTATCTCCAATCACTGCCCACGGGTGACTGTGATGCAGAAATCAGAACTCTTCCTGACCCATGGCAAGAAACCTTGTGGTTGGCATGTTGTCCAACGTTCAGTGTAGGAGAAACCAGCATTCACCCTGAGGCCCCGCCCATTCTTGAGTGCGACGAGAGCATAAACACGCATTGTGACCTCAGCGTGAGTCCTGTCCTCTAGTAAGTCCTCTCAGTGGCTGGACCATTAGATGTCATAATGGGCTTGACATGTCCCTAGTCCCCAATTTTTAACCAGATTTCTGGTTGTCCAGTCGCCCCACCCCAGGGCTCTACTCTGGAATCCCTCAATTGGTGGGACATCTGAGGTTGAAAAACAAAATGAAACAAATCCACAACAACAATAAAACGGACTTCTTCCATCCCCAGAATGACCCCAAACTCTTTGGACGGGACCGAACCCCCAGAGAATAAGACTCGTCCATTTCCCATGAAGTCACCCGGCAATTTCACGACCATGAGTGACACGATATCCAGAGACAAAAACTTGAGCAAGAGCCTCACACTCGCCCTTTTTTCATATCCCGAAGTGTTCTCCTCATGATCTGTAGATCAGTCCTGCCATACCTATGACCCAAAACATAAGACGAGTTTGTGTTTTCAGACAACTGTCCAAACAGCTCTGGCCTACACACCCTACAGGCTCTTGGCCCTGGAGCCAAACCTGAGGACTGTACTTGCCCTCTCCAAGGGAATTGTATGTGCCCATTCTAATGGCCACAACCCTACTAGTAGGATAACCTCCAAAGTCCCTGAGGCCATCCCAATAGTTGTGGCTTCCCAGGACAAACAGGGGCAATCTGAGCCCATCTGAGCACCTACCTGCACTCAGACCCCTAGACTGATGTCCCCAGTGGTACAAAGGAACGAACAGGCCCCTAGGCACTAATCGGATCCATTGCTTTGGTTTCCAGGCTTCTCTCCTCAGAGGCCTGGATTTCAATACCAGCATATGGCTGTTTCTTGACTCACCCATCAGAACAAATCTCATCTACACATGGGAAACATGCACGTTGGAGCTGTGTCAAAGCCTCTGTTTAGGAGAACCCTTCAGGGCCCCAGGGCCACCGCTTCATTCCAAGGTCTCCATAGACACAAAAACATATTAGGACACATCGACAGGAGAGTCCATTTCAACTCAGCCTCCTCGGTTGCCCCCCACATCCAGCAGATCTAACCTGTCTTGTTGCTTGGAGACCATTGGAATGCGAGGTGGGCTACCCAGTCATCCATCCTTAGGACCCTGCTCGGAATCGTTGGCCTGGAGCCAACCAACAGGTCTCAATTGTCCTGCAGAAGAATCTTTGCAGTTTGGAGCTTCTCACAACTCCCATCGTGGGAAAACCCCCATGTCCTCGTGATCCAACCCCCTTCAAGAAAGGGCCATCAGGGCAGAAAGTCCAACCTGAGCGATCGTCTGATCCTTGCCCTGACTTCAGATGCACGAGATCTCGATTGAGGTCTGTAGATTGTGCCTGCCATATCCTCACCCAGAAACCTAGGCCTAGCTTGGGTTCTCAGACTCCGTCCTCAGACTACTGGCCCACAGGCCCTTAATTTTGGCAATCCAGAACTACAATGCCGCACTCTGCCTGCCCTACAGAAGTAAAATATTGCCCTCAGGGCTACCCCGAATCCCCAAATGAGGATCAACCTGCACGCCATTCGGATGTACCCCAAACATATAGGCTGACCTGGGCACTATTTCCACTTCCCAGCCTGAGCCTGGACCTCCTGGTCCCACCCAGACAGCTGGCCGCACACTGAGCACATCGGACCCGCCATGGCCTTAGGTCCTCATCTCTTCCCAACTGCGGTTTTCAGGCTCCAGAACCTAGACCTTATCTCCAACCACTGCCCAGGTTTGAAAATGATGCTGAAATCAGAACTCTTTCCCCATGGCAAGAAACCTTGTGGTTGGCATGTTGTCCAATGTTCAGTGTAGTTGAAACAAGCGTGGCCCATGAGGCCCAGCCCATGCTTGCGGGCCACATTGGTCACAAACACACATTGTGACCCTCAGCCTGAGCCCAGTCCTCAGGTAAGGCCTCTCAGGGCCTATATGAAGAGAGAGCATATTGGGCTTGCCATGCCCCTAGGCCCCAATTTTTAACCATAGTTCGGGTTGTCCCTTCACTCTTCCCCAGGGCTCTGCTTTGGAATTCCTCTTTTGGTGGGACACCTGAGGTAACAAACCTGAAAGGAGTCCTCCCATCCCACAGATTGACAAAAACCAATTGGGATCGGAGCAAATCCACAGAGAGGAAGATTTGTCCATGGCCCATGAGACCTCCCCAACATTCCACGGCCATCGCAGAAACAAAATCCAGAGACAAAATCCTGAGCAAGCGCCTCATACTCGCTCATTCTTCATATTATGAAGAGTTCTTCTCATGGTTTGTAGATCGGTCGTGCCATACCTACGTCCCCAAACTTAAGCTGAGTTTGTGTTTTCAGTCTTCTGTCCTCAAAGTCCTGGGCCACACTCCCTCCAGGCTGGGGCCCCTGGAGCCACACAATCCATGGGAATTCTGCCCATTCTATTGCCAAAAATCGTACAAATTAGGAGAACCCTCCAAAGTCCCTGAGGCCATCCCAATAGTGTAGGTCGAACGGGACAAAAAATGGGCGGTTCATACCGGCTGATCATTTACCTCCACTCATCTACCTCCACTCATCTACCTCCACTCATACGAAGGAGATTGAACCAGACAGGACCCGAGGCCATTATCGAATCCATTGCTTTGGTTTACAGGCATGTCTCCTCAAAAGCCTGGTTTCCAGTACCAGCAGAGGGGATTTCCTGAGGCACTCATCAGAACAAATCTCGTCTCCACAAGGAAACTTGTGCATGCGAGCTATGCCAAAGCTTAGGAGAATACTTCAGGGTCCCGGTGCCACCTCCCCATTCCAAGGCCCTCATGGACACAAACACACGTTAGGACCCATCCTCTGGAAAGTGCATTTCAACTCAGCCACCCCTGTTGCTCCCGCAGATCCATTAGATCTAAACTGTCTTGTTGCTAGGAGACAATTGGAAGGCGAGGCGGACTTCCCAGGCATCCATCCTGGAACAGTGCTCTGGAGTCATTCCATATGGGATGTCCTGGAGCTGTCCAACAGGTCTCAATTGTCCCGCAGAAGGAATCCTTGAAGGGGGCATCCCACATCTCCCAACGTGGAAAACCTCCATGGCCTCGAGATTCCGCTCCCTTCATGAAGGGGCCGTCATGCACAGAAACTCCAACCTGAGCCAACGTCGGATCCTCGCCCTGACTTCAGATGCATGAGATATTGGTTCAGATCTGCAGGGGGTACCTGCCGTGCCCTCACCCTGAATCCTAAGACTAGCTTGTGTTCTCAGATTTCCGTCCTAACTCTCCTGGCCCCGAAGCCCTCACGTTTGGCAATTCCGGACCGACAATGAAGCACTCTGCCTGCCCTCTAGAAAAAATGTATTGCCTAATGAGCTGCCCAGGCAGCTTAAATGAGGATAAACCTACACGGCACTCGAATGTACCCAAATTATATAGTCTAACCTGGGCACTAATGCACTGTCTGACACAACCTGAGCCCGGACCTGCTGACCAACACCCAGACAGCTGACCGCACCCTGAGCACATCAGACCCGCCATGGCCTTAGGTCATCATCTCTTCCCTACCTCAGTTTTCAGGCTTCAGAACCTAGACCTTATCTCCAATCACTGCCCACGGGTGACTGTGATGCAGAAATCAGAACTCTTCCTGACCCATGGCAAGAAACCTTGTGGTTGGCATGTTGTCCAACGTTCAGTGTAGGAGAAACCAGCATTCACCCTGAGGCCCCGCCCATTCTTGAGTGCGACGAGTGCATAAACACGCATTGTGACCTCAGCGTGACTCCTGTCCTCTAGTAAGTCCTCTCAGTGGCTGGACCATTAGATGTCATAATGGGCTTGACATGTCCCTAGTCCCCAATTTTTAACCAGATTTCTGGTTGTCCAGTCGCCCCACCCCAGGGCTCTACTCTGGAATCCCTCATTTGGTGGGACATCTGAGGTTGAAAAACAAAATGAAACAAATCGACAACAACAACAAAAAAACGGACTTCTTCCATCCCGAGAATGACCGCAAACTCTTTGGACGGGACCGAACCCCCAGAGAGTAAGACTCGTCCATTTCCCATGAAGTCACCCGGCAATTTCACGACCATGAGTGACACGATATCCAGAGACAAAAACTTGAGCAAGAGCCTCACACTCGCCCTTTTTTCATATCCCGAAGTGTTCTCCTCATGTTCTGTAGATCAGTCCTGCCATACCTATGACCCAAAACATAAGCCGAGTTTGTGTTTTCAGACAACTGTCCAAACAGCTCTGGCCTACACACCCTACAGGCTCAGGGCCCTGGAGCCAAACCTGAGGACTGTACTTGCCCTCTCCAAGGGAATTGTATGTGCCCATTCCAATGGCCACGACCCTACTAATAGGATAACCTCCAGAGTCCCTGAGGCCATCCCAAGAGTTGTGGCTTCCCAGGACAAACAGGGGCAATCTGAGCCCATCTGAGCACCTACCTGCACTCAGACCCGTAGACTGATGTCCCCAGAGGTAAAAAGTAACGAACAGGCCCCTAGGCACTAATCGGATCCATTGCTTTGGTTTCCAGGCATCTCTCCTCAGAGGCCTGGATTTCAATACCAGCATATGGCTGTTTCTTGACTCACCCATCAGAACAAATCTCATCTACACATGGGAAACATGCACGTTGGAGCTGTGTCAAAGCCTCTGTTTAGGAGAACCCTTCATGGCCCAAGGCCACCGCTTCATTCCAAGGTCTCCATAGACACAAAAACATATTAGGATACATCCACAGGAGAGTCCATTTCAACTCAGCCTCCTCGGTTGCCCCCCACATCCAGCAGATCTAACCTTTCTTGTTGCTTGGAGACAATTGGAATGCGAGGTGGGCTACCCAGCCATCCATCCTTAGAACCCTGCTCGGAATCGTTGGCCTGGAGCCAACCAACAGGTCTCAATTGTCCTGCAGAAGAATCTTTGCAGTTTGGAGCTTCTCACAACTCCCATCGTGCGAAAACCCCCATGTCCTCGTGATCCAACCCCCTTCAAGAAAGGGCCATCAGGGCAGAAAGTCCAACCTGAGCGATCGTCTGATCCTTGCCCTGACTTCAGATGCACGAGATCTCTATTGAGGTCTGTAGATTGTGCCTGCCATATCCTCACCCAGAAACCTAGGCCTAGCTTGGGTTCTCAGACTCCATCCTCAGACTACTGGCCCACAAGCCCTCCAGTTTGGCAATCCAGAACTACAATGCCGCACTCTGCCTGCCCTACAGAAGTAAAACATTGCCCTCAGGGCTACCCCGAAACCCCAAATGAGGATCAACCTGCAGGCCATTCGGCTGTACCCCAAACATATATTCTGACCTGGGCACTATTTCCCCTTCTGACCCAGCCTGAGCCTGGACCTCCTGGTCCCACCCAGACAGCTGGCCGCACACTGAGCACATCGGACCCGCCATGGCCTTAGGTCGTCATCTCTTCCCAACTGCGGTTTTCAGGCTCCAGAACCTAGACCTTATCTCCAACCACTGCCCAGGGTTGAAAATGATGCAGAAATCAGAACTCTTTCCCCATGGCAAGAAACCTTGTGGTTGGCATGTTGTCCAACGTTCAGTGTAGTTGAAACAAGCGTGGCCCATGAGGCCCAGCCCATGCTTGCGGGCCACATTGGTCACAAACACACATTGTGACCCTCAGCCTGAGCCCAGTCCTCAGGTAAGGCCTCTCAGGGCCTATATGAAGAGAGAGCATATTGGGCTTGCCATGCCCCTAGGCCCCAATTTTTAACCATAGTTCGGGTTGTCCCTTCACTCTTCCCCAGGGCTCTGCTTTGGAATTCCTCTTTTGGTGGGACACCTGAGGTAACAAACCTGAAAGGAGTCCTCCCATCCCACAGATGGACGAAAAACAATTGGGATCGGGCCAAATCCACAGAGAGGAAGATTCGTCCATGGCCCATGAGACCTCCCCAACATTCCACGGCCATCGCTGAAACAAAATCCAGAGACAAAAGCCTGAGCAAGCGCCTCAGACTCGCTCATTCTTCATATCCTGAAGTGTTCTTCTCATGGTTTGTAGATCGGGCGTGCCATACCTATGTCCCCAAACTTAAGCTGAGTTTGTGTTTTCAGTCTTCTGTCCTCAAAGTCCTGGGCCACACTCCCTCCAGGCTGGGGCCCCTGGAGCCACACATTAGGACTGCCCCCACCCAATCCATGGGAATTTGCCCATTCCATTGTCAAAAATCGTACAAATTAGGAGAACCCTCCAAAGTCCCTGAGGCCATCCCAATAGTGTAGGTCGCCCGGGACAAAAAAGGGCGGTTGATACCGGCTGAGCATCTACCTCCACTCATCTACCTCCACTCATACCAAGAAGATTGAACCAGACAGGACCCGAGGCCATTATCGGATCCATTGCTTTGGTTTACAGGCATGTCTCCTCAAAAGCCTGCATTCCAATACCAGCAGAGGGGATTTCCTGAGGCACCCATCAGAACAAATCTCGTCTCCACAAGGAAACTTGTGCATGCGAGCTATGCCAAAGCTTAGGAGAATACTTCAGGGTCCCGGTGCCACCTCCCCATTCCAAGGCCCTCATGGACACAAGCACACGTTAGGACCCATCCTCTGGAAAGTGCATTTCAACTCAGCCACCCCGGTTGCTCCCGCAGATCCATTAGATCTAAACTGTCTTGTTGCTAGGAGACAATTGGAAGGCGAGGCGGACTTCCCAGGCATCCATCCTGGAACAGTGCTCTGGAGTCATTCCATATGGGATGTCCTGGAGCTGTCCAACAGGTCTCAATTGTACCACAGAAGGAATCCTTGAAGGGGGCATCCCACATCTCCCAACGTGGAAAACCTCCATGGCCTCGAGATTCCGCTCCCTTCATGAAGGGGCCGTCATGCACAGAAACTCCAACCTGAGCCAACGTCGGATCCTCGCCCTGACTTCAGATGCATGAGATATTGGTTCAGATCTGCAGGGGGTACCTGCCGTGCCCTCACCCTGAATCCGAAGACTAGCTTGTGTTCTCAGACTTCCGTCCTCACTCTCCTGGCCCCGAAGCCCTCAAGTTTGGCAATTCCGGACCGACAATGAAGCACTCTGCCTGCCCTCTTGAAAAAATGTATTGCCTAATGAGCTGCCCAGGCAGCTTAAATGAGGATAAACCTACACGGCACTCGAATGTACCCAAATTATATAGTCTAACCTGGGCACTAATGCACTGTCTGACACAACCTGAGCCCGGACCTGCTGACCAACACCCAGACAGCTGACCGCACCCTGAGCACATCAGACCCGCCATGGCCTTAGGTCATCATCTCTTCCCTACCTCAGTTTTCAGGCTTCAGAACCTAGACCTTATCTCCAATCACTGCCCACGGGTGACTGTGATGCAGAAATCAGAACTCTTCCTGACCCATGGCAAGAAACCTTGTGGTTGGCATGTTGTCCAACGTTCAGTGTAGGAGAAACCAGCATTCACCCTGAGGCCCCGCCCATTCTTGAGTGCGACGAGTGCATAAAAACGCATTGTGACCTCAGCGTGAGTCCTGTTCTCTAGTAAGTCCTCTCAGTGGCTGGACCATTAAATGTCATAATGGGCTTGACATGTCCCTAGTCCCCAATTTTTAACCAGATTTCTGGTTGTCCAGTCGGCCACCCCAGGGCTCTACTCTGGAATCCCTCATTTGGTGGGACATCTGAGGTTGAAAAACAAAATGAAACAAATCGACAACAACAACAAAAAAACGGACTTCTTCCATCCCCAGAATGACCGCAAACACTTTGGTCGGGACCGAACCCCCAGAGAGTAAGACTCGTCCATTTCCCATGAAGTCACCCGGCAATTTCACGACCATGAGTGACACGATATCCAGAGACAAAAAACTTGAGCAAGAGCCTCACACTCGCCCTTTTTTCATATCCCGAAGTGTTCTCCTCATGGTCTGTAGATCAGTCCTGCCATACCTATGACCCAAAACATAAGCCGAGTTTGTGTTTTCAGACAACTGTCCAAACAGCTCTGGCCTACACACCCTACAGGCTCAGGGCCCTGGAGCCAAACCTGAGGACGGTACTTGCCCTCTCCAAGGGAATTGTATGTGCCCATTCCAATGGCCACGACCCTACTAATAGGATAACCTCCAAAGTCCCTGAGGCCATCCCAAGAGTTGTGGCTTCCCAGGACAAACAGTGGCAATCTGAGCCCATCTGAGCACCTACCTGCACTCAGACCCGTAGACTGATGTCCCCAGAGGTAAAAAGGAACGAACAGGCCCCTAGGCACTAATCGGATCCATTGCTTTGGTTTCCAGGCATCTCTCCTCAGAGGCCTGGATTTCAATACCAGCATATGGCTGTATTTCTTGACTCACCCATCAGAACAAATCTCATCTACACATGGGAAACATGCACGTTGGAGCTGTGTCAAAGCCTCTGTTTAGGAGAACCCTTCAGGGCCCCAGGGCCACCGCTTCATTCCAAAATCTCCATAGACACAAAAACATATTAGGACACATCCACAGGAGAGTCCATTTCAACTCAGCCTCCTCGGTTGCCCCCCACATCCAGCAGATCTAACCTTTCTTGTTGCTTGGAGACAATTGGAATGCGAGGTGGGCTCCCCAGCCATCCATCCTTAGAACCCTGCTCGGAATCGTTGGCCTGGAGCCAACCAACAGGTCTCAATTGTCCTGCAGAAGAATCTTTGCAGTTTGGAGCTTCTCACAACTCCCATCGTGGGAAAACCCCCATGTCCTCGTGATCCAACCCCCTTCAAGAAAGGGCCATCAGGGCAGAAAGTCCAACCTGAGCGATCGTCTGATCCTTGCCCTGACTTCAGATGCACGAGATCTCGATTGAGGTCTGTAGATTGTGCCTGCCATATCCTCACCCAGAAACCTAGGCCTAGCTTGGGTTCTCAGACTCCGTCCTCAGACTACTGGCCCACAAGCCCTCCAGTTGGGCAATCCAGAACTACAATGCCGCACTCTGCCTGCCCTACAGAAGTAAAACATTGCCCTCAGGGCTACCCCGAAACCCCAAATGAGGATCCACCTGCACGCCATTCGGCTGTACCCCAAACATATAGGCTGACCTGGGCACTATTTCCCCTTCTGACCCAGCTTGAGCCTGGACCTCCTGGTCGCACCCAGACAGCTGGCCGCACACTGAGCACATTGGACCCGCCATGGCCTTAGGTCGTCATCTCTTCCCAACTGCGGTTTTCAGGCTCCAGAACCTAGACCTTATCTCCAACCACTGCCCAGGCTTGAAAATGATGCAGAAATCAGAACTCTTTCCCCATGGCAAGAAACCTTGTGGTTGGCATGTTGTCCAACGTTCAGTGTAGTTGAAACAAGCGTGGCCCATGAGGCCCAGCCCATGCTTGCGGGCCACATTGGTCACAAACACACATTGTGACCCTCAGCCTGAGCCCAGTCCTCAGGTAAGGCCTCTCAGGGCCTATATGAAGAGACAGCATATTGGGCTTGCCATGCCCCTAGGCCCCAATTTTTAACCATAGTTCGGGTTGTCCCTTCACTCTTCCCCAGGGCTCTGCTTTGGAATTCCTCTTTTGGTGGGACACCTGAGGTAACAAACCTGAAAGGAGTCCTACCATCCCATAGATTGACGAAAAACAATTGGGATCGGGCCAAATCCACAGAGAGGAAGATTCGTCCATGGCCCATGAGACCTCCCCAACATTCCACGGCCATCGCTGAAACAAAATCCAGAGACAAAAGCCTGAGCAAGCGCCTCAGACTCGCTCATTCTTCATATCCTGAAGAGTTCTTCTCATGGTTTGTAGATCGGGCGTGCCATACCTACGTCCCCAAACTTAAGCTGAGTTTGTGTTTTCAGTCTTCTGTCATCCAAGTCCTGGGCCACACTCCCTCCAGGCTGGGGCCCCTGGAGCCACACATTAGGACTGCCCCCACCCAATCCATGGGAATTCTGCCCATTCCATTGTCAAAAATCGTACAAATTAGGAGAACCCTCCAAAGTCCCTGAGGCCATCCCAATAGTGTAGGTCGCCCGGGACAAAAAAGGGCGGTTGATACCGGCTGAGCATCTACCTCCACTCATCTACCTCCACTCATACCAAGAAGATTGAACCAGACAGGACCCGAGGCCATTATCGGATCCATTGCTTTGGTTTACAGGCATGTCTCCTCAAAAGCCTGCATTCCAATACCAGCAGAGGGGATTTCCTGAGGCACCCATCAGAACAAATCTCGTCTCCACAAGGAAACTTGTGCATGGGAGCTATGCCAAAGCTTAGGAGAATACTTCAGTGTCCCGGTGCCACCTCCCCATTCCAAGGCCCTCATGGACACAAACACACGTTAGGACCCATCCTCTGGAAAGTGCATTTCAACTCAGCCACCCCGGTTGCTCCCGCAGATCCATTAGATCTAAACTGTCTTGTTGCTAGGAGACAATTGGAAGGCGAGGCGGACTTCCCAGGCATCCATCCTGGAACAGTGCTCTGGAGTCATTCCATATGGGATGTCCTGGAGCTGTCCAACAGGTCTCAATTGTCCCGCAGAAGGAATCCTTGAAGGGGGCATCCCACATCTCCCAACGTGGAAAACCTCCATGGCCTCGAGATTCCGCTCCCTTCATGAAGGGGCCGTCATGCACAGAAACTCCAACCTGAGCCAACGTCGGATCCTCGCCCTGACTTCAGATGCATGAGATATTGGTTCAGATCTGCAGGGGGTACCTGCCGTGCCCTCACCCTGAATCCGAAGACTAGCTTGTGTTCTCAGACTTCCGTCCTCACTCTCCTGGCCCCGAAGCCCTCAAGTTTGGCAATTCCGGACCGACAATGAAGCACTCTGCCTGCCCTCTAGAAAAAATGTATTGCCTAATGAGCTGCCCAGGCAGCTTAAATGAGGATAAACCTACACGGCACTCGAATGTACCCAAATTATATAGTCTAACCTGGGCACTAATGCACTGTCTGACACAACCTGAGCCCGGACCTGCTGACTAACACCCAGACAGCTGACCGCACCCTGAGCACATCAGACCCGCCATGGCCTTAGGTCATCATCTCTTCCCTACCTCAGTTTTCAGGCTTCAGAACCTAGACCTTATCTCCAATCACTGCCCACGGGTGACTGTGATGCAGAAATCAGAACTCTTCCTGACCCATGGCAAGAAACCTTGTGGTTGGCATGTTGTCCAACGTTCAGTGTAGGAGAAACCAGCATTCACCCTGAGGCCCCGCCCATTCCTGAGTGCGACGAGAGCATAAACACGCATTGTGACCTCAGCGTGAGTCCTGTCCTCTAGTAAATCCTTTCAGTGGCTCGACCATTAGATGTCATAATGGGCTTGACATGTCCCTAGTCCCCAATTTTTAACCAGATTTCTGGTTGTCCAGTCGCCCCACCCCAGGGCTCTACTCTGGAATCCCTCATTTGGTGGGACATCTGAGGTTGAAAAACAAAATGAAACAAATCGACAACAACAACAAAAAAACGGACTTCTTCCATCCCCAGAATGACCGCAAACACTTTGGACGGGACCGAACCCCCAGAGAGTAAGACTCGTCCATTTCCCATGAAGTCACCCGGCAATTTCACGACCATGAGTGACACGATATCCAGAGACAAAAAACTTGAGCAAGAGCCTCACACTCGCCCTTTTTTCATATCCCGAAGTGTTCTCCTCATGGTCTGTAGATCAGTCCTGCCATACCTATGACCCAAAACATAAGCCGAGTTTGTGTTTTCAGACAACTGTCCAAACAGCTCTGGCCTACACACCCTACAGGCTCAGGGCCCTGGAGCCAAACCTGAGGACTGTACTTGCCCTCTCCAAGGGAATTGTATGTGCCCATTCCAATGGCCACGACCCAACTAATAGGATAACCTCCAAAGTCCCTGAGGCCATCCCAAGAGTTGTGGCTTCCCAGGACAAACAGTGGCAATCTGAGCCCATCTGAGCACCTACCTGCACTCAGACCCGTAGACTGATGTCCCCAGAGGTAAAAAGGAACGAACAGGCCCCTAGGCACTAATCGGATCCATTGCTTTGGTTTCCAGGCATCTCTCCTCAGAGGCCTGGATTTCAATACCAGCATATGGCTGTGTTTCTTGACTCACCCATCAGAACAAATCTCATCTACACATGGGAAACATGCACGTAGGAGCTGTGTCAAAGCCTCTGTTTAGGAGAACCCTTCAGGGCCCCAGGGCCACCGCTTCATTCCAAAATCTCCATAGACACAAAAACATATTAGGACACATCCACAGGAGAGTCCATTTCAACTCAGCCTCCTCGGTTGCCCCCCACATCCAGCAGATCTAACCTGTCTTGTTGCTTGGAGACAATTGGAATGCGAGGTGGGCTACCCAGCCATCTATCCTTAGAACCCTGCTCGGAATCGTTGGCCTGGAGACAACCAACAGGTCTCAATTGTCCTGCAGAAGAATCTTTGCAGTTTGGAGCTTCTCACAACTCCCATCGTGGGAAAACCCCCATGTCCTCGTGATCCAACCCCCTTCAAGAAAGGGCCATCAGGGCAGAAAGTCCAACCTGAGCGATCGTCTGATCCTTGCCCTGACTTCAGATGCACGAGATCTCGATTGAGGTCTGTAGATTGTGCCTGCCATATCCTCACCCAGAAACCTAGGCCTAGCTTGGGTTCTCAGACTCCGTCCTCAGACTACTGGCCCACAAGCCCTCCAGTTTGGCAATCCAGAACTACAATGCCGCACTCTGCCTGCCCTACAGAAGTAAAACATTGCCCTCAGGGCTACCCCGAAACCCCAAATGAGGATCAACCTGCACGCCATTCGGCTGTACCCCAAACATATAGGCTGACCTGGGCACTATTTCCCCTTCTGACCCAGCCTGAGCCTGGACCTCCTGGTCCCACCCAGACAGCTGGCCGCACACTGAGCACATCGGACCCGCCATGGCCTTAGGTCGTCATCTCTTCCCAACTGCGGTTTTCAGGCTCCAGAACCTAGACCTTATCTCCAACCACTGCCCAGGCTTGAAAATGATGCAGAAATCAGAACTCTTTCCCCATGGCAAGAAACCTTGTGGTTGGCATGTTGTCCAACGTTCAGTGTAGTTGAAACAAGCGTGGCCCATGAGGCCCAGCCCATGCTTGCGGGCCACATTGGTCACAAACACACATTGTGACCCTCAGCCTGAGCCCAGTCCTCAGGTAAGGCCTCTCAGGGCCTATATGAAGAGACAGCATATTGGGCTTGCCATGCCCCTAGGCCCCAATTTTTAACCATAGTTCGGGTTGTCCCTTCACTCTTCCCCAGGGCTCTGCTTTGGAATTCCTCTTTTGGTGGGACACCTGAGGTAACAAACCTGAAAGGAGTCCTCCCATCCCACAGATTGACGAAAAACAATTGGGATCGGGCCAAATCCACAGAGAGGAAGATTCGTCCATGGCCCATGAGACCTCCCCAACATTCCACGGCCATCGCTGAAACAAAATCCAGAGACAAAAGCCTGAGCAAGCGCCTCAGACTCGCTCATTCTTCATATCCTGAAGAGTTCTTCTCATGGTTTGTAGATCGGGCGTGCCATACCTACGTCCCCAAACTTAAGCTGAGTTTGTGTTTTCAGTCTTCTGTCCTCCAAGTCCTGGGCCACACTCCCTCCAGGCCGGGGCCCCTGGAGCCACACATTAGGACTGCCCCCACCCAATCCATGGGAATTCTGCCCATTCCATTGTCAAAAATCGTACAAATTAGGAGAACCCTCCAAAGTCCCTGAGGCCATCCCAATAGTGTAGGTCGCCCGGGACAAAAAAGGGCGGTTGATACCGGCTGAGCATCTACCTCCACTCATCTACCTCCACTCATACCAAGAAGATTGAACCAGACAGGACCCGAGGCCATTATCGGATCCATTGCTTTGGTTTACAGGCATGTCTCCTCAAAAGCCTGCATTCCAATACCAGCAGAGGGGATTTCCTGAGGCACTCATCAGAACAAATCTCGTCTCCACAAGGAAACTTGTGCATGCGAGCTATGCCAAAGCTTAGGAGAATACTTCAGGGTCCCGGTGCCACCTCCCCATTCCAAGGCCCTCATGGACACAAACACACGTTAGGACCCATCCTCTGGAAAGTGCATTTCAACTCAGCAACCCCGGTTGCTCCCGCAGATCCATTAGATCTAAACTGTCTTGTTGCTAGGAGACAATTGGAAGGCGAGGCTGACTTCCCAGGCATACATCCTGGAACAGTGCTCTGGAGTCATTCCATATGGGATGTCCTGGAGCTGTCCAACAGGTCTCAATTGTCCCGCAGAAGGAATCCTTGAAGGGGGCATCCCACATCTCCCAACGTGGAAAACCTCCATGGCCTCGAGATTCCGCTCCCTTCATGAAGGGGCCGTCATGCACAGAAACTCCAACCTGAGCCAACGTCGGATCCTCGCCCTGACTTCAGATGCATGAGATATTGGTTCAGATCTGCAGGGGGTACCTGCCGTGCCCTCACCCTGAATCCGAAGACTAGCTTGTGTTCTCAGACTTCCGTCCTCACTCTCCTGGCCCCGAAGCCCTCAAGTTTGGCAATTCCGGACCGACAATGAAGCACTCTGCCTGCCCTCTAGAAAAAATGTATTGCCTAATGAGCTGCCCAGGCAGCTTAAATGAGGATAAACCTACACGGCACTCGAATGTACCCAAATTATATAGTCTAACCTGGGCACTAATGCACTGTCTGACACAACCTGAGCCCGGACCTGCTGACCAACACCCAGACAGCTGACCGCACCCTGAGCACATCAGACCCGCCATGGCCTTAGGTCATCATCTCTTCCCTACCTCAGTTTTCAGGCTTCAGAACCTAGACCTTATCTCCAATCACTGCCCACGGGTGACTGTGATGCAGAAATCAGAACTCTTCCTGACCCATGGCAAGAAACCTTGTGGTTGGCATGTTGTCCAACGTTCATTGTAGGAGAAACCAGCATTCACCCTGAGGCCCCGCCCATTCTTGAGTGCGACGAGAGCATAAACACGCATTGTGACCTCAGCGTGAGTCCTGTCCTCTAGTAAGTCCTTTCAGTGGCTCGACCATTAGATGTCATAATGGGCTTGACATGTCCCTAGTCCCCAATTTTTAACCAGATTTCTGGTTGTCCAGTCGCCCCACCCCAGGGCTCTACTCTGGAATCCCTCATTTGGTGGGACATCTGAGGTTGAAAAACAAAATGAAACAAATCGACAAGAACAACAAAAAAACGGACTTCTTCCAACCCGAGAATGACCGCAAACTCTTTGGAGGGGACCGAACCCCCAGAGAGTAAAACTCGTCCATTTCCCATGAAGTCACCCGGCAATTTCACGACCATGAGTGACACGATATCCAGAGACAAAAAACTTGAGCAAGAGCCTCACACTCGCCCTTTTTTCATATCCCGAAGTGTTCTCCTCATGGTCTGTAGATCAGTCCTGCCATACCTATGACCCAAAACATAAGCCGAGTTTGTGTTTTCAGACAACTGTCCAAACAGCTCTGGCCTACACACCCTACAGGCTCAGGGCCCTGGAGCCAAACCTGAGGACTGTACTTGCCCTCTCCAAGGGAATTGTATGTGCCCATTCCAATGGCCACGACCCTACTAATAGGATAACCTCCAAAGTCCCTGAGGCCATCCCAAGAGTTGTGGCTTCCCAGGACAAACAGTGGCAATCTGAGCCCATCTGAGCACCTACCTGCACTCAGACCCGTAGACTGATGTCCCCAGAGGTAAAAAGGAACGAACAGGCCCCTAGGCACTAATCGGATCCATGCTTTGGTTTCCAGGCATCTCTCCTCAGAGGCCTGGATTTCAATACCAGCATATGGCTGTGTTTCTTGACTCACCCATCAGAACAAATCTCATCTACACATGGGAAACATGCACGTTGGAGCTGTGTCAAAGCCTCTGTTTAGGAGAACCCTTCAGGGCCCCAGGGCCACCGCTTCATTCCAAAATCTCCATAGACACAAAAACATATTAGGACACATACACAGGAGAGTCCATTTCAACTCAGCCTCCTCGGTTGCCCCCCACATCCAGCAGATCTAACCTGTCTTGTTGCTTGGAGACAATTGGAATGCGAGTTGGGCTACCCAGCCATCCATCCTTAGAACCCTGCTCGGAATCGTTGGCCTGGAGCCAACCAACAGGTCTCAATTGTCCTGCAGAAGAATCTTTGCAGTTTGGAGCTTCTCACAACTCCCATCGTGGGAAAACGCCCATGTCCTCGTGATCCAACCCCCTTCAAGAAAGGGCCATCAGGGCAGAAAGTCCAACCTGAGCGATCGTCTGATCCTTGCCCTGACTTCAGATGCACGAGATCTCTATTGAGGTCTGTAGATTGTGCCTGCCATATCCTCACCCAGAAACCTAGGCCTAGCTTGGGTTCTCAGACTCCGTCCTCAGACTACTGGCCCACAAGCCCTCCAGTTGGGGAATCCAGAACTAAAATGCCGCACTCTGCCTGCCCTACAGTAGTAAAACATTGCCCTCAGGGCTACCCCGAAACCCCAAATGAGGATCAACCTGCATGCCATTCGGCTGTACCCCAAACATATAGGATGACCTGGGCACTATTTCCCCTTCTGACCCAGCCAGAGCCTGGACCTCCTGGTCCCACCCAGACAGCTGGCCGCACACTGAGCACATCGGACCCGCCATGGCCTTAGGTCGTCATCTCTTCCCAACTGCGGTTTTCAGGCTCCAGAACCTAGACCTTATCTCCAACCACTGCCCAGGGTTGAAAATGATGCAGAAATCAGAACTCTTTCCCCATGGCAAGAAACCTTGTGGTTGGCATGTTGTCCAACGTTCAGTGTAGTTGAAACAAGCGTGGCCCATGAGGCCCAGCCCATGCTTGCGGGCCACATTGGTCACAAACACACATTGTGACCCTCAGCCTGAGCCCAGTCCTCAGGTAAGGCCTGTCAGGGCCTATATGAAGAGACAGCATATTGGGCTTGCCATGCCCCTAGGCCCCAATTTTTAACCGTAGTTCGGGTTGTCCCTTCACTCTTCCCCAGGGCTCTGCTTTGGAATTCCTCTTTTGGTGGGACACCTGAGGTAACAAACATGAAAGGAGTCCTCCCATCCCACAGATTGAGGAAAAACAATTGGGATCGGGCCAAATCCACAGAGAGGAAGATTCGTCCATGGCCCATGAGACCTCCCCAACATTCCACGGCCATGCGCTGAAACAAAATCCAGAGACAAAAGCCTGAGCAAGCGACTCAGACTCGCTCATTCTTCATATCCTGAAGAGTTCTTCTCATGGTTTGTAGATCGGGCGTGCCATACCTACGTCCCCAAACTTAAGCTGAGTTTGTGTTTTCAGTCTTCTGTCCTCAAAGTCCTGGGCCACACTACCTCCAGGCTGGGGCCCCTGGAACCACACATTAGGACTGCCCCCACCCAATCCATGGGAATTCTGCCCATTCCATTGTCAAAAATCGTACAAATTAGGAGAACCCTCCAAAGTCCCTGAGGCCATCCCAATAGTGTAGGTCACCCGGGACATAAAGGGCGGTTGATACCGGCTGAGCATCTACCTCCACTCATCTACCTCCACTCATACCAAGAAGATTGAACCAGACAGGAACCGAGGCCATTATCGGATCCATTGCTTTGGCTTACAGGCATGTCTCCTCAAAAGCCTGGATTCCAATAGCAGCAGAGGGGATTTCTTGAGGCACCCATCAGAACAAATCTCGTCTCCACAAGGAAACTTGTGCATGGGAGCTATGCCAAAGCTTAGGAGAATACTTCAGGGTCCCGGTGCCACCTCCCCATTCCAAGGCCCTCATGGACACAAACACACGTTAGGACCCATCCTCTGGAATGTGCATTTCAACTCAGCCACCCCGGTTGCTCCCGCAGATCCATTAGATCTAAACTGTCTTGTTGCTAGGAGACAATTGGAAGGCGAGGCGGACTTCCCAGGCATCCATCCTGGAACAGTGCTCTGGAGTCATTCCATATGGGATGTCCTGGAGCTGTCCAACAGGTCTCAATTGTCCCGCAGAAGGAATCCTTGAAGGGGGCATCCCACATCTCCCAACGTGGAAAACCTCCATGGCCTCGAGATTCCGCTCCCTTCATGAAGGGGCCGTCATGCACAGAAACTCCAACCTGAGCCAACGTCGGATCCTCGCCCTGACTTCAGATGCATGAGATATTGGTTCAGATCTGCAGGGGGTACCTGCCGTGCCCTCACCCTGAATCCGAAGACTAGCTTGTGTTCTCAGACCTCCGTCCTCACTCTCCTGGCCCCGACGCCCTCAAGTTTGGCAATTCCAGACCGACAATGAAGCACTCTGCCTGCCCTCTAGAAAAAATGTATTTCCTAATGAGCTCCCCAGGCAGCTTAAATGAGGATAAACCTACACGGCACTCGAATGTACCCAAATTATATAGTCTAACCTGGGCACTAATGCACTGTCTGACACAACCTGAGCCCGGACCTGCTGACCAACACCCAGACAGCTGACTGCACCCTGAGCACATCAGACCCGCCATGGCCTTAGGTCATCATCTCTTCCCTACCTCAGTTTTCAGGCTTCAGAACCTAGACCTTATCTCCAATCACTGCCCACGGGTGACTGTGATGCAGAAATCAGAACTCTTCCTGACACATGGCAAGAAACCTTGTGGTTGGCATGTTGTCCAACGTTCAGTGTAGGAGAAACCAGCATTCACCCTGAGGCCCCGCCCATACTTGAGTGCGACGAGAGCATAAACACGCATTGTGACCTCAGCGTGAGTCCTGTCCTCTAGTAAGTCCTCTCAGTGGCTGGACCATTAGATGTCATAATGGGCTTGACATGTCCCTAGTCCCCAATATTTAAGCAGATTTCTGGTTGTCCAGTCGCCCCACCCCAGGGCTCTACTCTGGAATCCCTCATTTGGTGGGACATCTGAGCTTGAAAAACAAAATGAAACAAATCGACAACTACACCAAAAAGCGGACTTCTTCCATCCCCAGAATGACCCCAAACTCTTTGGACGGGACCGAACACCCAGAGAGTAAGACTCGTCCATTTCCCATGAAGTCACCCGGCAATTTCACGACCATGAGTGACACGATATCCAGAGACAAAAACTTGAGCAAGAGCCTCACACTCGCCCTTTTTTCATATCCCGAAGTGTTCTCCTCATGGTCTGTAGATCAGTCCTGCTATACCTATGACCCAAAACATAAGCCGAGATTGTGTTTTCAGACAACTGTCCAAACAGCTCTGGCCTACACACCCTACAGACTCAGGGCCCTGTAGCCAAACCTGAGGACTGTACTTGCCCTCTCCAAGGGAATTGTATGCGCCCATTCCAATGGCCACAACCCTACTAGTAGGATAACCTCTAAAGTCCCTGAGGCCATCCCAAGAGTTGTGGCTTCCCAGGACAAACAGGGGCAATCTGAGCCCATCTGAGCACCTACTTGCACTCAGACCCGTAGACTGATGTCCCCAGAGGTAAAAAGGAACGAACAGGCCCTTAGGCACTAATCGGATCCATTGCTTTGGTTTCCAGGCATCTCTCCTCAGAGGCCTGGATTTCAATACCAGCATATGGCTGTTTCTTGACTCACCCATCAGAACAAATCTCATCTACACATGGGAAACATGCACGTTGGAGCTGTGTCAAAGCCTCTCTTTAGGAGAACCCTTCAGGGCCCCAGGGCCACCTCTTCATTCCAAGGTCTCCATAGACACAAAAACATATTAGGACACATCCACAGGAGAGTCCATTTCAACTCAGCCTCCTCGGTTGCCCCCCACATCCAGCAGATCTAACCTGTCTTGTTGCTTGGAGACAATTGGAATTCGAGGTGGGCTACCGAGCCATCCATCCTTAGAACCCTGCTCGGAATCGTTGGCCTGGAGCCAACCAACAGGTCTCAATTGTCCTGCAGAAGAATCTTTGCAGTTTGGAGCTTCTCACAACTCCCATCGTGGGAAAACCCCCATGTCCTCGTGATCCAACCCCCTTCAAGAAAGGGCCATCAGGGCAGAAAGTCCAACCTGAGCGATCGTCTGATCCTTGCCCTGACTTCAGATGCACGAGATCTCGATTGAGGTCTGTAGATTCTGCCTGCCATATCCTCACCCAGAAACCTAGGCCTAGCTTGGGTTCTCAGACTCCGTCCTCAGACTACTGGCCCACAAGCCCTCCAGTTGGGCAATCCAGAACTACAATGCCGCACTCTGCCTGCCCTACAGAAGTAAAACGTTGCCCTCAGGGCTACCCCGAAACCCCAAATGAGGATCAACCAGCACGCCATTCGGCTGTACCCCAAACATATAGGCTGACCTGGGCACTATTTCCCCTTCTGACCCAGCCTGAGCCTGGAACTCCTGGTCCCACCCAGACAGCTGGCCGCACACTGAGCACATTGGACCCGCCATGGCCTTAGGTCGTCATCTCTTCCCAACTGCGGTTTTCAGGCTCCAGAACCTAGACCTTATCTCCAACCACTGCCCAGGGTTGAAAATGATGCAGAAATCAGAACTCTTTCCCCGTGGCAAGAAACCTTGTGGTTGGCATGTTGTCCAACTTTCGGTGTAGTTGAAACAAGCATGGCCCATGAGGCCCAGCCCATGCTTGCGGGCCACATTGGTCACAAACACACATTGGGACCCTCAGCCTGAGCCCAGTCCTCAGGTAAGGCCTCTCAGGGCCTATATGAAGAGACAGCATATTGGGCTTGCCATGCCCCTTGGCCCCAATTTTTAACCATAGTTCGGGTTGTCCCTTCACTCTTCCCCAGGGCTCTGCTTTGGAATTCCTCTTTTGGTGGGACACCTGAGGTAACAAACCTGAAAGGAGTCCTCCCATCCCACAGATTGACGAAAAACAATTGGGATCGGGCCAAAACGCAGAGAGGAAATTCGTCCATGGCATATGAGCCCTCCCCAACATTCTACGGCCATCCCTGAAACAAAATCTAGAGACAAAAGCCTGAGCAAGCGCCTCAGACTCGCTCATTCTTCGGATCCTGAAGAGTTCTTCTCATGGTTTGTAGATCGGGCGTGCCATACCTACGTCCCCAAACTTAAGCTGAGTTTGTGTTTTCAGTCTTCTGTCCTCAAAGTCCTGGGCCACACTCCCTCCAGGCTGGGGCCCCTGGAGCCACACATTAGGACTGCCCCCACCCAATCCATGGGAATTCTGCCCATTCCATTGTCAAAAATCGTACAAATTAGGAGAACCCTCCAAAGTCCCTGAGGCCATCCCAATAGTGTAGGTCGCCCGGGACAAAAAAGGGCGGTTGATACCGGCTGAGCATCTACCTCCACTCATCTACCTCCACTCATACCAAGAAGATTGAACCAGACAGGACCCGAGGCCATTATCGGATCCATTGCTTTGGTATACAGGCATGTCTCCTCAAAAGCTTGGATTCCAATACCAGCAGAGGGGATTTCCTGAGGCACCCATCAGAACAAATCTCGTCTCCACAAGGAAACTTGTGCATGGGAGCTATGCCAAAGCTTAGGAGAATACTTCAGGGTTTCGGTGCCACCTCCCTATTCCAAGGCCCTCATGGACACAAACACACGTTAGGACCCATCCTCTGGAAAGTGCATTTCAACTCAGCCACCCCGGTTGCTCCCGCAGATCCATTAGATCTAAACTGTCTTGTTGCTAGGAGACAATTGGAAGGCGAGGCGGACTTCCCAGGCATCCATCCTGGAACAGTGCTCTGGAGTCATTCCATATGGGATGTCCTGGAGCTGTCCAACAGGTCTCAATTGTCCCGCAGAAGGAATTCTTGATGGGGGCATCCCACATCTCCCAACGTGGAAAACCTCCATGGCCTCGAGATTCCGCTCCCTTCATGAAGGGGCCGTCATGCACAGAAACTCCAACCTGAGCCAACGTCGGATCCTCGCCCTGACTTCAGATGCATGAGATATTGATTCAGATCTGCAGGGGGTACCTGCCGTGCCCTCACCCTGAATCCGAAGTCTAGCTTGTGTTCTCAGACTTCCGTCCTCACTCTCCTGTCCCCGAAGCCCTCAAGTTTGGCAATTCAGGACCGACAATGAAGCACTCTGCCTGCCCTCTAGAAAAAATATATTGCCTAATGAGCTGCCCAGGCAGCTTAAATGAAGATAAACCTACACGGCACTCGAATGTACCCAAATTATATAGTCTAACCTGGGCACTAATGCACTGTCTGACACAACCTGAGCCCGGACCTGCTGACCAACACCCAGACAGCTGACTGCACCCTGAGCACATCAGACCCGCCATGGCCTTTGGTCATCATCTCTTCCCTACCTCAGTTTTCAGGCTTCAGAACCTAGACCTTATCTCCAATCACTGCCCACGGGTGACTGTGATGCAGAAATCAGAACTCTTCCTGACACATGGCAAGAAACCTTGTGGTTGGCATGTTTTCCAACGTTCAGTGTAGGAGAAACCAGCATTCACCCTGAGGCCCCACCCATTTTTGAGTGCGACGAGAGCATAAACACGCATTGTGACCTCAGCGTGAGTCCTGTCCTCTAGTAAGTCCTCTCAGTGGCTGTACCATAAGATGTCATAATGGGCTTGACATGTCCTTAGTCCCCAATTTTTAACCAGATTTCTGGTTGTCCAGTCGCCCCACCCCAGGGCTCTACTCTGGAATCTCTGATTTGGTGGGACATCTGAGGTTGAAAAACAAAATGAAACAAATCGACAAAAACAACAAAAAAACGGACTTCTTCCATCCCCAGAATGACCCCAAACTCTTTGGACGGGACCGAACCCCCAGAGATTAAGACTCGTCCATTTCCCATGAAGTCACGCGGCAATTTCACGACCATGAGTGACACGATATTCAGAGACAAAAACTTGAGCAAGAGCCTCACACTCGCCCTTTTTTCATATCCCGAAGTGTTCTCCTCATGGTCTGTAGATCAGTCCTGCCATACCTATGACCCAAAACATAATCCGAGTTTGTGTTTTCAGACAACTGTCCAAACAGCTCTGGCCTACACACCCTACAGGCTCAGGGCCCTGGAGCCAAACCTGAGGACTGTACTTGCCTCTCCAAGGGAAATATATTTGCCCATTCCAATGGCCACAACCCTACTAATAGGATAACCTCCAAAGTCCCTGAGGCCATCCTAAGAGTTATGGCTTCCCAGGACAAACAGGGGCAATCTGAGCCCATCTGAGCACCTACCTGCACTCAGACCCGTAGAATGATGTCCCCAGAGGTAAAAAGGAACGAACAGGCCCCTAGGCACTAATCGGATCCATTGCTTTGGTTTCCAGGCATCTCTCCTCAGAGGCCTGGATTTCAATACCAGCATATGGCTGTTTCTTGACTCACCCATCAGAACTAATCTCATCTACACATGGGAAACATGCACGTTGGAGCTGTGTCAAAGCCTCTGTTTAGGAGAACCCTTCAGGGCCCCAGGGCCACCGCTTCATTCCAAAATCTCCATAGACACAAAAACATATTAGGACACATCCACAGGAGAGTCCATTTCAACTCAGCCTCCTCGGTTGCCCCCCACATCCAGCAGATCTAACCTGTCTTGTTGCTTGGAGACAATTGGAATGCGAAGTGGGCTACCCAGCCATCCATCCTTAGAACCCTGCTCGGAATCGTTGGCCTGGAGCCAACCAACAGGTCTCAATTGTCCTGCAGAAGAATCTTTGCAGTTTGGAGCTTCTCACAACTCCCATCGTGGGAAAACCCCCATGTCCTCGTGATCCAACCCCCTTCAAGAAAGGGCCATCAGAGCAGAAAGTCCAACCTGAGCGATCGTCTGATCCTTGCCCTGACTTCAGATGCACGAGATCTCTATTGAGGTCTGTAAATTGTGCCTGCCATATCCTCACCCAGAAACCTAGGCCTAGCTTGGGTTTCAGACTCCGTCCTCAGACTACTGGCCCACAAGCCCTCCAGTTGGAAATCCAGAACTACAATGCCGCACTCTGCCTGCCCTACAGAAGTAAAACATTGCCCTCAGGGCTACCCCGAAACCCCAAATGAGGATCAACCTGCATGCCATTCGGCTGTACCCCAAACATATAGGATGACCTGGGCACTATTTCCCCTTCTGACCCAGCCTGAGCCTGGACCTCCTGGTCCCACCCAGACAGCTGGCCGCACACTGAGCATCCGACCCGCCATGGCCTTAGGTCGTCATCTCTTCCCAACTGCGGTTTTCAGGCTCCAGAACCTAGACCTTATCTCAAAACACTGCCCAGGGTTGAAAATGATGCAGAAATCAGAACTCTTTCCCCATGGCAAGAAACCTTGTGCTTGGCATGTTGTCCAACGTTCAGTGTAGTTGAAACAAGCGTGGCCCATGAGGCCCAGCCCATGCTTGCGGGCCACATTGGTCACAAACA